>NC_091133.1:26431830-27031830 GCF_040183065.1 Periplaneta americana | reverse complement strand
TACATACTTCCTGTCCAAGTGCTCTGTGGTTCGAATCCTGACATGGCCAGTTGAAATTTATATTCTATTCATGGGTCTGGGTGGTTGTCTCTTGTCATGTGGTGTCTTAACAGTGGCTCTATACCATGATGACCATGTGTTCAGAGAGACTTGCATTATGGCTATGTCTAGTGCTGGTCTAAGCACACCACACTGGCTTGTAAATTGGTATCAAAGAACGTAAAGCAACACAAAGAAATAATGATAATCTTATCAATCAGACACTTTACTGTGGATATGAATGTCATAGAAGTAACACAGATTTTCTCGTGATACCCATGTTCTACAACAATACAGCTTCTTTTTCATATTGCGAATGATATTACCGTTTTTAGTTTATTTTCTTCAACTAATATTCAGAAGACATATATAAACGAAGTCACTTCATAGGAACATGAACTTTTGTTTTCTGGATAATACACATAAGGTATCCTCTCTAATCCTAAAATTAAAGACATTCAATTTCATTTATAAAGTGTTCAGTTTAAAAAGATATAACTAATTTTTATTACATAAAATATCTATAGTCAACTCTCGGTTATCTGTGATAATGAGTGGAAGCCACCCCATACTTACTTACTTATGGCTTTTAGAAACCCGGAAGGGTCATTGCCGTCTTCACATAAGCCCGCCATTGGTCCCTATCCTGAGCAAGATTAAACCAGTCCCTACCATCATATCCCACCTCCCTCAACTCCATTTTTATATTATCCTCCCATCTACGTCTCAGCCTCCCCAAAAATTTTATTCCCTACTGCCTCCCAACTAACACTCTATATGCATTTCTGGATTTGCCCATACGTGCTACATGCCCTGCCCATCTCAAACGTCTGGATTTAATGTTCCTAATTATGTAGGTGAAGAATAAAATGCACGCAGTTCTGCATTGTGTAATTTTCTCCATTTTTCTGTAACTTCATTCCTCTTAGTCCCAAATATTTTTCTGAGCACCTTATTCTCAAACACCCACCTCTGTTTCTCTTCAAAGTGAGAGTCCAAGTTTCACAACCATACAGAAGAACAGAACCGGTAATATAACTGTTTTATAAATTCTAACTTTCAGCTTTGTTTGAGAGCAGACTGGATGATAAAAGCTTCCTAACCGAATAATAACATGCATTTCCCATATTTATTCTGCGTTTAATTTCTTCCCGAGTATCATTTATATTTGTTATTGTTGCTCCAAGATATTTGAATTTTTCCATCTCTTCAAAGGATAAATTTCCAATTTTTATATTTCCATTTCGTACAATATTTTGGTCACGAGACATATCATATACTTTGTCTTTTCAAGATTTACTTCCAAACCTATCTCTTTATTTGCTTCAAGTAAAATTCCCATGTTTTCCCTAATAGTTTGTGGATTTTCTCCTAACATAGTCACGTCATCCGCATAAACAAGGAGCTGATGTAAACCGTTCAATTCTAAACCCTCTCTGTTATCCTGGACTTTCCTAATGACATATTCTAGAGCAAAGTTAGAAAGTAAAGGTGATAGTGCATCTCCTTGCTTTAGCCCGCAGTGAGTTGGAAAAGCATCTGACAGAAACTGACCTATACAGACTCTGCTGTATGTTTCACTGAGACACATTTTAATTAATCGAACTAGTTTCTTGGGAATATCAAATTCAATAAGAATATTATATAAAACTTCTCTCTTAATCGAGTCATATGCCTTTTTTAAATCTACAGTATGAATAACTGATGTACTGTACCCTCATACTTCCATTTTTTCTCCAATACCTGTCGAATACAAAAAATCTGATTAATAGTCGATCTGATATGCCTAAAACCACACTGATAATCCCCAATAATTTCATCTACATATGGAGTTAATCTTCTCAAAAGAATATTGGACAAAATTTTGTACATCAACAAAAGAAAAGAAGAAGCCACCCCATGGATAAACAAAAGCATGGTTAATACAAAATTAGTCAGAAATACATAAAATTGAGGTTTATTTAAAAGTTACATAAGTGAACACACTCTGCAGCACTAGAATCATTCACTATCAGAAATCTTAATCTCTTTTATCATAACAATAAAACTATCAACAATAATTTCGTCACTTTCAAGGAGATTTACATCTTGCCGAAATAGTCAGTTAACACTTTTTTGTTTTGTTTTTTAATTATTATTATTATTATTATTACTTTTTTTGGCACAATTCTGTTCCGTACATATATCAGACCATAACATTAAGTTGTGGGAGTGTAAGCTCAATTCACAAAAAGAAAAATACTCCACAATTAATCAGGAAACCGGTTAATCCACGCTTGGATAATCGAGAGTTTCATCAGATTCTACCATTGATAACAGAATCACACAGCTGAAGAATGCATCTTGTAACCTGCGCTGATTTGTAAGCAGCAGATAAGACTGGAAACACTATCAAAACAAAATCCGGACAATATTTTCTTTATAATTTTAACTGTCACAAGTACATTTGCCCAAAAAAAGAATGGAATGATGGAATATTCAAAGTCCCAGATAAAAGACACTTTGCATAATTGGAGACTGAGATCACAGGTACACAGGATAATGCATAATTATTCAGTTATTTAAATTCACTCTATTTGATATGTTATTGGAACCGGAACTCATTCCAAAACTCACTTTAAAAATTGCAAGAAATGTGCTGTAAATAATATATAAATATATATAAAAATCGTGCAGTAAAATCGAAATTCGGACCTTCGGACCTTCATGCTGCACAGAAGAGAGGCCTTCCTCCTTGTCTTAGTAGCTCAGATGACTTCAACATCTGCAAGTCGTGCAGAAGAGAGCAGATTTGAGACCTATGTCCTCGAGCTTTTTTTATTATTATTTCCTAAATAACGTTAAAATGGAGTTTTACAAAGTCCTGGGGTTAAGCGGCCATGTGTTAATAGTCGCAGTGTTAATAAGTGTTAATAATAAGTGTTAATAGTCGCAGATAATACAGATTTACAAATTAAAACATTGTGAACCATATAATGAATGCATTAACTTTGAAAAGTAATACTATATATGTATATAATGGGTCCATGTCATGATGCTTATTGTGGTCCTTATAGTGATCCTTAATGTTGAGCTTGTTGTAGTCCTTACTATGATCCTTGTTGTCTTTGTTGTAGTCCTTATAGTTGTACTTCTTGGCTTTGTCATGGTCCATATCACGATTCTTGTTGGATTTGTTGTGATTCTTGTTGTCTTTGTCATGGTACTCATCGTGGTCTTCATCACTGTCATGATCCTTTTCTTTGTCCTTATCATGATTCTTTTTGTGTTGCTTGTTGATGTCGTAATCCTTATCATGGTCCTTGTTGTCCTTATCATGGTCTTTGCTGTCTTTCTTAGTTATGATCATGGTCGTGGTCGTGGTCCTTGTCGTGACTCCTACTGCAGTCCTTCCAGCCCATATCGTGGTACTTATCGTGTTTCTTGTTGTGGTGCTGGAATTGTTTGACGATTCTTAAATTTGAGCATCATTGTTTGCTTTTGGTTTCAAATAAAGGTCCATTAATTTTTTAGTAAAAATTATTATATTACATTCTGCTTCATTCCCAGATAAATTTAACAATAGATACTAACCATCAACAAAATATGACCAGTATTTTATACGAAATCAGTATACAACAGATGGCATGCCCAAGACAAGTATGAAGGACGTTGAATATACAGTATGTAGGCCTATTTCTGTGGAAATCTCGAGATCTATTTGTTTGCAGCATCACAATACTTTATCTACTAAGGAAAAAATAAATTACGCATTCGTAGAAAGCAGCATCTTTCTCAGTCCTGTTCTTATGATAACTCCTATAGATTATAATGCTTAAAATGAAATTTACCTAGGATATCCTCTTGTAACTCAGTCTTCACAAAGAGCCTACAGGAGACTTCAAGTGTCTTCGAGAAGTTGAACAGAACTTTTTTTCACTGTCAGCTATTCTTTTTGTGAGTGTACATTTTTCACAACACTGGGTCAGTATTTTACTAAACTTGAATGAGCTTTCCATATGCATCACAGAATGGTCACATGATTTCCTCACTTGTGTTTACCGAGTTACAGTTTAGCCTGATCAATCTCATAGAATGCTGAAGATATTGCTGAGCAGTTACTGATACAGTATTTTTTAATACTGTGCTACAGACCTATACATACAGAATTTGCTAAACTAAAGTATTGTGTTTGCATAATAATAAAGGAGTGATCTATTCTTCATGGTTCTGAACAAAGAAAGTGCTTATGAATATCTGAATGAAGCACAAAAGCAAGTTTGGTATGTGAGAAGAAAATGATCTGAAGAGAGAATTTACAATTCATATCGTGCATAAATGGGTTGGCAACACTATTTAAGTTAAATGTGGAATGTCTGTTTAAATTTCTTTAGCAACTCTCATATTATCACTTTACTCCTTTATCTTAGCAGCTGTCATGCGTCTTCTTTCATAATATACAGCATAATTACCATAAAACGAAATAGAAATGACTACTCACTTTCGATGGTTCAGAAGGTCTCCTCTGTTAGAAAATGTCTCCAGGCAGATCCTGCAGGTAAAGCCATGCTCTGTTTTGTGTCGTTTGAATTGTACTGCTAGATTTGTCTGGTGGCTGAAGCTGCTGCAATCACAAAGGGGGGTCCATTATATTTGTCCAAGCTCATATTCATGCTGAACCAACTACATCAAACTATTGTATATTTTCCCACACTGGAAGTTCTTATCTTCTGTATGGTTAGCTTGGTTGTTGTCCTTCAATTGTCGCCTAATAGTACATTATGCAACGAGCCTATAATGAAGGTAATTAAGAAGTGAGTATGGATATTTATGAAACGAGCGCGAGTTTCATAATTTTCATACGAGCTCCTTAATTACCATTATAGGCGAGTTTCATACGACTTTTTATGCTCGACCATATTTCTAACTTGGTATTATTAATTTTTTTAGCAATGTCCCGTATGTTGTGAGATGTGCGCAGACGCAAAAGTATTGATTTTTTCCAAGGAACAGATGTCTACATTGACCTTGCTAGGCCATAAGAACCTACAGAGATAACATTGAAATTAAATTAGACATTGAAAAACGAGATGACAAATTGAATTTATTTGAATATTATTTACAATTAACGCTAATTATTATAGTAACAGAACATAACCTTCTGCGACAGTATTAGATTTCCAGCCTCCGTGACTTTTCGCTAATTCTCTTTCGATTGCATATCCAAGAATAATCGATACTTGCGGTTTTATAACGGTAGAAAGCTGACCTGTCATTGGCTGAAAGACCTGACCTTTAATGAGTAGGTGTACTTTAATGACATGCATTAAAGGTCTGCTACCAGGTGTATAATTACTACATTTCGGCATGGTCGAGCATAAAAGTTATTAAGCAATTGTCCAGTGTTGCTTCTTATATTAATCTATTAATAATCGTAAAATTCAAAATAGTTTATGAATTTTTGTGTTTGAATATTCCACAAAATTAGAATTAAAATATTGCTTCTATAATTAAAATAAGCTAAGGATGAATTTCTGTTTCAATTTTCATCAGGATACCTAGTTCCATGACTTATTCAGTAATGTATTAAGATGGTGAATTCGAAACGTACAGCATGTCATCACAGTCTAGTATATACAGTCACGAAGCTCAATACTTAATAAATATGCATCCATAAATAGTTGCTAACCACCAGGATCGCTATTATTGCCTCATCACAGACCCTTTCTCTACCAGACGATATAATGTATTGTACTTTCGATATCGTGTTCTTCTGAAAAAATTGACACCTTCCTTCCACTATTGAAATATGAAAAACATAAGGTTTATATATTATTTTCATAAAATATATATTATATTTTATAAACTCACCTTCCTGGATCTTTCGGAAGAAGGATAACTCTGACCTCTTTTTCTTACAATTTATAGTACTACAAATGTCTCCTTATTCTATATTATTATTCAAATTATTGTATTTCAGCTATTTACAATTATTACAACGATAATGAACATTCCACAGTTTACATAACTTTTCACAATGCGAAATACGGCACAGTCAATGCCTTTTCGATCTAGACCAGGCCGTAATGTATGTTCGGGTTTTCTATTTCAGTGTATGGAGCTCAGTGAAATATTATATTATAACTTTATTCGTAGCATTGCCAAGTTTTATTTAGTGTAATGTGTCCATAAGTTCTGTTTACTTCTTGTTGCATAATATGTTGCAGAAATAATTACAAAACTGTGTTATTTTAATGTGAAGAGAATTTTACATGTTAACATAATCTGTTCGCATCAACATTTTAAGTTTAGAATGGAAGCTATTTTGAGGTTTAATAAAAAAGAATATAAGTTAAATATAGTAAACATAACCTATATATCTACTGACAGGGCATTAGACAGAAAGGGGCAACTGGTACAGTAAACATAACCTATAATTTCAACATATCTAAATATCCATGCGGTGCAACTGAAAATTATTTAATTGTGCATAAATGAATGTACAAGAATTTCGCAATATTTAATCGAAATAAAGACAGGTATTAGGCCTACACTTACGAACAACGTAATTTTCACACCAAAAATAATATTACACCTTAAATCGCAAGTGAATTATGTCTGAAGTGTCTCATAATCATTGTTTTAAATTTTATTAATGCAATTACACTACATTTTAGAGAAATATATGTTACTCTTTATGCATTCCAACTAATTTATATGGTTGAAACGCCGCCCTTCGTGATTGGGTTAAGTGAGTCACATGGTCTGCCTTACTAGATCACGATGGCAGTGGCACAGTCTATTGTTCCTAGTACTCACAGCGCTCCAAGCGGCTAGCAACTATCGCGAGAAATGCAAAAAATCATCCCAAGCTTCAGGACTGTATATACTAGACTGTGACATCATACTGCACCTGCATTTCTTTAATAACCTAACTTAAATATTGTAAATAGCAACTTGTCTTAATGAGAAGAAGTAATTTAGAGAATCAAAAAATAAAAAGCGATTTTATCTAATACCCCAGGCCTGCCCAATAACTTTGAAAATAAATAACCTTTATTTTTAAATATTAAATGCATTTTCTTAACATTTTTGAGACAGAGTGATGGAAACTAGAGTATAGTGGGAATGTTGTATGTTTGGTACAGTCTGTAAGAGACTTGCTCTCTCTTTGTGAGCTTCTTAAAGACTTTAATAGCACCAAGGGACTCAATGCACGCACACATCCTCACATTTCTTCTCTATACTCCTACACAAAGGTTAAATGTATCTACTATGAAAGAGTAATGGAACGGAGAAAAATTCTCTCTGGCGCCGGGATTTGAACCCGGGTTTTCAGCTCTACGTGCTGACGCTTTATCCACTAAGCCACACTGGATTCCACCCCGGCGTCGGAAGAATCGTCTCAGTTTTAAGTTCCAACTCTTGGGTTCCCTCTAGTGGCCGCCCTCTGCACTACGTCATAGATATCTATGAACCTCAGACCGAAGTCCACACATGTGCTGAGGTGCACTCGTAATGAGTGACTAGTTGGAACTCAAAACTCCATTACTCTTTCATAGTATGATGACGCAGAATATCTGCATGGAAATATCACATGTACTTCGGTACATTATAATAATATAAATGTATCTAGCAAAACTTTAGATAATGAGCACACTTCAAGTATACTGATTAACATGAGTATTTTGGTATGCCTGAGTTGTTAAAATTTATTGGACTGATCGTTTTATTTTCTTTCCCTAATGGCGGGTGTTTGACTGTTTGTCATTCATCCATATGGAGCCAGTTGTGAAGATCAATTTACTGAAAGAGTAATTGCCCAGGGTACACCATAGCAGGCAGGTTTGCGCTACACCCATGATGAAATGAGATGATGGTGGAGATTTTTTGAGATGCCACAGGGAACCAGAGCTTCTGGAAAAACCGGAGGTTCATTGCCGCCCTCACAGAAGCTCGCCATCGGTCCCTATTCTGAACAAGATTGAATCCAGTCTCTAGCATCATATCCCACCTCTCTCAAATCCATTTTTATATTATCCTCTCACCTATGTATCAGCCTCCCCAAAGGTCTTTTTCCCTCCAGTCTCCCAACTAACACTCTACATGCGAGTTTGTCTAACACATGTCCTAAATCAGAGGTATGCCAGGGATCAAACCCTGATTTGCAGGATTATGAGTCCAGCACTATAGCCACTGGACCACCTGTAGCTATACCCTACTGACTGACAACTTCTGCAGAGCATTTTCCTGCGCTTAAAAGTGTTTGGAGCAAGTCATTACAAAGACAAGAAACACTGCAGTTACTTGCTGTTGTGTGTATTAAAATGAATTTGTAACTAACTTCCTTAAGACGAAACTATTGGAAACTTTTTGCAGGAAGGGAGGATGCAGGTCACCAGTGTGGTCTAGAGGTAGTAAATGGAATTCAAGCTCTAAATCTGCTCTTGGGAGTGGGTTCCAGTCCCACTAAGGCTGATTACTTGGCTGGAATTTTTTATGAAGACTTCCCCTACTATAAGACGAATGTCAGGTAATTTCATGGCAAATTCTCGAATTCCTCTTTTCCAAAATACTATCTCACTATCACCAACTTTACTGACAAACAATTGCACAGCTGGATACCCACTAAAAGTTAAAAAGGGAAGATACAAGGGTAGAGGAGAGTTTGTTTTCACATAAACTATGTAAATTAAAAGAAAATAAGTAGAAAAATATCAGTTCCACATCCAGTGGATATTTCTATAAAAGTGATAAAAATGTCGCATATAAGTTCTTAATGATTTGGTTATTTACATATAAATACTACGCATTTTTTTGCCAGCAGTTGTCATAGCCAAAGCATAGAGTTTTAATGTGGTGTGGATCTTGTGTGCTTTTATCAGCCAGTCTGCTGTCAAGAAATCTGAAAGTTAGAATTTATAAAACAGTTATATTACTGGTTGTTCTTTATGGTTGTGAAACTTGGACTCTCACTTTGAGAGAGGAACATAGGTTAAGGGTGTTTGAGAATAAGGTGCTTAGGAAAATATTTGGGCCTAAGAGGGATGAAGTTACAGGAGAATGGAGAAAGTTACACAACGCAGAACTGCACGCATTGTATTCTTCACCTGACATAATTAGGAACATTAAATCCAGACGTTTGAGATTGGCAGGACATGTAGCACGAATGGGCAAATCCAGAAATGCATATAGAGTGTTAGTTGGGAGACTGGAGGGAAAAAGACTTTTGGGAAGGCTGAGACGTAGATGGGAAGATAATATTAAAATGGATTTGAGGGAGGTGGGATATGATGATAGAGACTGGATTAATCTTGCTCAGGATAGGGACTAATGGCAGGCTTATGTGAGGGTGGCAGTGAACCTCCGGGTTTCTTAAAAGCCAGTAAGTAAGTATGTAAGTGGATGCTTGTGTAGTCTCACTTGTAGATCTTGTATCATGTTATTATGTGTCTTGGGGGTCAAGTCGTGTGTCCGTTAATGTCGGTTCGAAAATAAAACCAAAATACTATGGGCTTAATATAATCTCTGCTAGAGGCATGAAAGATCCTCCATAGAATAATCGCATCACAATGTCTCTTCCCAACCCATACCAAAGTATACATGACTTTTTTTATCACAATTTGTCACTGAATTTTATGAGATCAGTATACTACTTCATCAGTGCAGTGACATTCCACAAAACAACATGACCAGCCAAATATAATGAACCCAAAAGATTACACACCCCTCTTTGTTCCTGTGCAACAGCATCCTGAAGATGGATCCTGTAAGTAGGTCTAGACCCAGAACATTTGAAAAATTAAATCGCAACATCCTCAATCTTCATCTTAACCCTTTCATTGTAAGAAGCCTGAAATTTCAAATGCAATTTTTTTTATGAATTTTACATTTAAATTGTGATAAATACCTGCTTTCCTCCTGTTCTTCCTTCAGATGAGTACACTGATGTTCAATCAGCTCGTCTTCCATGTCGAATTGTTCACCACAAGCATCACACTGTAAGTCCTGCAGCCTTTCACATGCATGTTCCCTCCAGCCTTGCTTTGTAGTTGCCATATGTCCACACCACTTGCACTGCCACACTTTGCATTTCCAAAACTTCTGTTCTTCCTCCACATTAGATTTATTTCTCTTCAAAATGTTTGTATTTTCATTCGAATTACCATTTTCTGAAATTTTTATCTTTTTCGGAGCTTTTACATCAAGATCAGATGACAACTTCCGTTTGTTTCCAGCAAGCTCTGCAGGACTTGGGTATTGTCTCATGACTGTCAATTTTGTTTTCTCTTCCTGATGACTCTTAACATGTTCAAGAAAATCTTCTTTCAATTCATAAACCAATTCACAATCTTCGCAACTGAATACTTCATTATTATGTTCGGAGCTCTGATGCAACACAAATTCATGTTTTCCTGTTACAGTTTCGTCACAGTAAATACATTCATATTTTGTGTCATCCCACACGGATTTTAATTCTTCACTCTCTTCTTTAACTGTAACATCTTCTTTCACGTCACTGTCCACTGCCTGAGGAGGCTGAGTCTTAACAAGCTCAGTATCTGGGACATTATCCTTTTCAGAGTTCTTGAAACTGAAATTAAATAACGTGATGTACTTTATACTGTTTTATGCAACTGCATAACTCAGACATGTAATGTCAATTTAATATGATTTAAAATTTTCGTGATATTCAATGTGGCATGAAAGTTTTGAGATTCTGAACTTAGAGCTATGTATCTGCTCCATCATAACAGAAGACAAGGAAGGGGCAAGCAATCTGTTGGGTCTGTTAGCAAGAACTATTCTCCAAGACAGGTGGCGAGAAAAAAAGATTTTGTACCACAATATAAACTTAATTAAGACAATTAACATTTTATCACTTAATCGATATTCAGAAAGGCCTGACATGATGGAAGAATTATTATTTTATTGTCTATAGTATATAGAAGTGACCATTTTGTAGAGGATATCGTTCATTGAAATTAAGTTAGGGCTGCACAATATAGTATAAATGAACATGAATAGACAATAAATTTTAAAATATATTAAATTGACAGTTATTAAACTAGTTTTAAGATGTAGAAAATAGAAAACAAATCAATTTTCGATTGATCCATTTCAGGTCTTGTGCATCAATATATGAGTAGCTTAATATCAAAGACCTCAATCGAAATTTAAATAGCTGTGGTTTTTTATACAATTTTTCATGCTCTTTGCAGTTATAATGAAATCATATGCAAACTCTAACGCTACATTTATAAAATAAATTGTGTTAAATATTACAAAGAACATTGTGAATTAAAAAATTGCCTCTAGAACAAAACTATGGAGACAACAGACGTCCGTCTTTGATATTAAACTACTCATATATAGTGAATATATACACTCACACTGTTAGCACAGCACAAATACTACTTGCTGAGAAATTGAAGTGAACTGCATAGGATAAATCGAAAGAAGTTTGGAAATTCCACAGGTAGAACCTTAAGAATCTCTGTCCATTAACAATAATGACTGGAGTAAGTACAACACAAGTTCTAGTGGAAGCTACAGGATGCAGAGAAAATTATGTTGGAAAGAGTAATTCCAATAATATTCTGCACTTGAAAATTAAGAATATGAACATTAAGAACTTACTGTACATTTTATTATAACTATGACTTTATAGGTATAAAGTGAACATTGAGACAATCCTTGCCCATTTAAACTTAAAAGCAGAGGTGTATTTCAGACCTGGCAGTGCCAGGGTACTATTTTTCGAGACCAGGCAGCACCAGGTCACTTTTATGATTTTTACATTATCGTAAAATTTTGCATTTATAAGAAATCATATTTTATTCATATTTAAACAATTTCATAATGAGGTTTACTCCACAGGCCTAACAACCTCTATATCTGGATTCGAACATATTTTCGTCTGACATTCTGTAAGTGAAATGACGACGATGAAGACAACTACCGGTACTACTGAAATCCCAAACTTTTTTGTTTAGAAATACACCACTGCTTAAAAGACTAGTAGGACTGTAGCATGTGAGTGACTTTCCACACAAGGTAATACGAAAATTTTAGCTTTCAGGCATATGAACTTCGTGGAAGTGTCCAAGGTAAATTGTACTAAGAAAAAATGGAAACTTGTGTCTTTGTATTGGAAAGTATTTGCTTCAGGGAGTTAGTAGGAGAACACGTTTTATTTCAAAACGAGATTTGTGCTCATCATAAAATTACTATACAGTGAAACCTTTTAAACTTTTCTAAATATGGAAAATTGAAAAAAAAAAAAAAAAAAAAAAAACCCTGCTCAAAGAATAGAACATTTTTAAATACTGTGAGGCAGTAATAGAGTCATAGGAATATTAATTTACAAGACTTCAGAATATCTTTTACTTACATGAGTGACTTCTGGTTTGTGTTGAGGACTTTGTAAGTCTTCCCTCCTGCTTTCAAAAATTTCAGAGCTTTCTCAATCTGAATGTCAGGAGACAATGTATTCGACTTTTTCATCTTTAGCAGAATCACTTTATAACCTGCCTTTACCTGAATAAGAAAAAGGGGACATGACTTATGGATTACATGTTGGATATACAACACTTGAGTGTGAAGCCTATCTTTTGTTATTAGGTGGCCATGCCAGTATCTATGTATTTCATTGTATTGTTGTCGTTCTCAATTATAATTTCATTAAAGTTGTACATCTAGAACTGCAGTACAGAAATTATTATTCTAACATTTGGTATAGTGAGATCAAATTTTACTTGTAGGCCTATTTCATTGTTTATAGCTATAAATTACTGGTACTACTTTCTTCTTTCAATATTCATTCATTCATTCATTCAGTGCACACCCAATATATAAATGATATGAAGTGATATGTAGCTCCAAAACATTTTCTGTGACATGACAAAAACTCCGCACCACTTGATCAGTGTGATTTTTTATTCCAGGTTTCTATGCTAAATACTATGTCATAATAAGACATATGAATTTTATTACTGTATTACCTTATATAAAATATTCTAGTTATTTCCTCTAAAATTTCTCGAAGTTTAATATTTCAGGCAGTGACACAGTTCGTAAAAGTAATTTCTACTGCACTGCTTCTTACACATAATTTAACAAATGATGTATGCTCATTTTAGTCATAAGAAAATAAATTGAAACATTTCATGTAGTTTGAAACTATTTTAAGTTTTGGTATATGGATATGTACAAACAATCTGGATAAAGATATAGACATTTAAGTTAAATTGTATTACACTTGTTCATTAAGGTTGTTTTTTTTTCTGTTCTCATTATACGAAACACAAAGAAAGTATTGTAACATTGAAAATTAATCTATTTAATGATTTTTTATAAAACCTGAAGTTTTTAGCATCCCTCATAATGAAAATGCTGTTTGATATGCGAATAACTGTGCACACTGTTAAATAAAAACATCAAATAATACATTTCGAGTATTCAAATTACCAAACTGTTCAGTAGTTTGAAAACAATTGCATTAACTTGTTGGTTTACAGAGAATAAAAAAAAAGGAAACTGAGTAAAACATTCTTATCAAATAAGTCCAATTTATTTAACAGTGGCCATGATAGCGCACCATTAAGAGATTTAAACATAATATGAATGGAGTTACGCAATAGGAGACCAAGCACCAAAAACCTGTTTTATCGGCCATTGAAATAAATGTTCTTTTTATAAAACATTTTATACAAGAAGTATTATAACATTCATACTATTACGAAAAATAGCACAAATAATACCAAACAAGGCTAACCGATTTTTGATAAGAGACCAGCAGTTGAATTAATATTTCAAAGCAAAATAAATAAATGGATTTTATGCAATAAACGAATTTTTGCTTATAAATAACAGCAAAATTCAGATATCGTATTCTTGATTTTTTCCGAGTTAAATTAGCCTGCCATCAATAGATTTGTGCAAATATATAATTTTTTTTTTTTCAAATTGTCAGTTGGTCTATTATTGCATAACTCCGTTCATATGCAGAAAACTTAGGCTTAATGACTCGTATATATATGATATATTATAATATAATAATTTTTTCTCTATATAGTATACAACAAGAAATTACTTGAAATTTTAATCCCAAAGCTACTGCATTTTCAAAATAATCTTCATTCAAGAGTATGTTGCTTATCTTTCTTTAAAAGAGATTCTATATAATGAAACAAACAATATAGCTATCTTAAAATGTCCATGATTTGTCTAATATTACATAATAGACAAAAGAAAAAGGAGGAAGGAAAAAAATAAGAATATTAAACTAAAATTTCTCTTACTTCAGGTTTCGAATCAGTTAGTTGAATTTCATTAGACTTGGCAATTGACTCATGTTTTTTCTCTGTATCTTGTCTCTCTTTTTCTTCAGGTTTCTTTATATCTGTTTCCAATAATTCATCGTCCTGCAGCTGTTCTATTTTTTCACTATAATCAACTGAATTTGGACTTTCATTTCTGGAGAAGCCATACTGTTCCTGGAAGAAAAGCAAGTATAGACTAAGAATTAATTTCTACAAGTACCATTACAGTTAGTTTCATAACAAATATTGGTCTGCTACATGATTTTTGTACAGAATGATTCAGAATGTACATAGGATGTTCAATAAGTTTAGCCTCCTGGGGTGTAACTCATTTATTAATTTATAAAAGTGAAATATGTTACATTCAAAAGAAAGTTTGAAATGTCCTCTTTCCGAAGAGTATATCATTTTACGATATAGTCCACACTGGCATTAATGCACTTAGCCATCGATACACTAGTTTCTGCATCTCACCAGAGAAGAATGAGGCCACCTGTTGATGACACCAATAATGTACTGCACTGGTGACTTTGCGATAATAGTTTTTACCTTATGAGGCAACTAAACAGGGAGTGACATCATGCTGTTGCCACATTGTCATGGCGTGAGTTCAAGTTGAGTTAGACACTTTGCAGTTTTCACCAAATATTTAAAGTACACCTACGATGGAGTATTTGAAATGCTTGCAATTTACACTTTACACGTGCAATAACAGTAGCAATGATATAGCACACGAAAGTAACTACATATAACACACGTGGTCTGACTCCATAAGTTTGGCAACATTGTCCTGCTAAACAAGAGAACATCGTACCATGCTTGGTTGACATTATATTGCCAGTTTGCCGCTAGCAGACGAATTTTTGCATTATAAACTCCAGTGAAAAAGTTACGTTTTCACTCAATGTGACAATGCTGTACAAGCTACCCCTCTAACTCGCACTTACCCCTTGCCTGTAGAACTACTTTCTGTTTTGTTGCTTTAAAACGTGGAAACTAGTATAGAGGCTACACATATGTTCGCGGAGTACAGACATTTGACCTTCCTTCGTCCCAAGAAGTTCACGACATAGCTGGCACAGTCATAGTCACCATCTTTTGGGACTGTAGTTGAATTTCTGGAATTTGGCGCAACTGTCTACTCAGTGCCCTATGTGCAGATGCTGAAGAAATTGCGTGCACATCTACATAGTTTGTCCGCAGAAAAATGTGATCATTGAACACAACAACTCTTGACCTCATGCAAGTCGAGAGACAACTGCCATGTTGGAGAAGCAGAACGTTTGCCTCACCTACCTTATAGCCCGAGCCTGGCACATGTGACTTCTGGCTCTTTCCAAAGCAAAGGAACATTTGAAGGGCGCATGCTTCACGTTCAATGAAGAGATCACCAATGCAGTATGTTGTTGTTGTCGTCAACACGCAGCCTCATTCTTCTCTGATGCCATAAAGAAACTAGTGCACTGATGGAGGAAGTGCAAAATTATTTACTCCTCGGAAAGAGGATTTTTAAAACTTTCTTTTGAGTGTAACTTCTTCCACTTTCATCAATCAATAAATTAATTATGGCCCAGGAGACAAAGCTTATTGAACAACATTACACAAATTATTTTGAGAATAAATGAGTAGTCGATAATGTTTCTTGAAAAGAACATTGTAATATCTCCTAGACATTATGCAATTTATCCTCTCACTTTGACTTTCATTTGTCAGCTTATAAATTTCATTGTCTTCCTACAGTCATGTATGTAATAATTTAATGTAACAATGTGTATCTAAGGAAAATGTATTTGTAAACAGAGTTTAACATGAGAGCATTTATATTCCCGTGACAGTAGAAGGCAAACTCAATAGCTCTTCGTAATGACGATTCCAGACAGTGATGCAAAGATTACAGCAGCACATCATGGAATCCTGGACTTCTTTTATTGATGTCAATTATGAGGTTCAAACCTGTTCTCGGACAGTTGACCAAACAACAATGAACGAAAGTGAAGATCTGCCAAGCTGTTAATACATCTACCGGTATTTCTTTCGAAAATGGATAACATAAATTACGAACTGCACTTCCATATAATGTATGCTAAATAAAGCATCCAACATTATTCCAACCAAATATATTCTAGACATATATATACTATACCTCATCATTCGGCACTGTATCAAAACCCAGTATAGTCCGCAATCTGGCATCTGCTTCTAAGCAGTTGTTCACCAATTCATGGCAGACTTCCAGTTTTTTGACACATGAAGTACAGACACTGATTGGTAGCAAGTCATCTTCAGTCACCTGTGCATACCACATGATCCAATAATTCATTTTTTTTAAATAAAATATGACATACAACATATAGTAGAAAAGTAAGCTAGTTGAGAACATAAGTTTATATTTCCTCTGCCTAAAGATTTATTTTTTAGGATGATGCTGTACTGATCTTATAAAGGTAGCAAATCATTAGTATTAATTTAATTCATTGCTGGTTAGATAACAGTATTATGGGTAGTTCATGTATTAATTGTTTTATCCACTTTGAATCATAGGAAGGTAACATTTACAATAGAAGGATGTTATCATTCCTTGAAACTGAAGTGAATGGACATGCTGCAAGATATCAGCTTTTATGTGAAGAAGAAGAAGAAGAAGAAGAAGAAGAAGAAGAAGAAGAAGAAGGAGGAGGAGGAGGAGGAGGAGGAGGAGGAGGAGGAGGAGGAGCAGAAGAAGAAGACACTTGAGTTTAAAAATTAGAATTTTGTCTATAAGAATGTCTCTATTATAATTTTTATTTTCACGTTATACAAATTTAATAAAAGAATAATTAAGCTGGAAAATATTGATTTCGAGATTTTCGTGGAAGTACGCTTTCTTAGCAGTGGACATTGATTTCTCATAAACTGTTGGACAAATTTTGTTCATATTCAGTACAGTATCTATGAATCAATTTATCTGGAAATGATTAAATATAATAATTTTTCTTAAACAATAGCAAAATAATGGATTTTTGATTTGAAATAAAAAACATACAGTATTAATTTATTGATAAGATTTATATCGTTCTGTTCGTCAATTTTTTATTGGATAGAATAAACTTACAAAGTAAGTTGGTTGGTTGGTTCATTAGTTAGTTAGTTAGTTAGTTTACAATGGCAGGCTCCTGAGTAGCACATCATTCTCTTTGCTATCCAGTATAGGCCAGCCATATTCCTGATTTCTGTTTTTTCTTATAAACTGACTGGAAAGTAAAGATCATCTTGTGTTCCCTAGGTGTAATTCCTAGTACAAAAACAAAAGAGTACTTCTCAGTAGCAAAAATGACAACTGAAGACCTCCCCAGAATAAATATCTATAATACATGCTTTTTAGAAGGAAAGAAAATCATTTCAGGGGCATATTTCATTAGGCCTATATTTACTAGCAGAATTATTTGATTAATCAAGAATACAAATTTACTCAGCTACTGGATGCATTCATTTAATGTTATAAATGAAAGCTTCAAAATTATTTTTTTTACTGAAGTCACATATTTCATTAATTAGATGTTACATCCTTTTTCCGGGGAGGTCTTTAATTATTATATAATATAACAATGGAATTCCAGAGTACTGTCCCAGACCAAAATAAACCGACAAATGACGTGGTGAAATTAGTGTTGCCGAAGAAAACACTGATGTACATGAAATGTAATAATTTTTAGTAGTGCAATGGTCTTTTATATGAAATCAAAAACATACAGTAGTAATTAAATGTGTGTGTGTGTGTGTGTGCGCATATCCAATGCCTAGATGTTTGACAACAAAGCCATTCTTCTTGCCAAAGCCAAAGTCTTCTTGCACATCTAAACAAAGCAACAGCACATTTTCGTGGTGCTTGTGGAATTTTTTCAGGCTTTTTTAATATTATTTCCCATGATTTGCATTTAATTTTCTCCTCTATATATTTTTTCTGAATTAAATGAAATTTGTTGTGAATGATTTGTTTCATAGGATGGAAATAGAATGCCTGACTTCGTTTCTGTATTATTGTTGTAGCCTACCTCTTTTTTGCCAGGACATCTGCTATTTTATTTCCTTATATTTTACATTGTGAGGTGATCCACTGTACCATTAATTTATCTTTCTGAAATTGATCAAATGATTTATAATTTTTCTAGTTTCCTGAACAGTAGTACAACCAGAAATTCGTTCCAAGGGGGGGGGGGGGGGACAGGTTTAATTCCTTTGCAAACAATCAAGCACCACTTGATTGGAAGCTGGAATAACACTTTCTTGAATTAACTTTAATGTTAAAATTTAAAATGTAAATAATAATTATTGTAATCGACAAAAGTAGCAAAATATATGGAACTGTAATAATAAATGCAATATTTATAGAATACCGGTAATAAAAATGTCATTAAATATCATAATTCCACATTTAAAGAGGAATAATTTTAAAATAAAATAATGACAAAATGCAATACATTTATACTTTTATGCCAAATTTTCTTAGCTATCTCTTCAGGTTTTACTACAATGTCTTTATGTATGTATAATAATAGAGTCAGTCCATTTAGTTTGTTTTCTCCTGTAGAATTCCTCGGGCAAGTTTTTAAAAAACCCCTAAGGTGGAGAATGACTGCAAGTTGTAACTGGTAGTATAAAAGTTTTCTTACTGCTGGGTGCATTAATTCACCACATTCTTGTGATCTGAGTCATGTTCTCCGATTACTCCTTTCATGACATCTTCACCAGTTTGTTATTTTTCACTAAAATATCTTAAGTTGTTTCCCTCGGTAGTAGAATTTTGAAGGCAGCAATATGTTTTTGTGCTTTACAAATTTTTCTTCAAGCTGTAATTATAAGAAAATCTTCTAGAAAAGGTAAAAAGACAGCTTTCCTATAATAAGTTCCATGAGTGTTATACGCAACGTTAACACATATCATTTGAATGCCTACATTCCTTGATACCCTTACAGATATTTCACAATTTTCACAGAAATTCTGAACATCCTTAAAAATAACTGAGAACTCTTCTGCATTGTTCAAACCCTATACTAAGTTACTTTTCTTGTATCTTCGGCATAACAGATGGCTGTGGAGAGATCAACTTTATAGATTGTAAATATTTTAAAATGGTAAACTGTATGAAAACAGCTATTTGACTATGTGTAAAGCTATGACAAATTCACACTTGTTTATTGCACTGTACAAAATGCTTACACTTCTAGCAGAATCTTTGTCTGTCCATGAAGAGCTAATTTCTTGCAAGACCTTCACAAATGAACCACTGAAAACATATACTGAATCATGTCATATCCATAGAGTTGTGGAAAGCTGCTTCAGTTTTTTTTTAATGTCACTGAATTCATTCAACACAGCCCGAAACTGTTTCCCGTTGTAGTTGGAGAGATAGAGGAAAGTAAAATATATTTCAAGGGAGAAAAGTAAGGGGTGGGGCATATGGTCAAGAAAAAAATTACCATGACAGCACTGCTTAAGAGGAACAGCAGAAAGTTTTGTTTTTACTGTCATTCCTGTTCTATTAATAGACGAGGTTTATTGGTCTTGCTTTCCGACCATACACACAAACTTATTCTTGAGGTTTCAACTGTTTCATTTTCGAGTAGTTAGTGTCTGTTGTGGATCTGTGTTATAAGAGTTAAAACAGGTACAGAATTAGACGCGGTATACATTGAACTTTTTCCATTGCTCGTAATGAAAAAGATCACATTTCAAAGAATGGTAGAGAATTCAGGTAGTGACTCTTTGGGACTTGGGAAAAGAAAGATTTCTATAAGAACGTGATCGTGGATAATGTGACAAACCTCTACGTAATATAATGGTTATTTTAATTACTTCGTGATAAGCCTATGTCTTAGAAAGCATATATCATTTAATATTTTTTTATTTTAAAATTTTAATAGAATGTAATATGTAAGAAAATTCTATTATTATATATTATTACCTACTTATATTACATTATTTTATAACCTAATCTTATAGATACTTTAATACACATAAAACTACTGTAATATATAACTGTATGTGCCTATATTGAGCAGGAAATTACGTGGAATTAGAAGTGTAAGACCACACCCGAATTCTCAACAGATGTATAATTCCATTGAAAAACAGATAATATTCTGTGACTCATCATTTTAATAGAAAGCTACTTAACTTTATTTAATCAAGAAAGATGCGTTTTTCTTCAACACAAAACATATAGTTATTTAAAACTGTATTATTTACTACTAATAAAAATATAAATGGGTAATATTGAAGTTTAATGTAAATTCAGAATAGAACTGTTAAAAGAGCTCATGTCAAAATCTCCCCTCAAACTGCGCACACAGATCTCAAAATAAACAGACAGATACAAAAAAAGTAACTGCCTATATGAACTGAAGGTGTGAAAACTTACTTAGAATGTTGTATTAAGAAACAATGGCGCATACTTGTAGGATGTAGTTGAGTTCCCATGTGATATACGAGATGACATGCACTCAATGCACTTCACCATCTGGGTGTGCACTAGTGTCGTGCATTTCAAGCGGTATGTTCGGTTCAAGTTTGTCGAGCGTGACAAGAACCGAAACCTGCCTTAAAGAAGTGGATCTATCACAGCTTGTTCGAACTTGCCCCTTGAAGTTCGCTGGCATTGCCTATCCTCCCCTCCCATCCCTTCATGCTTGTAGCTGCATAAGGATTTTAGAACAAATCTTGTGAATTATATTTAGATGTAAGGACAGGTAATTATTATTACCAAAATAAGATTAAAAATCCACAGAAATATACGTACATATAGGCAAACACCACATTATGTTTTAAAAATACATGACAGTTGTCAATTTCCCAATTACCGACAGAAAGTAGCTATAAGTAGCTGCCAGGTTAAATAAACCATTATTATTATTATTATTATTATTATTATTATTATTATTATTATGATTATTATTATTATTTCCTTCATATAATATTCACAGTTGCGCAGTAGCAATATCTGTATGACTATACGGATAATGAAAGTATTAGCATTGTGCATTAAAGGCGCTATGTTTGGTTCAAGTTAGTCGAGTATGACGAAGTTCGATATTCGCCAATGTTCACTCTGCAGAAGAAGGCCTGTCGTGTTTGTTCCATCTTGTTATAAAAATATTCGCTGGCCTTCACTCCCACCCTTTCATGTTTTAACTGCTTAAGGATTTCAACACAGATGTTGGTATTAGTTTTTCATATGGCATAAGACGAAGTTTACATTGTCTTGGTTGTCTATTTCATGTTCGAACATTGCAAGACTATTTTAAACAGCTTAAGGATTTGAGCACATATCTTGCAATTAGTTTTTCATATGGAATAAAACGAAGTTTGTCTTGGTTTCCTCTTTCATGTTTGAACATTGCACAATACTAGTTGGTATTATGAACATAATCCCTAATCACATAAAAACAGATTGTTCAGCCTTACAGGCTTTGACAGCAACAACTTTCATCAATTTCACTATGCTGCCATCTAGCTACTGCATAAGAAGTTACGTTATAAGTCTCATTTGAATTGCATGGAGCAATTTTACTTCCATCTAGTGGGCATTCCCAATCGATGATGGCGATCCTAGTGGTTGTTCTCTTCCACATGTTACTGTTTTTAACATGGTGATGGCCAATCTGTTATATTTGTGATCAAGGACATAATATGAATTTTTTTAATATGCTGTGTTTTATTTATTTATAGGTATATTTTTGTGAATGTTTAGTAATATTAATAACAAGAAAAATTACCTATACCCATTACTATGCGTAACTTCGCAAGATATGTGCCTCGCATTCTTATGCAGCTAAAGCACAAAGGTGCAGAGCGAGGAGGAACTAAGGAGAAAGACACCGAAAATATGTAAGAAACAAACACAAAGTGAGCTTCGTTTCTACAAAGACTATGCAAACATGAACCGAACATAATACCTTTGACCGCTTTTCAACAGACTCGGTTATTTTAGTTTACATGCTTCACTCCTACTTACTGTTGGATGCCTACGCAGTAGGGCGAAGTTTGTAGTATCTTGATATCCCCTCTCGTGTTCGAACATTGCACGACACTAGTGTGTATTCATGGCTCGAAGCTCTCAAATTTTCGATAATATTTTACTCAAGCTCCAACTACGCAACTTCAATTTTAATATGACTGTGCGCAGTTTGAGGGAAAGTTTCAACGTGAGTTCATTAACAGCTCCCTTGTCAGTCTTAAAATATTATTTTCCTATTTTGCATTTCTCTATCTAATGACCACTAGTATTTTACAGTTTCCCTCATGAAATAAATGTACCATTATAGGTAAATGTGTGTGTATTTTGTCGACCAGCTGAATCTCCTTTCCTCTTTCTCCAAAACATTGGATTAGATCTTCACTTTCTTCAGCACAAATACGACAGAGTTGACTCGTTAGAATAGCAAGATCATCTTCACTGTCCCAACTTCCAGCGTCATCTTCATTATGCCACTCTGAACCATCCATTGAGCTTTCTTCGCTCATGATGTGGTCTGAAAATAGAAATATTTCATACACTTAGGATGGAAGAAATTAAAAAGTGTTAAGTTGCAGCAAGCAAGACTATTTTTCTATTTTAATAGTCACAACAACTATTAGACGAGTATATAAACAGGGTGAACCATAAGTAATGATATTAATTTCAGAGGATTATTCTTTGAGATATTTCAAACAAAAACATTTAACACAATTTTCCTCGTTTTTACTTCCTTTCGGGATAAAAATTTCATAGCATGCTTTGGGAAAGTCATTGATTTAATTCTCAATATGCTTAGTCAATTTAAGAAAGCAGTATATTATGGTAATAAATGATAATAAATGTTTGAAAGAATTTCTGCACATTCAGAGGACAAAATTAAAATTCTTTCAATAATTTAAATTGACTGAGTATATCAGGAATTAAATCAATGGTTTTTCCAGAACATGCTATGAAATGATTTTTAACTCGAAAAGGAAGCAAAAAACGAGCAAAATTGTATTAAACTTTATTGTTTGAAACATCTCAAAGAATAACCTCCTGAAATTAATGACATTACTTATGGAGGGAGGGGGGAGGAGAGAGAGAGGAAGAGGGAGGGAGGAAGAAGAAGAAGAAGAAGAAGAAGAAGAAGAAGGAGAGAGAGAGAGCGTGTGCGTGTTGGACCATCGTCTTGTTTATTTTTGAAGCAAGACAAATCCCTACATAATTTTTTATTGAATAGATTATTGTTTTTCTTGTCATTACAGAATATGCTCTTCTTGTTTATTTTTGAAGCTACATACTACATAACTTTTTATTTAATAGGGCATTGCACCTTTGGTAACGTAATTAGAGAACATGCTCTTCTTGTTTATTTTTGAAGCTGAATTAATTCCTACTTTTTTTAGTTAATAGGTTATTGTACTTCAGTTTATTTTTTAAATAGATAATTACATAATAAACTACACAATTTTTATTTCATAGATTATTGTACTTCTGATAGAGAATATGCTCTTCTTGTTTATTTTTGAAGCTTTATTAATTTCTATTTTTTTTTATGTAATAGGTTACTGCACTTCTGGTAGTTAAAGAATATGCATTTCTTGTTTATTTTTTAAACTAGATGGATTCGTACATACTTTTTATTTCAAAGATCATTGCGCTTCTGATAGTTATTTCTGATGTTATTTCTTTTTGAAACTAGATTAATTCCTACATACCTTTTTTTATTTCAAGTTAAGATTATCAATCTGAACATCTCCAAGCTGGTAACTTACATATTTGAATTGGTATTTGAGAAACAACGTAAGTCAAGAATTACTATTTTTCAGAAATTGAAAAAAACTTCCTCGTCCTTTTCAGTTTTCATTTTAAAAATTGTACAAAGTATAAAACACACTTCCCATCCTACTATATAAAATAGAATGTGATTTTGTGCATTATTTAAGAGGAAATTGCTTTTCAAAATATTGACTTATAGTGTTTCTCAAGTTAATGGATAGGTTTCTGGTAGTACAATAAATACTAAAGAGGTTTTCATCATGTTTGTGTAAGTGTGCACCTGGGGATCATCAATGTAACTCATGGCTTGAATGGTACCCTTGTGGTCACTGACATGGGTGAACTGCATATTTTCTTATCTCTAGGCAAACCACTGCCAAGAGATTTATTGGAGAGAATGTTCTTCCTGTAGTTTTTATCCCCCCATTCTTTGAAATCCCCTGCAGCAGGCAACACAACAAAGAAAGGAGTTCTTATTATCAGATGACAGGATCAATTCAGCGAACTATTTTACAGTGTACATTCTATCATTTCCTCTTTACCATTGCAAAATCTCTGTCGCAGGGCAAGAAGGAATGCCCTCTAACAGGAAAGTACTGATTTATTTTTGTAAACATTCCTGATGCGACAAGAGCCTTCGTCAACCTCAACAGAGTGTGATTTTTATTTTTGGACTGTTCATCATCATTCGCACTGGAGGTCTCTTGAAGATATTTCAGAATAAAGATGCACACCTCATCTGGACTAGGATTGCTACACCCTCATGGTAAAAAAAAAGACAACATTGTGATCTTTTAGGTTGTGAATACAAAATACACTCACAGTCAGCTAGCAAAGGTAGAAAGTGTTTTGAATAGATATGATGGGTAGTTGCAAATTCATCATATAGTCAATACAAATACCCCCTACTTCCTCATTAGATTTTGTCTGGGGCCTTAATTCACCAATTTTATTTTTTAAAAATTTAGCACAGCGAAGATGAATTATTTTCTCTCCTGCATGCACTCTATTTACTGTGTCATTTAAGAATATGGGTTTTAATTCAACTGAAAGTTCTTCATATGTGAAGCATACCTACCTGGGAACTACTTGTCGATAGGTTTTGTAGTTAAAAGGAACTTCCAACACATCCATTTCACAAACAATATTTGCAAACTCTGCTAAACTGCACCAAATCACATGTAAACTATAATAAAATATCCTCAATTACATTCACAGCATACATAAGCTGTTATTGTGAAGCCATTGAGAAACAAGTGGAGGTATATGTGGTGACGTAATTAGCTGTTTATCACTGTTTACTAGAGAAACAATACAAGTCACTGACTTCAAAGGAACACAAAAATCAATGCTATACGAAACAACGCAGATGAAGACATTACTGTAGGAAACGGTGCATATATCACTGTAGAATATGAATAAACTCTTTTGGGTGCAAAATTGACTTACTTATGTTGTTTCTCAAATGACCAATTCATTTATTATTTAATATATCACTTTCTAGAAGTGAAATATGCATTGTCTCAAACGAATCAATTAATTTGAATATAAATTTGTGGTCCCATGCATTACATTGCAGTTAGACCTCACAACTTTCTCACTTTTAAAATCCAGATAGTTTTTTTATTTGGCTATTTAATGACGCTGTATCAAATGGGAGGTTATTTAGTGTCGATGGAATTGGTGATAGCGAGATGAGACCAAGGATTCGCCTGAAATTCGCCTTAAGGTTGAGGAAAACCTCGGACAAAACCCAACCAAGTAATCAGCCCGAGCGGGAATCAAACTTGTGTCGAGCGCAACTCCGAATCATTAGGCAAGCATCTTAGCCAATTGAGCTACATCGTGGCCTCAGATAAAAATTATAGAAAAGCAGCACTTATGAGTCTGTAAGATATCCTGTTTTTAACATCAAATATACCAGTACTCTCTGAGTCAAGATAATTGGACCTTACAAACCGATATATGAGTACTTCAGAAGCATTGCCACTACCAATGAGGAAGTTACCAATTCCAACCTATATTTCTATATGTCAAGAGTTTTCTAGTGTCTCGTGACAGCTCTTAAATTAATTTGACTTGGACTTATATAACATTTTTCTTTCAGTTAGGGCCTGTAGATTAGTTTAATCTTTATAGATAGTCCATTGTTATTGATATAAATTACTTTTGTTTTCGTATTATTACATTTATGTGGTACCCTACTTTAAAAGGAAATCCACATTATGGTTTTTACACCAGAGAATTTGGCATGTAATCTGCTTGTTTGTATATTAATGTATTCAAACCCATATTTAGGTAGTGCTACGCCCATGGGCCCCAAAAAACTTTGCATGCCCCAACTAACTAATTTATGCAAATCTTAGATATCTAGTAGTCAAATGTGAAAAAAGGTGGCATGTAACAATAATTTAACATATGCTGCTATCTAAAGCATGCACCTGCAAAATAGAAGAATATCAAAAATTTATTTTTATCTCAAACTTTTTGCTGCCCTACGAATTTGCTGCCCTTGGCACAGGTCCAGGTGACCCATGCGTAAATGTAGGTCTGAATGTCTTTATAGGCCTGGAAACTAGCATAATGATCACATTTTATTCAGATTCAGAATCTGAGTGGGTTTGTAAGGAAATTTTGGCATTATTTTCGAAGTCTTAAAAAATTAAAGTCTAAATATGAAATTTGTTTATAATTATTTTAAGTGATATTCTCTTCTAGAGTTAGTACAGATGCCTCAAACTAGCTAGTGTCTTGTTCGCGCAGGTGCATAGAGCACATCTCCCCAACCACTGTCCGCCTACTGCTGTGCACTGTGGACTAGAACGGTACAGCTCAGTTCTAATAACAGTTGTGAAGGCTCTGTGTAAAAAGGTGTCTATGTGTGGCTGTGGTTTGTGATAAAAGTATTTCTTCTATTATGATGAGTAGTATATTATCAGGCAAAGTTCTCCATAGTCAAACTCGCGAGGTAATTTATAATGTGATGGAATTCATGAAAAAGAAAGCGAACCCAGGACATTTCTAATAGATGTTAAGAAGGTGCGGGAAAGAGTGGCAGCAGCAGTAGGAGTTTCTAAGATGACGCTAAGTCATAAGTCGTGAGGCCAAGAGGAAAAGAAGTGAAGGTGAACCACTGTTCCAAACTCTTAATACGAAAAGGAAAAGAAACAAACCAGTGACGGATCTTGATAATTTTGACAAAGGTGTTGTAAGGAGAGCGACCGACAACTTTTATCTTACGGAAAAATGTCTTCCAACAATACCTAAACTGCATGCAAAATTGGTGAAGGACTTAGGGTTAAAAGGTAGCAAAACAAGTCTAAGAACAATTCTCAAAGATATGGGTTACAAGTGGAAGAAAATCAGGAACAACAGGCACATTCTCCCCTCTATCTCCCCTCTCCAGGCAGCTTCCTAGCCTTTTTCAATATGCTTTTCTGTACATTCATGTTGCAATGGAACGTAATAAGATTATTCACGAACAAGCTCATCAGGTTATGTACAACGTAATCAAGTTTTGTGATAAAGAGAAACAAGAAGGCTTGAAAATACCTGTTGTAAAAGCAACAGAAAGAGCAATGGCAAGTACCGGATTGAGAAACACAATTTGAAAATACGTAAAGAAGGAGAGAACAAAGAACTTGAGTGCGTAAAATGCAATCTTCTCGCAAAGTTGGGAAAACCGGCTGCCAACAAGATTGAATTAGATGACATGGACAAATGCATTATTCATAAAAAATTTCAAGAATATTATGAAGTTCACAGAGAAATTTCGACATTAGGTAAGCTCACAATTTTTGTGTCCACGAGATTGGCTTCAAGGAATGTAAAGAAACCCTTCGAAAGATAGTGCACTCTATTGGCTTTTTGTTTAAAAGTGTAAGAACAGCAAATATCTGTTAGTAGAACATCCGGACATTGTGGCACGAAGGGCATTGTTTCTTCGAACACTGAAAAACAATGAAAATGGCGATGCGTCTCATTTGAAAGAGCCTTCGGCTGTTTTGATCTATAAAGAAGTGGCGAAAAAATACCACGAAACTTAGAGTCTGGCTTAATTCCAAAAGTACATTTCGAATGAACAAGAAACTAGTGGTGTACATACTGGATTCATACACAATGTACCGTATCGAAATGTTGGCAAAGTGATACTGTTCCAGGGGTATATATTAACCAAAGTGTTAGTGTGTGTGCAGAAGGTCGAATGGGTTTATTCAGAATGCTTGTTTCATTTACGACTCAAAATCGAAGACATCTGATTACCATGATGAAATGAACAATGAGAATTTCTCCAAATGTATTACCACTCAGCTGATACCAGGACTATAGAAAGGAAGTATTGTTGTCCTTGACAATGCACCTTATCATAATAAGCAAGTCAATAAATTACCTGCAATAAATAGTTTAAAATCAGACATTCAATCATGGTTCGAAGACAGAAATATACCATACGATGCAAACATGACGAAAACAGAGCTTCTAATCCTTGTGAAGCAGTTTCGACCAAATATTGTTTATTCCGTCGCCAAATTGTTGGAAGAAGGTGGGTTTACTACACTTTGATTACCACTGTACCACCCAGATTTAAATCTGATTGAGTTAATATGGAACTAATAAAAATTAAGATAGCAGAGAAAAATGCCCATCACATTTCTCTGTCGAACCTAAGACAATGACAGACATCATTGCTTCAATAACCCAGGATGATTGGATAACAATCATTGAGAAGGTAAGACGTGTTGCGGACATGTATTGGAGATGCTATATTGTACTGATAAAAGAAAGAATTGAAAAAATTATCATTGTTGGGATCACTAGCAGTGAGGAATCACAAGAGGAAGATGTGAAGCAGCAACACCCATAACAGTTGGTTCGGGGATTGAAACTGAAACTGCAGCAAAAGGAAATAATGGACAAAAATAGTTCAGGTATATCCCCATTGAGTGAAACTGCAAGCGAAGATGGACTATCGGCAGCATACATTGAAGAGCAACAGATCACTTCGCTTTGTGGGTCAGAGACCGGGACAGCTCGCAAATGTGAGAATGATATATCAATCTCTTCATTCTGGCTGTGACAGAAACTATTGTGCCTACATAAAAACATTAAACATTATTGCAATGAATTATCTTCAGAGTGTAATTACTGTATAATATTGATAATGATGATTATACTCTTTTTGTGTTACGAGTATAAATGCATCGGCGGAATGCTATATATATTGTCTTTAGTAAAATATATTTATAACAAGGAACTAAAATTATTAACTAAGTATATCACTAATAATTATTAAGTTTTATTAATGTTATTTATTTATGTAATGAAATTATTTTTTTTCTTATGGTCAAGCAAAAATGATGCCCTGAAATCCAGATAAATACGTCACGTGGTCGCATCATATGACGATGCCTTAGTATTTGGTGCTTCAGTTGCCTCTATGTCTGACTATACCGCCTGCAGAACAGGCTAAGTGGCGCGCTCATCTGCCAGGCTCTCATTCGCCTTGAACTTTTATTTGTAAATGGAGGTTAGGCTGATTGCGGAAATAAGTAGTTTTCTTTGTGTATTGATATGCATCTTATTTCGCAATATTCAGTGTCAAAGAACATTCAACACTTGGAATAGATTGAAAGAAAGTTCTATATTTCGATTTTTTCATCGTTTTTTGTTTGAAAGGTGCTACCATCACTCTGAATAAAAATAAAAATAATTAAAATATCAATATAATTAAAATTAATCATTATATTATTAGCCTATGGAAGTAGGCTATAACAGGGTAATTCGCTAGGATACGTCGCTGCATATAGACCACTTTTACACTAAACCTAACCTTAGTGTATACAACGTATACTAAAACACTAACCTAACCTAAAGTAACCTGTCACAGATTAAGGAAAAGGCTAGGTTAGGTTAGTTTAGGGTTTTATTTTTTTTCATTGGGTTATTTTACGACGATTTATCAACAGCTTAGGTTATTTAGCGTCTGAATGAAATGCCGGTGAAATGAGTCCGGGCTCCAGCACCGAAAGTTACCTAGCACTTGCTCATTGGGTTGAGGGAAAACACCGGAAAAAACCTCAACCAGGTAACTTGCCCCGACCGGGATTCGAACCCGGGCTACCTGGTTTCGCGGCCAGACGCGCTGACCGTTACTCCACAGGTGTGGACTGTTTAGGGTTTTAGTATATCTTGTAAAAACAAATTTTAGGTTTAGTGTAAAAGTGGTCTATATGCAACGACGTCTCCTAGCAAATTACCCTATACTAGCGCTGAGATAGTTTCCTTCGTACTCAGCTTATACATCATACGAATCTGTTGCAGGTTAGGTTTGGTTAGTTCAGGATTTTATTTTGTTTTGCATATACGATCAACTGCATCTCCACAAAAGAAATCCTTATAAATTCAACTATTTTCACTTTCGAAATCACCGGAACTACTTCAACGCTAGTATCATCAAGCCTGAACTAACCAAACCTAACCTGCAACAGATTCGTATGAATGCAAGATTTGTAAGCTGAGTACGAAGGAAACTACCTCAGCGCTAGTATAACTAGAAACTAGAGCTGAAGTAGTTACAGTCATTTCGAAAGTGAAAACAGTTGAATTTCTAAGGATTTTTTTTTTGTGGTGATGCAGTTCATCGTATATGCAGAACAAAATAAACGCCTGAACTAACCAAAACGTAACCTGCAACAGATTCGTATGAATACAAGATGTTTAAGCTGAGTACAAAGGGAACTGTCTCAGCGCTAGTATAGCCTCAGGCTTTTATTTTGGTTTGCGTATACGATCAACTGCATCTCCACAAGAAAAAAAAAACAATTCTGTAAATTCAACTATTTTCATTTTTGAAATCACCTAAACTACTTCAGCGCTAGTTTCACCACGAAATATTCAATGTGTGTTTATCTTCGGATTCCCTTATCTTCATATTATTGTTTTAGAAACTAAAATTGTATTATGATTATTAAAAGAAGGAGGGAAAGCAGCACCATATGTAGTTTTCAAATGGGGGAAAATTTTTAAGTAGGTCGGCATAATGAACAATAACTCAGGTGCCGCAAGAATGCAATTCATGTGCTCAACAACAAATTTATTCAGATGGATGAACTTGAATACGTATTCGTAATTAATTATAATTGCAATTCCCCTGTACTGTATCGTTCAGTATATGACTAAGCATGATAGCATGACTCGTTGGTCAATAATGCTTGGACCGAAACAATGGATTTCGAAGCTGACAGTAGACATTTCGAAAAATGAAACAAAGATTTCATAAAATTGAAATCGCCAAAGATTTGATAGTGACCATCACTTAATGCTACCCCTAAACATATAGTAGATCATCTTTGCTGAGAAGATTCTATTTCCTAAAATGCCAGGCGAAGGTTATAAACCATGTAAGTATCCATACAAGCAATGATGATAAGATGTGTAATAAGATTTTCGTAAACTCACCTGCTATACACGGAAATTAAAGTAACTAGTGGGCGGTTAATGTAAACATTATCCAGTTGAGCCAAAAATTAAACAACGCCTCAAACAATGGTAAACATCAATACAGAATTTTCAGTTGTGAACAGTTAGAAATCAAAAATGCATTCCATTATCGAGCATGTATTTCAGCACTCTTTCAACATGGCCTCCTACTTTACAGTGCACAGTATTGTGAAATGTTACTTTGTGCAACAAATATTAATTTCGCCTTAACGACTAAAATATTTCATTCGGTCTTATGTTTTATAGGATTTGATATAGTTAAATCTCTATACCTATTATATTTTTCTTATTTACAGAGATACATTATATAAATTAAGAGCAAAGAGGACAGTGAGCGGGAAATTTCTGTAGCATTGCCTAATCCGGAAGTAAGTTGGTACTCTCGAGTTCAAATAAACATATCCCTTCCTAATCGATAGTGATCGAATATTTGTCATACTTACTAAATAACCGCTAGACCGCTCCCTGGCGCTAGTGTTATGCTCCCAAATCAACGAGTTAGAAAGAGAAAGATATAGAGTGGTCATTGCGCCGCCATGTTTGAAGAAAATTGAACGACGGTCGGTAATGAACTTATGCGCCCAAAACAAAGTGGGCGTGGTGATAACTGACATTAGAATCGTCAGCTGCCTTAATTTCGTTTGCATAAATCAGTTAAATTGCAGTGGAAATACCTAGTATTTCGTCAAATACGTGCTAGAAACTTAATCTAAACTTATGTACGCTAAATTTAAAACACTTGAGCTATTCCTAGAAGGAATGCTTAAAAGAATAACCTAAGCAAAACTTATGTACGCTAAATTTAAAACACTTGAGCTATTCCTAGAAGGAATGCTTAAAAGAATAACCTAAGCAAAATTGTCATGTAGTATGACAAGAAGTCCTAGCAAATATACTGAAGAAAATGTTAATATTCCTAGGTTCTTTTAAATGCGACCTGCAAGATTGCCTATAAAATGAACGAGTATGATTCGAATGATTTTATTAAATTGTTTTCCCAGTCTCTACATGTTGCAAAACTATTTACTATACCATATATATATATATATATATATATATATATATATATATATATATATATATATATATATATATATATATATATAATGAAAGTAGGCCCTATCTGTAGTAAACAACCTTTACCTCCAAGCTTGTAACGTGGGTGAAACATGACAAAACACGCTTTCAGTTTCTTTGTTACAGTAAAGTATAATTATTATCGACATGTGAACGTGAGGCCAACAGCCGGCTGGTCTGTCTGAGCCTTTCAAGGGCTGTGGCACCACAGATAATTATTAGTGTATAATTGAGCACCCACGTACAATAATGGGGTAAGTAGTTACGAAATATATTCATACTTACCCCATTATTGCACGTGGGTGCTCAATTATGTTCTTTCATGTCTTTCCAGTCAAAATACTAACAACAATACGACCTACCCCAGAGTTATTCGTTATTTTGGATGCGAGTGTCGAAATACAATTTTAATATTTGATTGCTCTACTAGGTTTGAAACGGAATTGTAGCGGTTTCATCCGTATTTAGTTTAACTTTATTTCTAGTGAACCATTTATTTGATTAATCGTTTGTCTTCGAAATAGGCCTACTTCTTATAAGCTACAGCTCATCGTCTTCCTATATAAGCAGGAAGGATGCCGGTGTCGAAATACAGTTTTAATATTGTATTGCTATTTGTTTTTCACTGGGTCCGAAACGGAATTGTATTGGTTTTATCCGTATTTAGTTTAAGTACATTACCAGTGAACCATTTATTTTGTTTATGCCGGGCGTTGTTACACATTAATGCATGAAAAAAAAATGCTGCTAATTAACAAAACTATGGACTTAACTTCATAAAATTTACATGAAATATGATATATCAGTTGTCTTATTCCTTTTGACATTGCAGTTATATGCAGCACACACAACAGGCATGTTTTTTCTTCGTTATTTTGTACTTCTTACCTCCGTTATATAACATTGTAAGCACACGAATTTTTACAAAGGTGGGCGCTTAGCTCAGATCTGCCGTGTTTCGCGGTGGCACCGCAAAGAGCGCTGTACAGGACAACATGACCACTCTATAGTCTTCTCTTTCTAACTCGTTGTCCCAAATGGAACAGTCGACGGGCGACCATTTGAGTGGGAGCAACGAGTTAAGGTAAGCGTTCACTGCATCGTATCGCACTGCTCGTACGAATCGCGCTTAACGGATATTTTAAGTGCAGTGCGTTCACTGTAACGGCTTCACCTCATTACCTCATTGGATTCCCCTATCAGCTGTTTAAAACATGACGTCGTACGATATTGACATTACTGAAAGCAACGGAGTTGAAGTTAGGTCTATTAATTACGTCTGTTAATGAATAAGAATTTGTAATTTCTTCATGCGTCTTAATTGAAGAGGAAGAAACGAAAGAAATATTGGTTACATAATATATTTGCAAGAAAGACTTGATTACTGTAATGGGAACGCCTCAAATTATATAATTCTTCGCAATTTTCTACACGCGAAATAAGTTTTCCGTCTGCCATTTTGGCGCGACACTGAACATGGCACAAGACAATAGTAACAGTTGACCAATTAAAATTGGTTTATTAAAGAAGGCCATGATCGCACGCATCGGAAAATTTGCCCATCCGAGAAACGTGGACGGATTTGCCGTGAGGCGATGCGTCCGATACGATGTAGTGAACGCGGTTACATAACAATTACAGCAAAGATAGTCTTTTTCCGATCCGTGCGATTCATCCGATGCGTTCGATACGATGTGTTCACTACATCGTATCAACACATCGTATCGCACTCCTCGTACGAATCGCACGCAACGAATATTTTAAGTGTAGTGCGTTCACTGTAACGGCTCCATCTCATCGCCTCATCGGATTCCCCTATCAGCTGTTTCAAACATGACGTTGCACGATATTGACATTGCTGAAAACAGAGGAGTTGAGGTTAGGTCTATTAATTATGACTGTTAGCTAATACGAATTTGTAATTGCTTCATGCGTCTTAATTGAAGAGGAAGAAACGAAAGAAATATTGGTTACATAATATATTTGCAAGAAATGACTTGATTACTGTAATGGGAACGCCTCAAATTATATAATTCTTCGCAATTTTCTACACGCGAAATAAGTTTTCCGTCTGCCATTTTGGCGCGACACGGAACATGGCACAAGACAATAGTAACAGTTGACCAATTAAAATTGGTTTATTAAAGAAGGCCATGATCGCACGCATCGGAAAAGTTGCTCATCCGAGAAACGTGGACGGATTTGCCGTGAGGCGATGCGTGCGATACGATGTAGTGAACGCGGTTACATAACAATTACAGCAAAGATAGTCTTTTTCCGATCCGTGCTATTCGTCCGATGCGTGCGATACGATGTAGTGAACGCTTACCTTAAATGCTTTCCAAACACAGAGGTTTAAACATCTTAAATTTCAATGCAAACGGAATAATTCACCAGACTTTCGAACTACAAGACTTGTTCCTTAATTATGATATTGACCTCGCATGTATTAGTGAAACTCATCTAAAACCCAACATAAAATTTCGTATACGCAACTATACTGTTATCCGTACAGACAGAAACAACCGACCTGGAGGAGGAACTGCGATAGTTATTAAAAACTCCATGCCATATCGAACAGCCATATTACCGATTTTTCAAAATCTTGAAGACACCGGTATCTTCATCCAGCTTGAAGGAACAGAAATATTAATAGCATCTGTTTATTATCCGCCATACGCCCAACTCAATCAAAATGATCTGACCTTGATTATCAACAATCACAAACATTTCATTTTCTGTGGTGACCTATATGCAAAACACAAACCATGGAATTCTAGACTGAATACTTCGAAAGGTGAAACCTTGTTACTACATTCAAATAAATTTCACTACTCAATTACAGGACCAAAAGCACCCACAAAATTTCCCTGGATAACCACTCATCATCCAGATGTACTTGATATTTGTTCATGTAACACTAAATACTCTCCAGTTCAACAAATCTCTTAAACGCTCTTGACTCCGACCACATTCCAGTACTTTTGATTTTCAAGGCCCCTTTCCATATGATATCAAATCAACCTTCTACAGAGAAAGTTACAGACTGGAATGTTTTCACGAAACGCTTGCACCAAATAATCCAGGGTACTTTAGCGACTTTAAAAACTTCTGAAATAGAAATTGCTATACAAATATTTTCTGGACACTGTAATAGACACGTTCGATGAAATGTCTTCCATATTGACATTTGAAACATCAGATAACGTTTACGGTAGCAGTGAACAAAAATATCTTCTTAAAGATAAAACCCAAGCTCCAAAACTGTGGCAGCTTTATGCGGATCCTCAAGCAAAAAGAGCTTTTTATCGGTATCAACGTGCTATCCGAAGAAAATACGAGATTTATAAAATCAATAAGTTTGCCGACGCAGTGGAAAACATCAAGCCTACAGGAAAAACCTTTTGGACGTTTACAAAAGGAATGCTAGGAAAAACCATCGCAAAAAAAGTCAACACCTATTAAAGACTCAAGTGGTACATTCATTTATGATCCTATTGATAGGTTTGAAGCTCTTGCAAACTCCTTTCAAAACCGATTCTCCTCCCATCATCACTCCTCACTACAAGACTTTTCAACAACAATATCGCAACATGTACAGTCCATATTACATCGTCCCGAACCCGGAACTACACCTCACGTACGACCACAAGAAATCAAGACCATAATTCGAAATCTAGCATCGAAGAAGACACCTGGTCCGGATAAAATCACACCAGCCATATTGAAGAAATTACCAAAAAGCGCCATAACACATTTAACGAAGATATTCAACTCATGTCTACATCATAATTATTTTCCAATAGCATGGAAAACAGCACATATTATACCAATAGTTAAACCGGGAACAGATCCAACATTACCCCAAAGTTATAGACCAATCAGTCTAACCAACGTCCTTGGAAAAATTTTTGAACGTATCATTCTGGCACGACTAAAGCCATATTTAACTGCACCTGATGTCATCCACCATGATCAGTTTGGATTTAAACCCCACCATAGTCCCAGAGAGGCACTTCATAGATTAACAACATCCGTCCAAAGAGGATTTCAACTTGGACAACATACAGTAGCTACATTTATCGACATTCAGCAAGCTTTTGATACTGTCTGGCACACTGGTTTGTTACATAAACTTCACAATCTTAACATTCCTATAAATTATATTCAACTTATCGCCAGTTACCTTACAGATAGAACTTTTCGTGTTCAAAATGGACGCTGTCTCTCCAACGCCACGTCATAACTGAAGGAGTTCCTCAAGGATCAGTTTTAAGTCCAACCCTGTACTGTGCATATGTCCGTGATATACCAATTCATCCCAAATGTAAACTTACGCTATACGCTGATGATACTGTTATTTATACGAAGCATATAAACATTAATTTTGCTTGTCTACAAATTCAGGAAGCCTTAAATATTATTACACAATGGTCCACAAAAAGGCGTCTTAAGATAAATGGCTCCAAGTCGCAAGCAGTTGTTTTCACAAGAAGATTTCCGCGGCAAGTACAGACCTTAACCATTCAAAATGAAAATATACCTTTCACAACTACCGTCAAGTACCTTGGAGTTTTTCTTGATAAGAGACTTGCTTTTAAACATCACGTCTCACATATTCGTGAGAAGGCCTTCCAACGATATATGCTTCTTTACTCATTTTTCAAGAGCTATACATCTTTAAATATCAAAAACCATGCTGTACAAAGTTTTAATTCGATCCTACATGATATTCTGTTGCGAAATATGGGCTCAAGCAAATGCGTGACATCTTCAACGACTATACGGTCTTCAACGAGCCATCTGTCGAACCATCACTGGAGCGGACTATCTCATCCGAAATAGCCAACTGTACGACGATCTTGACATACTGTACTTCTCAGCTTACATCAAAACTCTTCGTACAAAATTTCTAGCATCCAGTGGCGGTTCCTCGGGGGAGGGAAGGGAGGAACGTCCTCCTCACATTTTTCTACTTTTGAAAGTAAATGCCAAATGAAATATATGCCTTGAAATTCGAGGAAGATTCGATAACTTTTAAGTTCACAGCTATAAGAAAACCTCGGTTGATCGAGTTTTAAACGACGCGCACTCATGTGCTGCTAGAAAACTGTGAGAAGGATGCGAGATTGTTTGTGTGGAGGAAAGTCAATCCATTCCTCCTTTACTGCAGTTAACACACATAGACAACAGCGCGCTAGCGGCCAGAGAAAGAAGCAGAGTTTTAAAGCAAGTAAATGAACGGATAGGGAGGAGATCCTCCTCTGAATCAGCACATGGGCGGGAAATAGAAACCGACTGGTCTTGCAGCAAGCTCACTATCGCTGCCATCTAACGATGCTGCATTCAACTAGGCTATAACACATCTAGGAGGACATACAATAAAAACAGTTTTAACGCAACGTTATGAAAGACACCATATAAACTTTTTTTTTTAAATTTATAACTCAAAATATATTATTCATTGGACTTTAAATAAGCTACTATTCACGGTTTGAAACTTCGAGGATATCTGAAAGTTGAAGTTGGATTTATATAAAACAAAGAGGAAGTAGTTCTAAGTGAGTACCGTATCGCAGATCTTTTTGGCCTCTGAAATTCACTTCCATTCATTGTCTACTAGACAGGACAACACCCAAGTTGTCAGCTTTGTACAAATATATCTGAAATTGAAAGCACTGCAAACTGCATTATTTTTAACATAAAAAATTAATTGGCCACCGGCAGCTTTGAACAATAATGGTAGTATGACTTTACGAGAACTGACATTCTTCAAAAGCATGTGATACTGAACTTATAAAATGTACATGTGGCAACACAAACCACGTGGGTGGGTGCAGTGTTCTCGCTTTCCCAAAAGATTATTTCTCATTCCCATTTCCGTAAAACGGTTCCGGTTACGTGTTAGTAGCTGGTCTCTTCCAACACGTCTGATGCTGCAGTGTGCGTGAAAAATGCTGCGAAGTTGTGAATTTCCTTGTAATGTTAATTTGTGCAATTATTCAACAATGCATGGAAGTGAAAACATTATATTTTGAACAATTTAGGAAACTCAGTTTACAAAAACAGATTATTGCTATGCCAACCCCAACACTACCTGGTCTTACATGTATGCATGTAGGCTAATTTGTAGCATACGATGAAAGAGTAATGGAACGGAGAAAAATTCCCTCCGGCGTCGGGATTTGAACCCGGGTTTTCAGCTCTACGTGCTGATACTTTATCCACTAAGCCACACCGGATACAACCCCGACGTCGGATAGAATCGTCTCAGATTAAGCTCCAACTCTTGGGTTCCCTCTAGTGGCCGCCCTCTGCACTACGTCATAGATGTCTATGAACGTAGGACCGAAGTCCTTATTCCATCGGATCCCGGCCAACTAGTCACTCATAACGAGTGCACCTCAGCACATGTGTGGACTTCGGTCCTACGTTCATAGACATCTATGACGTAGTGCAGAGAGCGGCCACTAGAGGGTACCCAAGAGTTGGAGCTTAATCTGAGACGATTCTATCCGACGTCGGGGTTGTATCCGGTGTGGCTTAGTGGATAAAGCATCAGCACGTAGAGCTGAAAACCCGGGTTCAAATCCCGGCGCCGGAGGGAATTTTTCTCCGTTCCATTACTCTTTCATAGTATGATGACGCAGAATATCTGCATGGAAATATCATATGTACTTCGGTACTTAAAATAATATATATAATTTGTAGCATGTTTCTCTCAAGGTGTCATTTTGCGCTGTTAACTTCTTTCCTCCTCTTAAGAAATATGCAGGAGCCGCCACTGCTAGCATCCCTCCACAACCATCAAAATCCACTAATACGTAGAAATATACCGATTCCTCTTACATGACATTATCAATTTGCTCACTCTACTATTGGTAGAGTTACGTTGCCTTGGAATGCTTTAAGCTCAAACTTGCCATGTTTTCCTACACTTCTATTAAAAGGAAAGGGTCAAATCCGACCTGGTACTTAAGAAGAAACAATCTGTTAAAAAAAAAAGCACACCTGGTGACGAAAATGTTAAACTGTGCAGAAAGTATTCCCTCCCATCCTCATCGATATTCAAAACTAACCCAATTTAAAATAAAACATTTACAGATTTATTCCTCACTACATATTCTACTGAAAATTCTTACCGGAGCCAACAGGAAGATAAAAGAGACGATGTGCTTTACACCACCCGATTAAAATATAACCAGACAGAGACAAAAAATAAAGCAAAAGGTTAGATAATTGGATTGTATTCTTTGGGTATTTATTGTACAGCACAATGGAAAAGTTTGCAAGAACTACTTAGATAGTTCAATTTATTATATTACTATTACTTTACAATACATTCAATAACACTATTTTTACAACGTCCATAAACATCACTGTTTAACATATACTGCTCATAGACACACGTATGACTTTATGTTCACTTATTAGCAAGTTTCTATCTGCCATATCGGCTCCTCGACTCTCGAGCAATATCTCGAACGGATAAATAGAGAACTCTGGGTAATGTCCCCAACACGTAGTTCTAACGTTTACCACCTACGACTTTTTTTTTTTTAATTCGTCAACTTTTGGATACAGTATCGAAATCTTGGGTGATCTCCCGACTGTTCCTAATTACTTTTACTTATTGCTGAGAGGTATTTCATTTATGATGCTGCACTCCCGTCATAACCAGGATGAACAGCGTGAAAACAAATTTGACAGATAACTATGAGAAGAGGAACAAAGGTGTACGATGTCTTGTGTAGTACTGAGGGTTATAAGTTCCTGGTTTTGATACATACACATTTTGGTGGGAATGTGCCTGTTTATAAAATGTTTCAGCGAATCTTCTAATGATAACTGGGATACTTTCCACTTTTAGATCTTGATGTATCTCTTCGTTTCTTGTGTACCAACCGCTGTTATGAATTACACGTAATACTTTATTTTGTACAACTCGAATGGGATCTAATGTTGTCTTAGGTGCGTATCCCCATACTGTAGAACCATACAAAAGCACTGATTTAATCAGCAATTTATAAATTGTTACTTTTTTAGATGTTGACAATGCACGTGTTTTTAAAAGGGGATACAGTTGTACCATTCTTGCTATTGTTTTTGCTCGTATATTTGCAATGTTGGTATGCCATAACAGACGACTATCCAAATGGATTACAAGATACTTAACAGAATCCTGAAATTCAAGGGCAGTACCATATAGTGTGAGTTTAGTTTGTGGTACACTTCGAGTTATACTGAAGGCTATGACTTGAATCTTCATTGTATTTACAGTTAAGCGCCAATGTTAGAACCATTCTTCTATAAGGTGGACATGCCGTTGAAGTCGACCAATGGCTAGATCGGCATTACGATGTGTAGTGTATGCTAGTGTATCATCTGCATATAAGGCTAACCTGGTGACGTCAGTTTCTGGAAGATCTGAAGTATATGCACAATATAAGTAAGGGCCCAGTACTGAGCCTTGGGGAACTCCTCCTTGAATTTTCTTTTGTCTTGATAAACAGCCGTCTTCCTTAACACAGAAACGTCTGTTCCGAAGAAAATCAGCAATAATATGAATCAGTGCATCAGGAACCTCTGATTGGATTAATTTATAAATTATACCAGTATGCCACACAGAGTCAAATGCACTTTTGACATCGAGAAATATTGCTACGGTAGTAGCTCTGTTGTTGAAACCGATAGTTGTTTGTTCAACAAGACGCAGCAGTTGGTGTGTTGTAGAGAGACCTTGTTGATATGCAGCCTGATAGGGTGGAATAAGGTTTGGTGCACTTTGTAGAAGTCTGGTCATAAGAATTCGTTCAAATACTTTGCCAAGGGCATTAATCAAACTTATTGGTCTGCGATTTGCTGGAACCTTTGGATTTTTCTTTTGTTTGGGAATGGCAGTAATATATGCAAGTTTCCAAGCATCTGGAAAATATCGATGAGCTATACACTGATTGAAAAGCTTGGTAATATACATAAGTGCCTTTCTAGGTAAGTTTTTAAGTTCCATGTTGTTAATGTTATCAGGGCCTGGTGCCTTTTTAGGTTTAAGGCGTTTAATAATGGTTTTGACTTCTGACGGGCTCGTTAAACAAATGTACTGGGATACGGGACATAGTAGGAATGTGCTGACAGTTTCCTCGACATGGCGATAATGTTCAACTAAGCTGTCACATTCATTAGCAGGTTTAAATTGGTTCTCAAAACAATGGGCTATCAGTTCAGCTTTTTCACAAGACTTATAAACTGGGCCATCTTTGCCATGTAAAGGTTGATTTTTAGAGTAGGAATCATGTTTGGTTAACCGTTTGGTGATTGTCCAAATTTTATTTGACTGTCCTGCATCAGCAACATCTTTTTCAAATTTCGAAACTTTGATTTCTAGTGCCATTTTGTGCACTCTATTTTTCATAATGTTATATACGTTTTTGTCAATTTGTGATCTAGTTTTTTGCCAGCGCTTACGAGCTCTCTGTTTAGCCATTCTTAGTAGACGTAAATTCGAGTTTTGATGGAGATAACTTTGTATTGGTTCTTTCTCTAGTGAAGCATATTTTGCTCCTTTCAAAGTATTTTCAATGATTTTAATTCCTTCATCAATGTCTTCTTTTCACCTACGACGTTGGGCGCTGATCATCTTATTTCAGCCCCCCACGGCCAGATGGTGCTGACCGCAGTTTCGCATCCTATTATATATTTATCCATGTCCAGAATCTGATCGAAAGGTTGAATCGGCGAATGGTAACAATCATACAGTCACGGGGAGGCAATATCCGCTATTAGTAACATCTGGGTGGCCACAAAATCAGTTGAACATTTGGAAGAAAATTGAAACAATTTGTAAGTTTTTACACCTTTTAATTATATCCGTTGTTTGGCGTTGAAAATAATAGCGCAAGTGATAATAAAAATAGTTTTTTCTGGGAAGCAATGATTTCTTCATTTCATAATGGGTTTTCTGATTCTTACCTCATAAAAAAATTGAGAAACTGTAGGTGGCCCGGTATTTTTGCCGGTGAGTGTAGTTGTTCATTATTGCAGGAAAATGACTTTCAGATTTCACTTGTTTATTGTGTGTTTATAAAATGTGTACTAATAAAAAGAATCTATGCACTTTTCATTTATTTTTAATATTTCTGTGCTAGATTATGTTTCTACCTTAAATTAGAAACTCAATGTATTGATTTACGAATAATTAAGCTCCAACTACAGTACATTCATGCTTTCAAAGCATGAATATATGAGTGGACCGTAGTTGGTCAACTCAGAATACAACTATGCACCAAGGCTTATTATTTTAACACTTGCAATTAAATAGTTTCAAACAGATATGTCAATATGTATTTAATATACACTTACAAGAGTCCGAGGCCAAAATTTCACTTAATCTGGATGAATAGTATTGAATATACATAGAAAAATGTGACAAATGTGGACCATAGTTATGGGAAACTACGGTACTACTTCTTCTGCAGCACCACAGTTAGTACAAGTGTTTGGTGTTTTATCTGGAATTAATCCTTGTTCGATGTACCATTTTTCATTATTTTCGTTATGTGTCGATATGACTTTCCATAATTCGCGGGAGTTTATGGTCTTCTCTGATGTGTCATGTATATTTGATGCACTAGCCATCGTAGGATTAACAAAATACTAAAGGGAGTACAGCGAATAGGGATTATAAAGAATGGACACTGAGCGAATTTTCCTGTGTTTTGTTTCTCTGTGCGCCAGCGTATAGTTCCACTTTCATACGCTAGAGGTTAGTGCAATCGAGCATACGCTAAGATAATAATTGAGAATAGAGTTGAGACATAGGATCCAAACATCGCCTACCTTATTGCATAATCCAGTAACGCCTTGCTTCAAATAAATTCAAGTTAACAGCTTTTCCTTATTTCTCAGTGACAAACTAGTTGTAATAATAATATTTTATATTTCAGATATCATAGATTATATTATAAAATAATATAATACATTATAAAATTAAGTATCGAATTCGTTTAATATTTGCATATAATATAATATAGGTTTTACTTCTCGTAAGAGTTTTGTTTTTCCATTTTCAGCGCTAACAAATCATTACATATTTTAATTGTTGTTGGGATCAATGTCTCAACTCTCATTATAAAGGAACTCTAGAGTCTAGACATTACAGTTAATGACGGATTTATTATTTTATGGATCCAATTTATTGTATTTGACTACATAATGTACCTAGATGTATTAATTATATGTGTTATATTTCCACTGTGTCGACTGCTAGCTGGTGTGATGTCAGCGCCAACTCTAGGGACAAAGCAGAATCTCACGCTTTAGCTGGCTTGAAGGTCATTGAAATCAGTCCTGCTACATCAAAGGTACCGACGCGAAGTGTCCGTTCTTTATAATCCCTATTCGCTGGGGAGTAGTCAAGAGTGACTCGATTTAATATACGTACAATAAATTAATAAGACAATTGATAGTGGATAAATGGAGTAACGTCCAGTAACGCCATCTGCCGGATATTTATGATATTACTTCTTTGTATAATATAAGTGAAATAGTTTGTGATCTATTTCTTATATTTTAATATAAGAAAGTTAGTAGCAAACTAATGAATTCAGTTTCATTATACTGTACAATAATGGATGTGTAGACTATATTTAATGCGTTTGGAAGTATTTTATGTTAATTGTGTGTAAGGTAATGACACTGGTAGCTAGTTGACAGTTAAAGAAAGAAAACACCGTTTATTTATATGCAAGAAAAAGATTTAAATGACTAAAAATACAATTAATTTTTAGCTTATTTGATATTTTGGAATCCGATTTATGTCACAATCCATCACATTATAGAATATTATGTTACAAAAAATATATGCATGTAATTGACTGTAAAATCATCAGTAGTTGACGCAATTAAACTCAATTTTTTCAGTAGTTGACATGTAAAACAATCAATAGTTGACATTAAATAAAATGTTATTTTGAAAGCAAGTGGTATTTTACACAGCACAGTCAATAGTTTTCTGAAATTTATATTTCAGATGATCATTTGAGAGTGATAAAGGAATCATATCAATGATCTGTGATGGATTAACAGCACTGATATTGTTTTCGTCAGCCTGAAAAACTTTTCTTTTTTGTTTGTTGCAAGCTTTCAGTGACATGACATTAATTTCACACATCTTGGACACTGTAAAATTGTTTTCTCTTTCCTGGAAAAGAAACTAGGACAAAATCACCTTTCTTATAAGACTTCTTTCCATTTTTCCTCTACTTTCGGTTTCTTTTTCAGTTACAAGTTTATTTGTATCTTCTACTTCCACTTCATCAGATGGCTCATCGTCATGGTACAAACTGACATCATCCATACTAGTACACGACTCAACCCATTCTTCCTTGTCTTCGGATTCCGAGGATACTGAAATGTTTCTTTTCTTGTAGACTCTTGACTTTCTGCGATTCTCCATTTTTTCTTGCATCTTGAGTTTCTTTGCAGTCTCAGTTTCTTCTTTCTTCAGTCTTCGTGTCTCTGCCTTCTCATTTTTTAGCCTTTCTTTTTGTAATTTATCTTCTTCCTTCTTCTCATGATAATCCTGCCATTGTTTCGATGTTACAACACTTGGAATTTTCTCTTTAAATCTTCTTTTCCCTGCCCTTTCTGTATTCTTTGGCTAAAGTAAAGCACGTTTAATAATGAAATCAATGGATAAATTAAAAAGGAGAGGGGACAATGGAGATCTTTGAGAAACCCCTCCTTTGAGTTCGTTACGCTCAGACTTTGAACCTGAAGAATGGATGGTAGTGAAGTTTCGCGAAGACGAGTCGGTAAAGGCTGCGTGTTAAGTGTTTGTTCTAGATGTTCAAAACCCACGTTGTCAAAAGCCTGAATTATATGTTATATCCAACATGACGATATTAAGATCTTTCTTATGTTGCTTAGCTTGTTGTAAACTACCGTCCACTAACGAAATATTGATGTAAGTACCTGGTTGACTGACGAAACCCCTTTGGTTCTCATTCAAAACGACGAATTCTCAATTTTACATCAATAATTCTCTCAATTAATGTCTAACAACAGAGCATATAGAAATCGGTCTCCAGTTCGAAGGATTGCATCGCTCTCTTTTCCCCTTATTGATTAAAATAGTTCTAGCATATCTCATTCCATCAGGCACGACATTCGATGATTTTCAAAATTGTATTAATTACTGAAGCATAATCTATTAACTTCAAAGTCCGAATTAACACTCGATCTGACCCACCTGCGGAATCTGTTTGTCTGTCCATTGTAGAAACTGTCGCAGGTCATTCCTAACTCTATACAAAGAACACATTAAAGCAATAACCAGAGGATACAATACATCTACATATGTCCAACACATAACTAATGCCAACCACACATACACTAACATAAATACAGACATGGAAATCCTACACATACAACCCAAAAACTCAACACACTAGAACAATATGAAATATACAGACACACTAAAACACACCCTAATCAAATACTCAACACACAGATCAATTTCAGAACACACACACTATTTGACACAACTCTTCATCACACGAACGCACCTACACAACAGGCAGTGAAGTTGAGATGAAGCCGAGACACAAAAGGCTCTGAGGATGGTGTGAAGTAGCATCGAAACAGCTGTAAGCCGTACATGCTTACATAATTAACACGAGTGAGATCGTCATTTAATCAATTATTTATATTCAAGTGTTAAAAGTAGTGTACGAAAGATTCAACATGGAAAAAAATAAAACATGAATAATATGAACATGAATGAATTAATTAATGTAAGGTAAGTGAACATTTATTTACGCTAATATATTTTTACAACTTTTTCCAACATTTTGAAAAATTAATTTCTCATTAACAAAAATTCTAGAACTAAAACATTATTATTGCTATTATATTTCACTCTTTTCTTTCATTCCTATTCCAGTTCTACTCTTTAGTCAGTATCAACACTACTGTTGTCTGAAAGATCAACATCAGCATCACTTTCAAGCTGAACATCTGGAACAGGAGTTTCAAGTGATTTGTAAAATCATTCACTGTTGGGCTTCAACACATCATACAGTTTTTTTCAAATCTCGATGTTTTCCTAGATTCAGAGGAATAGGATCTGTGTAGAGCTTAGTAGTACCCTTCGAACATAAAATACATAAAAAAAATAAAATACTTTAATGCTCGAAGGTAGTACCCTCTCTTTCTAACTCGTTAGTAGTACCAGTTTTTTTTGGCAGTTTCCTTATTTCTTATGACACATGATTCCACGCCCCATTATAAGTATATCTGATTTCAAAGAATCCATGTTCCTGAGTTATTTCGAACATCCTAGCATTTTTACGTTTAACTGCTGGCCGGAGAGTCTTCAGAAAAAACTCGTTACGGCTCCTTTGACATTATAGATGTCATATTGATCGACTTTAACAATTTGAAAAGGACTTCGTTTTGAGTGACATGATCGCATTATTTTGTTCCATTCTGCTGAGGTTTCAACAATAACTTTTCTCTTTCTTTTCTCTATGATAGAGAAATATTAATCATTCGGTAAGTACGAGTGGTTTCGCACTGGAAAAATGTAAGTTATTGATTTGAACATTTTAAAACAGTATACTAACATGTACAAAAATGAACCTTCACATAGTTCTTATTTTTCTCTGAGAACTTATTTGATGGCAGTACAAGATCCTCTATCATGTCATCGTGATTTTTCACAAAGAAATTAAGAAGTGACGTAACACTATTTTGAAACTTGTTCTCCACACGCTCATTGTATACATACATACATACAAACCCTACAATCACTGAGATCATGCACCCCAAATACATAGTACCACAATTGGCACTCGTAAAACACTGCATTGTTTTGTAGCTCTGGCAGGGATAAATTTTGTATGAAGCATGATGTAATTGATACTTTTCCTTCACGATCATTTTGCCTCCATTTTCTCTTCAGATCATATAATATCTCTGTATTCCTTAGATGTAGTTATTTTTGGACACAAAACTGCTGTTTCTCCTCTTCAACTGAACAATTACTGATTTTGTGAGTAAGCTGGTCACAAGTTGTACATGTATCAGATCGTGGCACTGAGAACTTCAGGTTGAACTTAGTTGTAAATACACTCCAACAAGTTTTTTTATGAAACAACAATTTGGTACATATCTAGGAACATTATATGTATCTGCTTAACTGTCAAAGTTTCGGACAAATGGCATGTGTGTGGACTGTCACGAAGAGAGTAATGTGATTGTCTACATTTGAAAGATTTAATGTGATCTTGTACAAGAGTTTATATTTCTTTAAGCAATTGGTTTGGCCTAGTATCATATTTACCTCTGCGTTTTAGGGGTGCCTTTCCAGTGGTTATGAGTGATGATTGAATAGTTCTTAGCCTGCCTCAAGTTATTCCAAGGCCCGTGTCAAATGACAAGTGTTATTCTTCTAGAATTGATCTTGACATAGGTTGTTTTTGCAGCATACACAGACGCCACATGCTTTTAGCTTTCCATTAGGACCGGAGCCTTCTTCAGTTACAAGCCGGAGGCCATACATCCGCAACACTGTAATTAACTGTCAAACGGAAGCCTACTACCAGAACACGTGTTTGTGCTAATGCCGATTTTCAATGCAAATTAAAGTTACGATATAAGAGTGTGTCGATGGAATTATGTTCGCGGTCGTACCAAACGTTAATTGTTGATGTATTATAAACTAAGTGCGTGTTGGCGATAAAAACAAGACAATAAATGAAAATATGGCTGCAGTCTTTGGCAATTTTTACGGTTATTACTAATGGCAAAATGATTAAACAATTCTTCTAAATATTAAATATTGTATAAACTACATTTTTTAGTCTTACTTGTGATTTGTGGTGTATCAGAATTCTAACCAAATTGTTGGGTCTCGCCTGCTATATCAATAAAGGGGGCCGTTGATTTTCAAGTTCATGTAAACAACTGTTTTGTGATCCCATAAATGTTGCTATTTTGTTGAAGATTCGGAATGCCTGCTATACGTCAGAATTGTCTATATTTGTAAATACATACACTCACTTTGTTGGTTTTCAAGGTTTGTTTATTAATACACCCAGGGACAAAAAAACCGGACACTTTAATATTTGCTGGTATTTTGCAAAACATTATCTTCTCATACAATATTATGGTAGCCATCTGTTGTTATGGAGACGTGTATACATTGTTGATTGTTTTTTGTTTTATAAACAAGCCATTACAACCAAATATTCCAATTTTGCTTTCGGAGTCTCAGCTATAACAATTTTGTCTCAACCATTTTGTGCTTCATTATCGTTATCATTCGTTATTTCTTTATTTTTACATTTTATGAGTTTAAGTGGAGTTGTAACATTTAAATTGGTCATTGCTAGAAGGCCCTTTGTCCAAAAATGTTAGTTCTGAATAAATCGAAAAAAACTGTTTTCAAGAAATACTAATCTTCGTAGAGCAATGTGGTGACTGTCCATCATAAAGGTATATTTGTGCTTTCTGGAAGCACAATTTTTATTTTGTTGTCATATGTAGTTTGTATAATATTATTAATTAAAAATTCAAATTTAAGGGCCTTTTAGCAGTGAACTGAAAATAATTTCACATTTGGTTAAAAATGGAGTACTGTAATAAAATACAGGATTGTAAATTAAATAAACTACCATTATTTCAAATTAAAAGTATATTTCCCTTCTTAAAATATATTTTAATTACGTATTACAAAGTTTTAGGCCCTTGTTTTAAATCTAACTTGACGATTTCATTCTGTATTTTCTCTATGTTCTGATAGTGGAGAATTTACAACTTTCTCATACTAAGGTAACTGTTCATGGGGAATGTAGCATAGAATTTTCTTGATATCCTGCATTTTGTCTGGGTTGATTGCAATCAATTCATCATAAGTAGGACGTTGGGGAAGGACTATGTTTTCAATTCCAGGTAGACAAAGAGCAAAGGTATGCCTAATACAACCATCAATGAACTTGGATGTTGAAACAATATGAGGAAGAGTGGCATTATACATATAGTCATAATAACTCGCAGGGGCGAATGACAACTTCGAACACCGAGGTACCTTTCTACCAAAAGATTCTACAGAAAGACCTCTTTTGTAAAACATGGGCCACCAGTTAATGAGTGACTTTATTTTTGTGCATGCATAAATATTTTATATAGCCTATAAAGATTTTTGTGGCCTAAGGAAATAACATTTTTATGCAATATTCATTTACGTCAGTGATTCAGTGTAAATATTCTGAACTTACCTACAATCCTCACCAGTTCGTCTTTCAGCCACCAATTCTCCAGAGTAAGTCACATGTTCAGTGCCTTTAACTTTGGCTTTCTTTAATATATTTCGTTTCCAACTGGAAGTATCACTACATCTCTTTTTGCTTTTCAAACTCTCAGTCTCCATTTTAATTAGCCGAAATTGCGTATAATACAATAATTTGTATTAAAACACAAATAAAGATCAGAGCAGAATAAACAGACCGCTTCAAACAATGAAGATAGCTGATAGTATAGTAAGTATGAAGGTTTGTCATCAGATGAAAACACCGCTAAATGACAAGTTCACAGCTAGAAGGCCCTATATCCTGGAGTAAGGGCATTTTAGCATGACACGAAAAATGAAATGCTCAACTGTGCGTGTGTATGAAGGCTTGAGGAAAGTCCTTTTAGCACAGATTGTGTATTTATGTGTAAGGATGTTGAATCTGTAGTCAACTCATTTTTGCAAAAATACGGAGAAAGGGCCTTTTAGCAATGACCAATTCATTTGTCTTAAAACAAGATGCGACCTGAAGATGTGGCTCGAGCTGTAGCCCTTTACGATGATGGACGCAGTGTACGTTACATTGCAAATGTTATTAATATGGCTAGAAGCACAACCCATGATGCCATAAAACGGTATAGAGAGACCCTAGAATATACAAGAAGACCAGGTTCGGGTCGTTCAAGAGCTACAAATCCAAATGAAGACAGGTATATGGTGTTGAGAGTTCTTAGGGAGCGCAACCTGCCAGCTACTAGTGTAGCCCAGCAATTTGTTAACATGCATGGACGCCCAATTTCGGCCAAAACAGTTAGAAGGAGGTTGAAAGCAAGTGGACTGATATCAAGTAGACCTGCAACTTGGTCCCAGACTTCTCAGGATGCATCGAGTTGAACGACTGCGTTTTGCAAATGATCACAGGGATTGGAGAAATGGACAGTGGAGCTGTGTTCTGTTCACCGATGAGTCCCGTTTCAATGTGTGCTCACCAAAGAGTTTGTAATATATAACTAGAGACACCAACGGCACTAGTTTCGCGTACAAAATTGAACCGCTGTTCGGCCGCCATTAAAGGGAGTTGATGCTTCGCCAGGAGTCCGAGCAGTTCATGCTTATTGAGGAGTACGAATAAATATAAATACACTTGAATGGAAATAATAAGAAAATGGTGAAATACTGCGCCGCAAATAATTGTTCGAACATAGTTACTATTGTAGGATGCCCAGGAAAGCATGCATATCTTAATATTTGGAAGAATGTTCCAAATGCAGTTCCTCCTTTGAATGTGTTTACAGAATGTCGGAATATTTCTTAGATAAAGTTTTTCCAGAAACACATTATAAGGTTGATTTCAACAATGTATGTAAGGGTTAGGTGCCATCACATTACAGTGGATTATTATAGCAGAGTGCATAAGAAAATCCTCAGACTATGTCTAAAACTGTTTTGTTTCACTATAAATGAATTAATCATGTAATTTTCATTTTGTACAGCATGTACTTCTAGTTTTTGGTTGTATTAAATGCAAAGAAATTAATGAAAATATAGCTGATGGCCTAGCTAGGCCTATTATTACCACTACTACGAGGTCTATTATGACCACTACTACTAGGCCTACTATTACCACTACTACTAGGTCTATTATTACCACTACTACTAATTAGGTCTCACTATTACTAGGGCTACTAATACCACCAAAACTAGGCATACTATTACCACTACTATTAGGCCTATTACTACCACTACTACTAGGCCTACTATTACCACAAAAACTAGGCCTACTACTACCACTAATACTAGGCCTACTATTACCACTATTACTAGGCCTACTATTACCACTACTACTAGGCCTACTATTATCACTACTACTAGGCCTACCATTACCACTACTACTAGGCCTATTATTACCACTACTACTAGGCCTACTATTACCACTACTCTTATGCCTATTATTACCACTATTACTAGGTCTACTATTACCACTACTACTAGGCCTACTATTGCCACAAAAACTAGACCTACTACTACCACTACTACTACACCTACTATTACCATTACTACTAGGCCTACTATTGCCACTACTACTACGCCTACTATTACCACTACTACTAGGTCTATTATTACAACTACTACTAGGTCTATTATTACTACTACTACTAGGCCTACTATTACCACTACTACTAGGCTTACTATTACCACTACTACTAGGCCTATTATTACCATTACTACTAGGCCTACTATTACCACTACTACTAGGCCTACCAATACTACCAAAACTGGGCCTGCTATTACCATTACTACTAGGCCTATTATCACTACTACTAGGCCTACTATTACCACTACTACTAGGCCTACTATTACCACTACTACTAGGCCTACTATTACCACTACACCTAGGCCTACTATTACCGCTACTAATTGTATTAAAAAGTCTGTATTGACCTCTAACTTGGTGATCATCAGCTACACAATGAATAGATTGTTTTGTGATAAAATTTATTCTCATTATATTTTAAATCAGTTTCCAGAATTTTTATGATCTCACATTTCACCACTAAATATTTTCTAAGCACCATATACCTTCCTCTTCCTTTGCATGAAAGGACTGAAATATAGATCATTTTAAATATTACAGTAAATATCCATTATTATGTCCTTAAAACAATACTAGTAATACTGAAAATTAATGTTGACATTGCCATTATTCAATATTTCACACACTTATCCCGAGTGTATATGGGTAATTTAATTTATTTTTTTAGAATATCGCCAAAGATGAATCGTTATAATACTTTAATAAATATAGCGCTCCTCTGCCATTGATGTTTATTTCATCACGACTCATCCTTTGTAAAAGATGTTTAAAACAGTGTCTATTACCAGGCTGCATCAATGTATTGTGGTACTGTTTTCGAATTTCGCGCCGCAAATACTCCCTTTAATGGCGGATGCTAGCCGATTCAATTTGTGACATTTTTCTTGCCTGCCACTCACGGGTATGTGTCTCTAGTAAGTATTACAAACTCTTTGGTGCTCACCTGATGGACGTGAAAGGGTTTGGAGAAGGAGGGGAGAACGATTTTCACAGTGTTGCATTTCCGAAAATGTGCCGTATGGAGGTGGTGGAGCGATGGTTTGGGCAGGAGTGTGTACGGATCGTTGCTTACGTGATTACACAAGATTACAAGATTACAAGAAAAAATCGCGTAATAATTATACTTCTCAATTATTGTGACGTTCGTATTTTTTTTTAAAGATAGGGAAAAGTTACGCTTTCTTGCAAATGCTTAATTATGAATTCAAGGAAATTAAAGATAATGCAGTACCTTAATTAGTTGCAATATCTTATTTAATAACAATATTAATAATATTAGGTGAAAAGGGTAGACTATAGTGCGTATATGTAAGATGTCAAGTTAATTTATTTCCGGAAATGTTTGGTGTATGAGCTGAAGTACAGAGCAGACAGTCCCTCAGTTTATATGTAATATGTTTTAATATCAAGAATGACAGCCTTTTATTGTAATATAATTGAGGAGTAGAAGTTTGCAAATTACGTCTATTGTCCATAAAATATTGTACGAAGCATTTAATAAGCAATGGTGAATCCTTTAAATGTCCCAAATGTCAATGTCTTTTAAGTGTTCTGCTATGAATATATAGGGCAGAACAGCGCTCCGAGCGGCGGAATTGGCATTACGAGGGAACCACTTCAGACTCGTTTTTCAAGCTCTATGCGCCAGCTTGTGTAATCTCGTAAGCAACGGTACGGATGCTCGTAGTGAAACAAGCACTATTGCCAACGGGACGGAAATTCCATCAGTTTTGACGGAATTTCAACGGACGGCAAACGAATGGCTTTGACTGGTGACGGATTTTATGACGGAAATTACGATTTACATCGTCTTTTTACTTTTTTAGCTGCTGTTATTTTTAATTGCTTGATTTTTGGGGCAACGCAGATCAATCCAGCACATCAACTGCAGAACTAAAGGCAGATGATGTGGATGAATTATTATTTCAGTCAAGATTGGTAAGTAACTTGTGTTAAAATTTGCTTTTTATTTGTATATGGATACGAGTGGGTATTTTTTTTATTTTGACGGATTCTGACGGATTTTCAAGTGTTAGATTCACGGGGATACACTTTATGTGTTGGCGACACTGGAAACGAGAAACGATGTAATTTTATATAGTAGCATGGCCCATGGGGAATGGTGGTGTAAATTACCGCCATTGACGCTAAATTCCTGATATATAGGTAATACAGCGTCGTTAGATAAAGTGAGGAGAAGAAGAAGAAAATCGGAAAATGGTCTGGAATCCTTCGAAAAAAGTTGTTTATATTAGTGCAGCTGCGACATGCGTTGGTTTGGCATGTCTTATGAAGTAAGATGTTATCCCAATGAGGTAATCCGGTATTTTAGCGTCCCAAATTATTTCAGTAGCGTGGCAGTCTAAAGATACGGTTTGTTTGTTTTGTGATCCAAGAGAAACTGCCGCTACTGGCAATTATACCATACTGAATTCAAGATACAAACATTTGATGCGAAATGGCTATTTTCACTGTATCACTCCGCTGTGATACGTAACGTGATTTGTCCTCTAATTGCAGCGCGCGAACATAGTTTGTTTACTTCAGGACAATTTTTTTTCCAAACTTCCATTTTCGCTCTATTCTACCGTCGTAAAAACGATGTTAACATTATTAGGTTAGGTTACGTTGTTGTAGGTGATTTCCGACAGTTGAAATTATTTCTTTCGTTTTTACGACGGTAAAATTCGGCGAAAATGAAAGTTTGAAAATAATTGTTCAAAATCCTAATTACCGGGGAATATAATAAGCTCTACAACTTGGCAATTAAACGTGAAGTGGTGAATATAGGGTCTTCAAATCTTAGGGTGACCAGACGTCCTGTTTTGTCCGGACATGTCCTCCTTTTTAGGCCTTTGTCCGGGGTCCGGGCGGATTTTAAAAAAAGTCCAGAAATGTCGTCCTTTTCGTAAATTGTATGCCTGATATTTGAAATTATCTGCTTTGACGCCTTTTTAAGTAATTTGCCTGTAGGTGGCTCCAACGATCATAAAACTCCCTTTGCTCCTCCTTGTTTTGGTCGTTGTTCAGAGGTTGCTAGTAAATCGAGGTGCGAATGTAAATCTAAATAGATATTTTGGGTTCTCTTTAATAATTTTATTATAGTTCCCTTGACTCATGTAGCTAACTCAACCTCTTTCACAATAGCCCTGCCAAGACTGAATTCGCTACCTGCTAGCATCAGGGACTGTCGAAATAAAACTGAATTCAAACGCAAGCTTACTAGGCACTTGGTCAGTAATTGAGACTCGTTCAGACATGGTTTCTTGTAAATAGTTCTCTTAATCTATCACAAAATATTTGAATATCCGGTAATTTCATCACTATACAATTTTGTTATTCTAGTTTAATTTGTAATTGTCTACACCTGTGGAGTAACGGTTAGCGTGTCTGGCCGCGAAACCAGGTGGCCCGGTTCGAATCCCGATCGGGGCACGTTACCTGGTTGAGGTTTTTTTCTGGGGTTTTCCCTCATCCCAATTTGAGCAAATGCTGGATAACTTTCGGTGCTGGATCTCGGACTCATTTCACCAGCATTATCACCATCTCATTCAGACGCTAAATAACCTAAGATGTTGATACAGCGTTGTAAAATAACCTACTTAAAAAATTTGTAATTCAGTAAATACTGTCCACACCTGTGGAGCAACGGTCAGCGCGTCTGGCCGCGAAACCAGGTGACCCGGGTTCGAATCCCGGGTGGGGGAAGGTACCTGGTTGAGGTTTTTTCCGGGGTTTTCCCTCAACTCAATACGAGCAAATGCTGGGTAACTTTTGGTGCTGGACCTCGGACTCATTTCACCGGCATTATCACCCTCATTTCATTCAGATGCTAAATAACCTAGATATTGATAAAGCGTCGTAAAATAACCCAATAAAATAAATTCAGTAAATACAAAAAATATTCTTTGTTCTTAACTTCTATGATAAATTGGGGATTCTTTTATTATAGGATATGGCTTAATTTTCGTTAAGTTTGACAAATGATTCTGACGTCACAACATGGCCGACGTAAACCAACACAACGAGTAAATAAAACTCACTGAGATATCACCTCAACTAACCCACTAACCTTCTCACATACGTCGACCTCATGTCACTGAGATATCACCTCAACTAACCCACTAACCTTCTCACATAAGTTGACCTCATGTCACTGAGATATCACCTCAACTAACCCACTAACCTTCTCACATACGTCGACCACATGACATCGCCCCATTCTCCAATCTAGCCAACATATATTCTCATAAACACACTACCGATATCCTATAGTCATATAGACCCAATAAATAAATACTGGTAATACTACTAACTGTAAAATCATTATTACTAAGTTTTTTCATAATTATTTTGTAATAAAATAGATATTAACATACTTTTAAATATGATATAAGCCTAAATATCTGTACTGTAAACATTTTCTAATAAAATAGATACTGACGTAATTTAAAGTATAATATAGGCCTAAGCCTAAATCTAATTATATATTTTCTGTCCTCTTTTTTCGAACAATGTCCTCGTTTTTTAAGCCTTGTATCTTCTTTTTTATCGTTGTGAATCTGGTCACCCTATCCACATGCACAACTATCAGAACACACCATGATTAATTAGGAACTCACGCAATTCTTTTCTCAATCTAATAAATTCTATTTCACCCGTTCTACACCCACAGAGTCTGTGGATATCTAGAGTAGCGCAATCAGCTATTCGGTCGCCATTGTTATTCCATTTCAACATGCTTGGGATAGAAACATTTAAAATAAAACTCAATTTAGGCCAGTGTTGGTGGCCCTTAAAATTAAAAATATTTGACTGTGATTTAGGCTACATTTATTTCCTATACACCTGTATACAGGGTGCGAATTAAGATTTCTGATGAAGAGGGGGGGGGATAGAATCCTAAATATGGAATACTAGACATAAAATTATTATTATCCTCATTCTATACGGCTCAATGCTTGGTTGCACTGAGTTGCTTGGTTGCATCTTGATTATAATAATTATATTCATGATCAGGCTTAAGATAAGATGTGTAATTCCTAAGTTATTGATTGTTGTTAGCTTGCCGGTGATGGTAATACATCAGTATTATTTTCTTTGCTTACTTTGTACTGTACTTTAAAACAATTATATTTTGTGAGTGGGGATAGAAGTTATCCCTGGCAGCGATCTTAATATGAATTTATGAGATGGGGATAACATTCCAACAGGGGGAGAAATCCCCCCCTTCTCCCGTTATTTCTCACCCTGCCTGTATATGGCAAAAAGCGCTTGCTGGTATAACAATGGTTGATTAGTCGACATTTCCAGCACGAAGGATTGTGGTACTCTGGATATCCATGGATACTGTATACCATCTACTCCCATTGAAGTCGTAACGACAAAAGACAGTCTACACCCTGTGCACAAAACACTATGCACACGTGAGCCTCGCAACAGGATCATCTTGGCTCTGAGATGATACCTACTCATATGCGAAATGTGCGGACTTGGTTAATAAAAACCTAAACTAACCAAACCTAACCTTTGTATATGCAAGATGTGCAACTGACTTGGTTAATAAAAACCTAAACTAACCAAACCTAACCTTCGTATATGCAAGATATGTAACTGGAGCACAAAGGGAACTTCTTGATTTGATCTTGATTTCATCTGGAATGTGTAGGAGAAAATAAATCCACGTAACGATCATGCTGGCACTGCATGAGAGGTCGCAAGCCTCTCCTCCATCCACTCCCATCGAAGTCATAGAGACAAAAGACATCAGTGAATACTGCAATCGCTAGACCAATCACAACAACTGCCGTGAAACTGAATCACCAAACGTAACGCCTGGCGAATTGAACCGTATAAATTGTAATAAATTACTAATTGAAAAACATATTTCCGTCATTTCCGAAAAATAGAAACCAAAACACTGTTTCCAACTTATAAAACTACCCTATAACCAAGAGTCCTTATTTGAAAAACCGCACAGTAGTCAAACTTCATAATTACCGAAAATTGTATTACACAGTTGTCTTAATGCTGCTGCCTGTGCAGTCCACCATGCTACATCACAGACTGTTTCTGTTCATTGTTTATGTTCAGTATAATATTAAGTAGGGTGACCAGATGTCCCGCTTTTTGCAGGATACTGCTTTTTTTTAACACCCTATAGTGCGATTCGTGAAGAGGCTTTTTAAAATTATCCTGCGAAAAGTCCTGCGTTTTTTTTCTAATTTTGTGAAATATATAATAATTTCACCATTTCTGTTACAGCTGGTGGCATTTAATGGTCTTTCAAAGCAGGGAGGATATACTTTTTTATTTAAAGAGGTTATCAAGTGTGCAGGAAGTGTTTGTTTGTGGTTACTCTACAGCAACGAGTAGTAACTTTGGTGGTTCATGCCAAAAAAGTTCAAATAATGTGTATTCCATTGTACAAAACACACTTAAGAAATCAATTGTTGGAGTGGGTTGCAGTGCTCACATTGATAATGATGCAATAGAAACTGCTGTGGACTGTATTCCAGTATGTGTTGAAAGTGTAATTCATAAAATATATTCATATTTCCATATTTACACTGTCCATGAGGCCTCTTTGATTGAGTTTTATGGTTGGCAAGTTGGTATAGCGCTGGGCTTCTATGCCCAAGGTTGCGGGTTCGATCCCGGGCCAGGTCGATGGCATTTAAGTGTGCTTAAATGGGACAGGCTCATGTCAGTAGATTTACTGGCATGTAAAAGAACTCCTGCGGGACAAAATTCCGGCACATCTGGTGACTCTGATATAACCTCTGCATTTGCAAGCGTCGTTAAATAAAACATAACTTTAACTTTAAACTTGAGTTTTGTAATTTTATTGATACTGAATATTCCAAACTTCTAAGTTACAACAGAACAAATGCCCCAACAGAGAGGGTATTTTCAATCATGAATAATATGTGGACAGATGAAAAATCTCGGTTAAAGCCAGAAACACTGAACCACATGATAATAACAAAGTGTAATTTGAATATGACTTGTCAAGAATTCCATATGATTTGCGTCATAGCAAGACAACAGTAATGTATTATATTGTGTATTTTTTTGTTTTTGTTTTTCAGATGTTAATATGATGATTTTTGGCATGAAAAGTAAAAAAGTGGTTTGATGATATGATTTGATAAATACACCTCTTTTTAATTACTGACATGCATTAATTGTATCCCATAACTATTTCACTAATGTATTGTATAAACTTTTTCTCATAGTAAAAGCGATTGCTGCCATTAAGTGACTTGCAGATTATTAATGGGCTATGCAAAAAAAAAAAAAAATCTTTGGCCTAGTTAACAAATTGTGTTAATACTAGACGGATTGGTCCTGCTTTTTGTATCTGAAATTCTGGCCACCTTAATATTAAGGCTAAACTAGTGCTGAGTTTGTTCCTCTTATTACGCTTCCACACCTACTGCTGTTTCCTCTGTAATAGCAACATAACTTTGGTGACATCACAAAAATTTCACGCTATGTCTTGCATATACGAATCTGTGATAGATTAGGTTAGGTTAGTTTAGATTTTTATTATATCTTGCATATACGCTGGGCAAAGGCTGGTGAATTTTTGTTTGCTGATGTCTAACTTTTCTACACTTTTTATTTGCCTTCTCCTTCACCCACCATCTTCCTTTTGAAAGAACACAAAGTTCTTGATTTTGGTTTAGAATTGTGTCAAATTCTGAATCTTTTCTCAGAGAATACAATGACGACTTAATAGACTGTAGAAGTTTTTATACTGTTGTTTGAACCAGTTTTTCTGTTTTGAATGTAAGAATCACAAAATTCTTTTGCGCAAAACAAGAAAGAAACTAAATTTTGGAGTCACATTAGAATTCTCATTCCTTTGCTGTTGTCAGTGTTTTCACCATTGATTTTACCCTTCTATACATCCACCCTATTGAAATATACCAGAAACATTAATGATTCTTTATTAGATTTTCTCTCCATATGGGCAAAAATTCAACTCGCAATTGTTACCGAATAAGAACGTGTTAAACATTTGGGAAAAAAACATTTTTTTCTGAGAGAAACTATGGACTGAATAATTTCACAGGGAGCTTCTACCTTAAAGCCAGATTTATATAAAACTATGGACTTTTCACCAATATTGCATACACTTTTTTGTTTACATACAACCTGAGTTATTCGCTCTGAAAATCTACAGGGTTATTTCACTTCCACTCTGTATATCCACTCAGTCATAATCCATGAATGCAACTTTGTTCATCCCGATAATGCTGAAACTCGCACCCAAAACATGGAGAATTTGTGAATGGAACCAAAATGTAGGCTGAAATGGCAGTTTGTGTTGTCTTTTGAATTATTCCCGTCATATCTACACAAAATTATTTACCGAGACTCTATACAAAAACAGAATGTATTTGAGAGCTTTATGATGACACTAATTCAAAATTATATCATGTAAATATATGTCCATGCATGTTTTGTAATAATTTCTTAACAATTTGTAAATAAAACCATTTGTTTACACACAGTTGGCAGTGGTAGTGAGTTATGCAGAATTGGTGGGCATGATCTGTAATAAAGGTTATATCACACTCTTTTCATCTTCCCTTTCTTTTAATTCTCTCTCATTTTGCTGTCACCGTCTGTGTGATATTGCTGTAATCACAAGGTACAACTGCACACAGCTTTTTAATTATTTTATAAATTTCTTACCTAAGATAGGTCGAAGCATCGATCCTTGGATCCACAGTCGCATGTGCTTACACTGAGCTGTTGTGGCTGTTGCTTGAACAACAATTTTGATCTTTTTGATATCTTGGTAGTCGGCTTGAGATGTCCATGGGAAATATTGTTCGAAATGGAAGGGGTAATGTTGTAATTAATATGAATGGTGAGTCTGGAGAGGTAGTGGCTCAGAATATGGCAGAAGTCATGTCATAAAAAACATGGACAGGGTTGTATGTAAACTTTCTGGACAAGTATTAGTGATGGCATGACCCCAGAATAGAATAAAGTGTGGATAAGTTCTTGGAACATTAGTACTTATGACTTTTAAGGAACCCGGAGGTTCATTTCCATTCTCAATAAGTCCGATATAGGTCCCTATCCTGGGCAAGATTAATTCAGTCCTTATCATCATATCCCTCCTCCTCAAATCCATTTTAATATTACCCTTCCTTCTACGTCTCGGCCTCCCCAAAGGTCTTTTTCCCTCCAGTCTCCCAACTAACACTCGATATGCATTTCTGGATTCACCCATATGTGTTACATGCCCTGTCCATCTCAGACGTCTGGATTTAATGTTCCTAATTATGTCAGGTCAAGAATACAATGCGTTCAGTTCTATGTTGTGTAACTTTCTCCATTCTCCTGTAACTTCATCCCTCTTAGCCACAAATATTTTCTTAAGCACCTTATTCTCGAACACTCTTAACCTCTGTTTCTCTCTGAAAGTGAGTGTCCAAGTTTCACAACCATACAGAACTTTCTAACTTTCAGCTTTTTTGAATGCAGATTGGATGACAGGCATTTCCCATATTTATTCTGCGTATAATTTCCTCCCGAGTGTCATTTATATTTGTTACTGTTGCTCCAAGATACATGAATTTTTCCATCTTTTCAAAGGATAAATTTCTAATTTTTATATTTCCATTTTGTACTATGTTCTAGTCACGAGACATAATCATATACTTTGTTTTTTTTGGGGGGGGGTTTATTTCCAAACCTATCTCCTTAATTTAAGTAAAATTTCCATGTTTTCCCTAATTATTTGTGGATTTTCTCCTAATATATTCACGTCATCCACATAAACAAGCAGCTGATGTAACCCATTCAATTCCAACCCTCCTCGTTTTCCTGCACTTTTCTAATAGCATGTTCTAGAGCAAAGTTAAAAAGTAAAGGTGATAGTGGATCTCCTTGCATTAGCCCGCAGACAGAAAATGGCCTATACGGACTCTGCTGTGCATTTTACTGAGACACATTTTATTTAATTGAACTAATTTCTTGCGAATACCAATATTATTAGTGTAGGCATTTGTATATAATTTGTAAACATACAATGAAATGATTCTGGAGATAGAAGGTGTTTCTTTAGACAAAGTGAACTGCAAAAATCCATTTCCCTTCTTGACTTCACTTTGTCTGAAACGCCTTCCATCTACAGAATTGGAAAAGTGTGACATTTGTGGATCTTACGTCTGTCATAATGTAGGCTAGAGCAGTTAGGATTATTCTTGTTGTAAGAATTTTTATGCATTGCGTTAGATAAGGTTTGCATAGCATATATAAGAAATGTTTAGTACTTCGCTACCATTTCTTGGTATGTTTACAAATTATATACAAACGCAACATTAATGGTAGTCATGGTGGAGTGAAACTCGCGTAGTTCCGAAAATAAATGACAGTGGTGAATATTGATATCTGATTTTAATGTTACTTTTCAGAGACTACACTGGTGGAAGAAAGTATGAAGGATCCAATCGCATTGATAAGAAAGTTGTTATTATTACTGGCTCAAATACAGGTATTGGAAAAGAAACAGCACTGGAGCTAGCAAAGCAAGGAGCACATGTAGTAATGGCATGCAGAGACGCGAAAAAATGTGAAGAGGTAAGGAAATTTTTTTGGAAAGTTGTTGCAGAAGACTGTAATATAATTAATATGTCTAAAACGTGGTAAATTAAGATGTAGTGTATATGGGTCATTCTACAAAAAAAGTACCTTTTAGGAGATAAAAATGTCATATAAAATATTAACAAAACATCTTAAATTAATTTTATATAAGCTATATGTTTCTTCCTTTGAACTACAATATGGATGGTTACATTGTTTCTTTATTATTTATGAAACAAGAAATAAAATTATATAGTGGTATGAACAGAGGATTCACAGAGTAACTGAGTATACAGATATTATAATGGAGTGGAGTCATAATGGAAAACATGGAGAAAATTAGATATCGGATAAGAGGTGAAGAGCATGTCACTTTTGTCATTTCTTGTAATTTATTTTCCTGATTTGTATTTTATTTTTCAAGCCCATGAGATTTCTTCTCCTCTTTCAACCACTATCTTTTTTTTGTCCCTTGGATTTTCTTCTCCTTCATTATAATTTATGTGTGGACTAGGAGGAGGAGTAAATTCTGCTTTTGTTTTCTCTTTGACGTTTCATCTGTGCATGATATCTTAGTCTATTCTCTCCATCTTATTCTTAAATTCCTTCCCTCATGATCTCTCATTATAGTGCCAGCAGTTTTGTACTTTATCTTCTTGAACTCGCCGTTTCTATATTTCTCTTTCTTTTATTTTCATTTCCACATGTTTTTAGGGAGCTTTCTTAATTTTTTCTCTAGATCTTCTTATTTTCTCTTTTGCACTCTCTTTACACTTTAATTTCTTTCCCATTACCTCGAATAATGCAAATCAATAGGCCTATGATATTCAGTACTGGTACACTGATAGTGTATTGTGTTCTACCAGTACACTGATAGTGTAATTGCATTAGAGAACATAGAAATAATTTGATGAAATTGTGAAATTATTATAGGCTAAATGATTTTATATTTCAAAATTAACCCCTTACCGCATTCTGGGACAGATATGGCACATACCAGTTTTATATTCATATAATTTATAATATAAGCATATAATATTTCAAACTGCATACTGGGACAGATATGGCACACAGTCAAGAATTGGATTTGATCATATGTGTCAACAGTTGAGAAAGAAAGAACTACTTAAGTTATTTGAATATTAAACCAGTGTGTGCAAGACTGCCCCATGTGGTAAGGGGTTAATTTTACTAGTACCAGTATTTTAAATGTAGGCCTAAAATTGACTTAATATAACTAAAACAAAAGCCGAAATTGTAATGAAAAAGATGAGATGAGATTCAGTGGTTAGATAGAGCATTAACTGTATAAATAAAGCTACAGTGTGAATAAAAGAATGTTACTCATAATAAGTGAGAAGAGATCCTCCAAGGTAACAAATGTATTAAACTGTTACGGACCATAATTTAAATTAAACGGTGACACTGTACACTAAATATTCACAATTTACATCTTTCACAAATTCTCTAAATAGTTCATCTGTTGTTATAATCTTCATGAATTGCATTGATAGGGATTATTTAAATGATAGTATTCATCAGTGGATTAAGTAATGTAAAATGTGGCAATAATAATTTCATTACTTTACAGCATAGTTTATTTATTAAATCAATAAATTCATTTGATTTATGAATTTAAATTTTACCTCTCACAGATTCATTCCGTTCCACTGGAAATACCACATGTCTCTATGTATTTCGTTGGTTTTAATGTCGTCTTTTAATTTTATTATACACTAATAGGGTTTGGGGGCAATAGCCCCAAGTGTGGGGACATGTGGGGCCTCAACAAATGTACAATTACATTCCAAATTAGACTGAGACATAGCCAACACGAAGCAATTTATACTCACCTTAGTAGTTCCAGGAAGTGGCTTTTAACCAGGCGTCATCTACTGATATGTATTTATAAACAACAAATAATATTAAATGGAATATTTTAAAGTGAGTCTTCCAAATCCATATATTGTGGGTCCCTATCACCACAGCATGGTGCGTTCTCAAATTGCAGATAGAGGAGTCGGCCTCCAAATATGGAAGATAGCTGCGAACATATTGAATAAGCAGTTGTGGACAGCCGAGGAGGGGTGTTCTTCCAGTTTTGGGGTTGGGCGAAGGGCTAACAACCCATCACCGCAAAAACAGTTTGTTACAAAACCACACAATAAGCCTCGGAATGGGACTGATTCTCTGGCACAACCACAGCAAAGGAATAAGGTTATGAGATTTGGTACTTGGAATGTTACAAATCTATATAGAACACGAGGGGTAACATTAGTAGCAAAAGAACTAGCTAGATACAGATTACACTTTCTGGGAGTACAGGTGGTTATGTTAGATGGGAACAACATATTACATATAGGAGATTACTTGTTCCACGGTAGTAGAAAGAAGGAAACAGGCAAAATTGAAATTCTTACAGGATTCAGTTGCAGTGAACAGAGATAATTATTTCAATTGAAGACGAAAAGCAAGTCGTACACTTAGGAATAAAAAAGAGAGATAACTTGAAGGAAAAACTGAATGAAGTAGAAACAAATAATAAGAATAAAAACATACGAGATTTACATATGGGCATAAAGGAATTTAAGAATGGATATTAGGCAAGGTAAACGTGATCAAGGATGAGAATGGCGACTTGCTTGCAGACTCTCATATTCAATCCTGAACAGATGGAAAAACTATTATGGGCAACTACTAAATGTACATGGGCCAAATAGAAATGATCAGGACGAAATTCAAATACAAACGTCTGAGTCATTTATACCTAAACCCACACTTTTTGAAGTCGAAATTACGATAGAAAATCTGAAAAAGTACAAGTCTCCAGGTATTGATCAAATTCCAGCAGAATTAATACAAGAGGGTGGAAGCGCATTATCTAGTGAAATTTATAAGCCTGTACTTGCTATTAGGGAAAAGGAAATTGTACCAGAACAATGAAAGGAGTCCATCATTGTACCTATCTTTAAGAAGGGGGACAAGACTAACTGTAGTAACTTTGGAGGAATATCACTTTTGTTGATGTTATACAAAATTTTGTCCAGTATTCTTTTGAGGAGATTAACTCCATATGTAGATTAAATTATTGGAATCATCAGTATGGTATTAGGCGTAATAGATTGACTGTTGATCAGATTTTTTGTATTTGACAGATATTGGAGAAAAAATGGGAATATAAGAGTACGGTACATCATAGATTTCAAAAAGGCATATGAGTTGGCTAAGAGAGAAGTCTTATATGATATTCTTATTGAATTTGGTATTCCCAAGAAACTAGTTTGATTAATTAAAATGCATCTCAGTGAAACATACAGAAGAGTCTGTATAGGTCAGTTTCTGTCGGATGCTTTTCCAATTCACTGCGAGCTAAAGCAAGGAGATGTGTTATCACTTTTTAACTTTGCTCTATAGCAGTGTTTCTCAAACTTTTTTGAAGTGGGGACCACCTTTTTAAGTCAGAACAGTTCTGTAGACCACCTTACTCTTGTTTCCTTCGAAAGCAAATTTATCATGTTTGTAGCATATTTTAATACCAGTATACTTATATTTTAAAATAGAATTAATTAATTATAATATTTTTCTAATTATATTTTTGTAGCCAATCACAAGTAACTTATAACAAATTCTGTGCATTGTTGATTCATCGCTTGCCTGTTAGCAGTTAGTTGTTTAAAATCCTTCTTATGTGGTACACGCTAGTAGTTGTCTATGTCTCTTTTAAATAGTGCCCATTGTACATAATGAAAAACTGGTTTCAATCCGGATCTTTGAAAAGAAAGGAACATAATGATACGCTTCACTTAGATAGGTCTAGTGCTAATAGTTCAGAAGCTGGGTGTGAAAAAATATATTAATATCAGTGATTATAAGTGTCATTAAAGAAATATCTAGTCCTAGTGGTAGCTATTCAAAGCAAAAATACTTTCGTAAATATGACAAGAGTTATTTGGAACTTGGATTTACTTGGTGTGGCAATGAGAGTGAACCAAAACCTCTGTGCGTTGTTTGTTACGAAGTGCTATTAAACGAATGTATGAAAGTTAGTTTCATTTTGGAGATGCCGATAAGCTCACATAGGAACACTCCAACATCAGCTAAAATTACACGCAGGGCCATACTAGACAGCGGACTCAACAGAAAATAGCTTGTATTATATACGTCTAAGTACTCAATAACAGGATCCACGATTCACAGTAGTCAACTTGAACAACATCAAAAACTCCAACATACAATACTATGGAAAATCAGTGAAAGTGCGTCAATAAGACAGTTTTTACCAAGAACAGTAAAAACAACCCAATTGTAACGATATAACAGGCCAACACAGCCAACCATATATGTGATAAAAGTGATATAGTGTATACAGTGTTTTACAGTGTTTTTATAGTGTATATATTTTACTTGTTTATATTTATGTGTCATAATAATGGTTTTAACATAATTTTCTATTGTCCTATATGGGTTTTCAAAAGATAGAATTTAACAGAATCATAACAACCAACCACACACTGCTTATAGTAATTTTAGCTAAATTAAGAAATCATGAAAGGTCATACACAAGTGAACAACCCACAACATAATTAAGAAGCTAGGTCTTCACAACACACAATGACATAGACCCCATATCTGAAGATGACACACACCGAGTGTCGAAAACGTTAATATAAATCCAAATATTAAGATAAGCACAGGTGGAAAACAAAAATTGATATTATAATAAGAATGTATGAAAGCCACGAAATTGAAACGGCATTTGGAGACGAAACACGCAAGTGTAAAAAGTAAACCTGTCGGATTTTAAAATAGGTGGAGTCTAAAATTTCTTATACGAGTACCATCATCTGGAAAAACAAATAAAAAACTTAATGCAAAAACATGTCCGATTTTCAGCAAATAAAGATGCAATTTGGCACGTTCTATTATTGGTGTACAGCATACAGTACATGTCTATTTCAATGTGCAGACTGGGTGTCGGCAACACTACTAAGAAAGTCATCAATACATGAAAATGTTCGGTACTTTGGTCCTCTGTTGTGAATTCGGGTGGTCCCTGGCTGGGTTACAGGCTCGGCGCCAGATAAGCAGAGAAAAGATGGCGAGAAACACCACGTTCATAGTTCATAGTGCTTTAAATCCCTCTTTTGTTGCTGAGAGTAGGGTGGGAAGTGGGTAGATGGGTAGGGTAAGAAATTTCATAAAATATTAGTACTAGGAGAAAAAGTGAAAGGCGATTGCCGTGTATCATTTCGAAACTCTGAAATTTTCGACTATAGTGTGATATGCAATTCGTTTGAATTTTATTTTTTCTTCTGTCTTTTTTGAAGGACCAAAAGGGCAGAACTCGAGGACCACAGGTGGTCCGCGGACCATAGTTTGAGAAACGCTGCTCTAGAGTATGCCATTAGGAAAGTCCAGGATAGCAGAGAGGGTTTGGAGATGAATGGGTTACATCAGCTGCTTGTCTATACGGATGATATGAATATGTTAGGAGAAAATCCACAAACGATTAGGGAAAACATGAGAATTTTACTTGAAGCAAGTAAAGAGATAGGTTTGGAAGTAAATCCCGAAAATACAGAGTATATGATTATGTCTCATGACCAGAATATTGTACAAAATGGAAATACAAAAATTGGAAATTTATCCTTTGAAGAGGTAGAGAAATTCAATTATCTTGAAGCAACAGTAACAAACATAAATGACACTCGGGAGGAAATTAAACACAGAATAAATATGGGAAATGCCTGTTGTTATTCGGTAGAGAAGCTTTTGTCATTTAGTCTGCTCTCAAAAAAGCTGAACGTTAGAATTTATAAAACAGTTACACTACCGGTTCTGTATGGTTGTGAAACTTGGACTCTCACTTTGAGAGAGGAACAGAGGTTAAGGATAATCGAGAATAAGGTGCTTAGAAAAATATTTGTGGCTAAGAGGGATGAAGTTACAGGAGAATGGAGAAAGTTACACAACATAATTAGGAACATTAAATCCCAGATGTTTGAGATGGACAGGGCATGTAGCACATATGGGCAAATCCAGAAATGTATATAGAGTGTTAGTTGGGAGACTGGAGGGAAAAAGACCTTTGGGGAGGCCGAGACGTAGAAGGGAGGATAATATTAAAATGGACTTGAGGGAGGTGGGATATGATGATAGAGCCTGGATTAATCTTGCTCAGGATAGGGACTGATGGTGAGCTTATGTGAGGGTGACAATGAACCTCCGGGTTCCTTAAAAGCCATAAGTAAGTAAGAGTCTTTCAAATAGCTTCATAGCATAGTGGTAAAGCATCTGACTATAAATCGAAAGGTTCTTGGATTGAATCCTGGTGGCTGCACATAAGATGAATTAACATAAAATATATGTACTGAAATGAAAAGTTGGATGAAGATTTAGGTAAGAATAGAAAAAACAGATAATAAGGAAAAGAATAAGAAAAGAAGAGGGAGTAAGAAGAAAGGAGAGGAAAGGGGGAGTAGGAGTAAGAAGGGAGTTAGGATGATTAAAGAAAGAAATGTTATAAAATTATATTGTAATTTCTTACGAAAGAGTAAAGTGCAAAAATGCAATATTTTCACATGTGGGATCATTGTGGGTGGGAAAGCGATATGTGTGAGACAATGGCATATTATGGTTAATTAGCGAAATGTTACATTTTTACACACCGGCAATGTATAGAAAATGTGGGTCACTGTTTTTAGTAGATTCTTTAATTATGTTTGAATTTTAATTAGAAAATTAGTGTCTGATATACTGTAGTTGATGCACTAGTTTTGTTCAATCTTGGTATGTTATTCAACTAAACTATTGTGTTGAAAACATTACACGCAATGTAGTTTGCAATGAGAAGCAGTTTAGGTTGAGTTGGAGTTGATAAAATGGTAGCCTACTACTTCTGATTTCGACTTTGATATTCTTTTAAGAAAATATGTTTCTAACACTTTTGCTACTGAATGAATTCAATGACTCTAAGACCATAATGCCAGCCATATTAAAAAAAAACCTGTTCTGTATATATTTCAACTAGACTGTGACTATAATTCTATGTTGTTTAGGTAAAGGGAGATAAGTCATAAAAATGAGTTTGTAGGTAGGCTAAATAAAAGTTAAACTTCGGACCCTTATTGCAAATAATTTTCTACACAAATAAAACACATCAACTGCTAGTATTCTTCTGATTTTTGCACACTCACTTGTATAATTTGACTTGTATGTTCATGTGGGAAACAAAATTCCATATGCACAAAAAAATGACATCCCCCTTTACCCAAACACCACAGAATTAAGACTTTATAGTACTATTAAGATTTTTTTTTGTTTGATATTTTCCATAGTCTACATACAAATGTTTATACAGCCAGTGCTGACATATTGTGGAGAAATTTTAATTACTTCACCTTTCATAAACGAAATAGACTATGTTCAAAACCAAGCTCTCAGGCTCATTACTGGTGGAATCAAAACAACTCGAATATATTCTATGAGATTCTTCACTAATTTTAACAGCTTCAAAATGACAATAGAAGAAAAAGCACTGATTCAATATGAAAAACTTATCAGATTACCAGGAAACAATTTGCATTCATATAATTAGTCCTCTCTGCAGATTAAAAACTCAAAGTTTCATATCCATGGTTCAAGAATTAAATATCTTTGTCCCATTTGCTGTGGAGACCTTCAGTCCTTGGAGTCATGACGCTAAAGTTTTGGTATCTCAAATCGGCCAAATTTTGATCTCCATTACTGGTGATCGCCGTTGCACTACTTATTTGCGTCAACACTTAAGTATTGCTATTCAACGCGGAAATGCAATGAGTGTTTTGGGTACTCTTCCAGAGTCCAGCCCTTTGGACGAACTTTTTCTCCTGTAAAATTTTTTATCTCTATGTAAATGTTTATATTTAGTTTTTATATATGTGTAATTGTAAAAAAAAAATATAATATAATATGAGAATTAAAACAGATAATCAACATCCCGAATTTAAAAGAAATCTTACAAATTAAACCAAACCCTTTAACTCTGTTAAATATAGAGTATAATCTAAATTTAACAGAAGAAATACTGAAATCAGAAGTAAACACTGAAATAATGAAACAATTGTCTTTAGAGACAGTTAATAAGTTATTAGGTACCCTCCACAAAACTGGCTTCATTTATACACCGACGGATCCTTGATCTCCAGGAAATAAGGTGCAGGTGTTACGTGCTGTCTCTTCTTATTTTCTAGATCTCTTGGATATGGAACAACAAGTTTTGATGGAGAAATCATTGCAATAAGTGAAAGTCTCAGGTATCTTCTATGCCACATCAATAAATTTGAGAATGCAGTTATATTGTCAGATTCCAAAGCAGGTATTCTATCAACAGTCTCGAGACACACACCTTCATCTCAAACAGCAGAAATAACTAAAATGCTCTCTCAATTACTAACACTCAATAAAAGAATTGTATTCCAAAGGACACATCCCATTGTGGAATCCTGGGAAACAGGAATGCGGATGCTTTGACAAAGAAGGACAGCACTGCTACTTACAGACCTGTTACTAAATCTACGTATTACTCTGTGAAAAGATTTATTAAATCTACATATTTAGACTTCAACAAACGAAATTTGATAACACAGTATATAGTTAGAGATGCCAACACAAGGTTCTGGGCCATAGTATTAGATTGAAGCTTTCTGTTTGGCCATCCTATCCTTAGTTATGAGAATGAAGCCTGTACTTTACGGAAAAGTAGTTATGAAAGTAGAATTATAGCTACTAGTGATGAAGTTCATGAGCCGAACAGCTGGGTGTACTATGTAGGTGCATAAAAGAAGACATTTTACATGAAATTGAAATGGAACCAATACTGAAATACGAGTATATATAAAAGTATCAAAATAATTAGCTTCAACATGTTAACTGATGTCTAGAGAAAGAATCCCTAGGGCAATCTTGAATTACAAATAGAGATCATTAGGATACCTTGTGAAGAAATGGCAAGAAAACTTTTGTAGATTGTAACAGTTTTTTTAGGACTGTAACCTGCCAGGATGATGATGGTTGTTATCGTTGTTGTTATTGTTGTTATTATTTATTATTATTGTTATTATTATTATTATTATTATTATTATTATTATTATTATTATTATTTTACAATTAGTAATGTTTCCCATTTGTCAACTGACTTCTGTGTCACACAGTATCTATAGGTTTTGAGGTGTCACTTTCTCAGTGATTTAAATAGTCTTCCACAAAGTATTTGAAATACTTATTTAGATCATAAATAGAAGCATTTTGTTGAGTTACGATAGTCGAGTTGCATTTTGCTTATACTTCCTTCTCCTCATACTTCCTTGAGAAGGGAGTAAATTTCTCTACTATACACTCAATGTGGGAGATGAAATAAAACATAGTAACACGATAAAGGTTGGCTGTTTACAATAACGAGAATTATTCAGCTTTGGAGGAAATATGGAATGGATGTGGACGACTTTGCTGTTTTACATACTGGACACAACTTTACATGACAACAATTGATTAGTTGTTATAACATAAAATGGATAATAAGAAATATAGTATGTTCAGTTTCATATTGCTTGCTTTATTGTAATAATTCCATTCTGATATTGCAGGCTCGGGAAGATATTGTTCTGAGGACTAAAAATAGGTATGTTTATTGCAGAACGTGTGATTTGGCATCACAGAAGTCCATAATTCAATTTGTAGAAAGATTTAAATCAGGTGAGTTATATTCCTATTGCTGATTTTAGGACCCGGATATATATGCATTGTAAGCTAGAAATGACATCAACTATTTTTGGGTAGGCATGGTGTATATTACAGTTAAGAAAGTGTGATTTACAACATTACTAAGTTCAAAATCTTCCAGTCTTTATCTAATAATACCTGAAGGAAGCAAGGAGTCACCTATTGAACTATAGACACTGTGCTTAAATTTGTTTTGTCTTCTTTAAAGGCTTCTGTGATTGGACATTATATGCATTGCTTCCCATACCACAGCTAAGAATCCAGAAATATCTGTTATCAGATGCAAATGGGGTCGTGGATAAATATATACCTACCAAATAGCACTACTACTTTATAGTTCATATAAATCCAGGTCCATCGTATTATTAATGTCCATGCTGCAGGTGATGTGATATTTCTTCTGTGTTTCAGGATCTGTTAAAGTTCGAAAATAGATCTACAAATAAACTTAAATACATTGATGAGTTATTACTAGGTCATCAATCACTTGACACAGATTAGTTTTGATGAGTTTTTCTGAAGAAGGCACGAAGAAGACAACTCTTTGAGTTGACATGATTATTTAGGTTATGCAAGTTGTTATGAAACAGTTTAAAACGAACTTTATTTTAAACCCTTTTTTGGATGATGTTATGATTAACTTGAAGTTAATTGGAAATATGGTGAAGGTGACCAGTCTTTACCTTTTCTGACAATAGAACCAAGGCAGAAAAAAGTGAGGAATGAAGATATTTTTTCATCTTTACCAATACAAATCGAATTTTGAAAAAAAAAAAAAAAGTGGCATCCGATTCTTCATCATATGATTACTCATCTCTGTTTTTACTCGCATTCAGCATATAATTGTTAATTGACTAGTCATTGATGTGTGCTTCTGAATGTGGTCATTAATGTTATGATGTGTAAGTTCGTAGTATAAATGAATGCTTGGTTGCTATGGAAACACGGACAGCAGATGAATGTAAGTGCAGAAAAACACTATGAACTTATGCACCAATCCAATATAAATAGGATTGTTAAATTTAAGTAGCACTTATATGATTAACTCAGTCAGTTTTTTATGATAACACATGTACGATTATGTAAAGAACAGGGCAATACTGGGTGAAAGGGAACTAAACAGTGTTGTTTTGAGATATGAATCAGAAAAGGAAGTTGAATATAAAAGTCTAATATCATTGTAGTCGTTTGTGAACGGTTTTGAGAATTTCATACAAATAAAATTGAACAGATGGCAACATTGCAACACGTGTTAATGTAATTGTAGGGATTGAGTTGCAGGACAACATACCATAATTATGTACAGACTCTGAGACAAAATTTGGGCCACCTGAATTTTCCAAGTTTCATTTATAACATACTCCGCATGCTCACTTTCTGGGTCTGTACATAAGTGCATATATATGATTATTATAAAGTAAGTACCCATTTATGTGAAATAATTACTTTTGAATTTTTATTTGCACGTAATTTGAAAGAATAGCAGTTGTAAACAGAAGCTTGCATGGATGGATGTACTAACAGGTCCAAGGGGACTTCAGCCATAGGTTCCGAAAATCTGAGCCAAAAGGAAGAACATAAACAAGGTAGTGAACAAATTGAAGAGGACATTTAATGTTGCCAATGAAAAACATTCTAGGCGACCATCCACATCAGATGTCACTGTGACACATATTGAGGATGCTATCACACGTAGCACATCTGCTTCCACCAGGCGGCTTAGCAGAGAAATGAGTATTCCACAGTCGATCATTTGGAAAACACTGCACAATCTTCTGCACCTGAAATCATAGCACATTCAAGTCCTGCATCACCTTTAGCCAGAGGACTATGCCGCCTGAGATGCTATGTGTGCTGACTTTGTGCAGGCTGCGAAAGAAGAAGGGTTGATGAACAATGTGTTGCTTTCCAAAGAAGTAACCTTGCACATGTGTGGCCTAGTGAATTGTCACAATTGCAGAATATGGGCCACCAAATATCCACACGAGATTCGAGAATGGCAGAGGAATACACAAAAGTGAACATATAGGCCTAGATGTGAATAACGAAATCGAACAAAAAACCATGGAAGAAATTACGAAACTGTATTACGCACTTAATTTATGAAAACCTTTTGTGGTACGGATTATCCGATTTTTTCTATTAACAGTTCACTTCGTCCCCTTCATTATCACAGGCAATAAAGGTTCTACTGTAATTCATCTCTTCTGTCCTTCATTAGAAGCTAGTACCATATCTTAAATCCAGCTTATTCTAAGACCTTACGCTTTGGTTTACTCTTCATTCAATCTTTTCTCTGTTCAACTTACACAGATCTACCCATGGCTATTAATTTATTATTATTTCCTACTGTACCAGGTTCATTTCTCTCTTCACTGTTAACTCTAGTCTCTTATTTCTACCCTCAAATACTATTATCCTAAGCGTCATTTAACCTAATATCATTAATTTCACTTATTCTAAATTGTACAATATTACTAATTCCTTCCATGATCTTTCTTCCGAGTTCAACTTCTATCAATCTACTTTTTCTTATTCATATTACTTATTGACATATTGACATATTGATTTATTGATATAGTTCACAGGTACAAAACTTAATAATATAACAAAAGATCTATAAACAAATGTAGTTCTACATACTAAATATACAATTTCCTAGACTCATTATTTTATCGCAAATCTCAATAATGTATTGGTTCAAACTTGCACTTACATCTGGTTTTAGTGCATGTTTAAACCAATCGTGATAACCATTAAGACATTAAACCTTATTTTATCTGCTCCTTTTCACAATTTAATTGTAATTATTTAGGTCTTATTTTAATAATAACTTATTATTCCAATTAGGTGATCAGATGTTGACATACTGTAAGTCATGAACCTGAATTAGCTGACTCGATACATTCTATATGTAGGTTGTCTTTATTTCTTACAATAGTTCCTTGTCAGCAGAAACGTTTGCGTAACTTCAATGAAGACTACCGCATACCTGCTTAAAAGCAAACTTGACAAGTTGCTTACATAATCAACCTCAATTTAGTTTCATTATTGTGTCGCATGTACTCATTATCAATTCATTACTATTATAATGCCTACTAAATTTATTATAAATGCATTATTATTGAAATTAAGACATATTAGTAAAGCAATTTATAAAGTCAAAATTATCTTCTGAACCTTTACTAAATAATATAGCTATCTGAATACATTAATAACTGCCTTAATTCTCCATTTTCAATTTTTATTATTTTAAAACCTTGACGTAATACTATCTTATTTTCAAAACCTGTCTGCTTATCTAATTTAATTAATAATAAGTGTTTCTAATTTTAGGAAAATTTAGTCTTTGCTGATGCCTATCTCTTAGTAGGTAGTTTCGTTCAGTATCTATAGTTTTGATTGAATCTACTTTATTTCTGATAGAGTTTCTATTTGTCAATTTACCTCTTAATAACTGTTCGTCACCTTCTCCTACTCCATCGGTTGGTAACGCACAGTTCCTCCATATTGTAGCCCTTCCTCTCGCGCACCCCGGACTACCAACGGCATGTGGCATTCTTATAAATTGCTCTTCACTTGCGCTGACTTTGCTGGTTGATCCACAATCGCTTCTCCTTGTTGAGTTTTCACTTGCGCGCCTCAGCCTACCCTCACTGGTCGTTCTCTCAGTCTGTGCCTCAGTTCCCCAAACAACATCTACACTGGTTCCAGCATCTTCTTCCATACTAGGTTTTCCTTCTTCACTCTTCTTTCTTCTAAAGGGGTCTGTGAAAACAGTGTTCTCTAGTTTACTTAGGTATGCTCTAATATCATTCACTCCCGTAAGCTCATCAATTCTTCTATTTGTTATTTCTGATTTCTTCTGCCCACTTGATGAGTTACTATTCTTATTAGTCCTCTCTACGCTTCTAGACGTCCTGTTTCGTGATGCACTTCTTCTGTTTACGTGTGGTGTAGATGATGCTCTATTTCCACAAGTCTCTATTTCCTTATTTCTGTTCTTGTTACCGCAACTGAATAAATCCTCAATGTTTTGATTATTTAAGGACTCTACGTTAACTATGTTTCCGTTTATCTTCATTTTATCTTTAACTAAAGTTGCCCTAAATCCTTTCCCTCGAGCTTCTTTTAATATTGGAATTAACTTCTTTCGTTTCTCTCTAATTTCTTTTGCAAAGTCATTTTGTATGAATATATTTGTGCCTTTGAGTTGATGCGTATTGGCAATGATGTGTTCTTTGATAAAGTAACTGTTCAATTTCACAATAATTGGTCTTTTATTTCCCTTACCTACTCTATACGCGTTATTTATCGCACTTATGTCCAAGTTTAGACTGAAATACTTAGTTAATAATTCTAACACCACGTAACCAGTATCAATTCCTTTTTCATGATTGCACTCTTCAACACCATAAATTACAATGTTATTAATTCTACTATCATCTTCCCATTTTTTAACTATCGATTTTAACACCACCTGCTCTTGGATAACCTCCTTTAACTTCTTTTCCACTTCAGTGTACCTGTTTACTAATGTATCTATATCACTTGCTACTTTGTTTAGTAGAACACTTGCCTTTAGTCTGTCTTCTCTCGTTTCTTTCATATAGTCTATCCATTCTCTTTGAAACACTTCATCACTGAAGACTCTTCCTTCTGTATCTCCAGGACCAGGGTTTAACTCCACATTTCCAATAATCAGTAGAACTGATAAAACAGCTGCGGCCACAAATATGTTGATGCTATCAGACACTATTGCATTTTCACCTTTTGAACATCTGCAACACTGCCCTGCATTAAAGCACCCGATTCGCGCCCTGTAAGAATTTAGGTCGTCGCCCATACCTTCTTCACACGCTAACCTACTTGCATATGCTGCTTACTACACAACCGTTCTCTATGACTGCACTTTGTGAACTGCATATTACTTATTACTAACCCTTTTTTTCATCTTTGCAATATGTTCTTTTTAGTTTCAACGTACATTTTTTTCTGTTCTTGCTTATTGGTACTTCTCACAAGTCCTTGCTTCACACTGTAACCTTTCATCTCCCCCCATCATGATTTTCACTTATTTCCTGTCCCTATTTCCCCACCAAACATTTTTCCTGTGCTCATGGAACCTTCTTTCTAGTCTATCTACTAGGGAGGATTGGAAAGCAACTCACAACAATTTCTTTAGGGTATACTATTTGGTTAGAACGTTTAAGGTTGGCAGATAGTTTCAATCTTGCACTACAGACAGCAATGGCTCGATTAGGTTTCACCCTGGTGGAACGAGCAGTAACTACTGAGTAAAGATGGAACGTGTGCTAGCATCATTTACTTGTGAAGAGCAGCAAGGTATAGTCCGTTTTTCTGAGCAAAACAAAAAGTCCGAGTGAAATTCACAGAGAAATGTTGGAGATGTGGTGCTGATTGTCTGCACCGTAGCAACATCTCCAGGTGGTGCAGGTTCTTCAAAGAGAGCCAAATAAATCTTCCCGACAAAGCTCGTTCTGACCAACCAATGACTGCTGCAACACCATCCATTGTCAGAGGCATTGAGACGACAGTCATCCATCCTGTAGTCCAGACCTTGCACCATCTGAGTTTCACCTCTTCAGGCCAGTGAAGAATTCTTAGAGACCCAATGCTTCTAGTTCGGATGAAGAAATGAAATCAGTCATGCGCAGGTGGTTATACACCCAGAAAACAGAGTTTTATGAACGAGGTGTACTGAATCTGGTGTCACGATGGGAGAAATGAGTCCAGAGACTTGGTTCCTATGTATAAAAATAGATAAAACCTGCAACTTTCCTGTGCATTTTTTCGTTTTGCTTACCTATTAAATGCATTGCCACAAAAAATTGTTGTGTGTTACTTTTCGATCCTTCCTCATAGAATACTTTTCTCGAATTCTTTAAAACTCACCTGATATCGAACTTTTATGTTTAACTCACTGCTCTAATTCATCTCTCAAAAGGACTCTATTTAGTCCCCTTCTGCTCTGTATATTAAAGAAAGTAATTCCTCCAGTGACTTGCCCATTCTGACTTCCTGAACAGATATATGAACTTAAATGTTACAAACAGCGCAGAAGTATTTAGAGAAAAACACTAGCATCACTGAAAATTACTCTAGGAAGATAGGGGGAAAAGGAAATGTTTCACTGTAGGAAGAAATGTGAAATAAAAATGTATTTTGGAGTAAATTGAAAGGGAAGAGCATAGAAGAAAATGCACTGGAAAAGACTTGGATCATTCTGGAGTGAAATCTTCATCACCACCACTATTGTCATAATTTTTTTTACCCAATCTGGTCTCAGACTATCTCTTCCTGAATTTCTATTTCCTTTTGGATTATGCTAATAATCTCTCATAGAAATCTTTCTGGTTCCATTTTTTCTAGATGTTGCATCCAATTCATTCTGCATTTTGGATGTAGTTCGATCATGCAGTCAGTTTTATTTTTAGTTTGTCATCATCATCACCATCTGCCTGTCAAGTAGTAGGCCTAGTCTCCCTCCATCTTTGAGGTGGTCGATCTACAGATCTTCTTCCCCTGGGAATGTACTGGAGCATCTGTTTTGGTATCCTGGAATGTTGCATTGTAGTGATGTGTTGTAACCAATTTTGTCTATAGTCACGGAGATATTCAGCTATGGGTTTTTTTTTTTTGAGTTCATTAACTATTGCTTCATTTCGTTTGTAATCTAAAGGGCTGTATCCAGCAGTTCTTTTCAAACATCTCATTTCAGCAGGTGTTGTGTGTCTTTCAACTTGGATTCATATGGTCCATGCTTCACTACCATAACAAAGGGTGGGTCTTGCCAAAACTTTATAAGCCTTCAGTCTTGTGTGTGTTTTTTTTTTTAGTTGGTTATTTAATGACTCTGTATCAACTACTAGGTTATTTAGCGTCGATGAGATTGGTAATAGCAAGATGATATTTGGCGAGATGAGGCCGAGGATTCGCCATAGATTACCTTGCATTCAGATTATGGTTGGGGAAAACCTCGGAAAAAACCCAACCAGGTAATCAGCCCAAGCGGGGATCAAATCCGTGCCCAAATGCAACTTCAGATCAGTAGGCAAGCACCTTAACCGACTAAGCCACGCCAGTGGCTTTGTGTGTTTTTGAACCTTCGTTGTTCTGAAAATTTGGTTGATAATTTTGAAGGATCTGTTACAATTTTGAATTTTAAGTATTAAATCACATTCAAGATATGTTAAGGTTTATCTTGAAGATTGTTATTTAATACTCAAAATTCAAAATTATTATAAATTATACAAGTATATTTAGTCTATATGATGTACAATCTTGATTTCTGTGGTGAACAAGTATTTCTGTTCTTTTTTTAAACTTTATCTCTGCAGCTGTCATCTCAACTTGTCTATTTTTTCCGCAGTCCAGGTTTCACTACCAGGTATAAATAATATTGTAATATAGTTGAAATGAACATGCTCTCTGAGCGTGTGCACGTGTGTGTGTGCACGTTTTTTTCTTTATGTATTATATTATCATTATATTGTATGAATTCATACATATAAACTGGAAGTTAATAAGTAATAACTTTTTTTTTTCTTTACCATTAAACATTTAGTTTTTAATAGTATAATTAAAGAGAGGTCAAGTTTACTTTCGTTTTAAGTTGGTATGGTCCACGCCTATGGAGTAATGGTTAGCACGTCTAGCAGCGAAACCAGGTGGCCCGGGTTCGATTACCGGTCGGGACAAGTTACCTGGTTGAGGTTTTTTCCGGGGTTTTCCCTCAACTCAATATGAGCAAATTCTGGGTAACTTACGGTATTGGACCCCGGACTCATTTCACTGGCATTATCACCTTCATCTCATTCAGACGCTAAATAACCAAAGCTGTTGACAAAGCGTCGTAAAATAACTTACTAAAAAAAAGTATGTATTTTTGAGAATTTGTATTATAATTTCTTCTCTTGTAGCCCATACAATTTATTTTGTTCTTTAATTTTCAGAACACCCGAGGCTTGATATATTAATTAATAATGCAGGTGTTATGAGGTGTCCAAATTCTAAAACAAAGGAAGGAATTGAAATGCAGCTTGGAGTAAACCACATGGGACACTTTTTATTGACCAACTTATTGCTGGATAAATTAAAGGTAAATATCAGTGTGGCTATAATAAATATATATACTGAATGCTCCACTTAGATGTATAATAAAAAGAATGAGCATAACGTCTGAATTTACAGGTGACACATTTTTTTCTAAATAGAAGAAACTGGGAATGTTTTTTTTCATGTCTAATAAACGTCAACATGGCTTCTGTTGGTGTCCATCTAGTATTCTACCTTTCTCCATTTGCTGAGAAGCATTTCTAGTGTCACAATGGTGACTGCAGCATAAATTCTGTTGCATAATTCTGCCAGATCACAAACCGCTGTAGTGTACACATGGTTCTTAACAAATTCCAACAGGAAAAAATCAAGGTGGAGTTAGGTTTGGTCATCTGGGAGGCCATGCGATGAAAGTTGATCCTCTTTCGATCCAAGAAAGAATGTGTGAACAGCGTTGACAAAGTGAGAGAGAGCTCCATCTTGCGGGAAAATTGTTTTGTCAGGAAACTGTAGCACAACATGCTGCTGTAACATATTCAAGTATGTTTTATAGTGAAAATATTCTCCATAAAAAAAAAGGGGAGGACCGATGATTTTGTTCTTCATTATCTCACACCAAACGTTCCATTTCGCAAATACCGTTCATACTTAATCACAAAACACAGATTTTAAGACACCCAGATGTAGTCTGAGTTTTTAGGCTTTCACGGTGACTGTGATTAGAATTAAACTTTTGGGTAATCCACCATGTCCTGGATCTTGACATTTCCAACGTTTCGAAACTACATACCGGTTCCATCATTAGGGTAAGACCAGAGAGGTTGCCGACTCTATTGGGCTCATTACACCAGGCTAATTCGGATGACTCTGGTCTTACCTTGATCATGGAACCTGTATGTAGTTTTTAAACATTGGAAATGTCAAGTTCTAGGACATGGTGGAATACCCAAAAGCCTAATCATAACCCAGATGCAATAGTTACGTCTGTTTATTTTTCCAGACTGATGCTTCTGCACCAATACAGGATAGTTAAATATCTTCTGTGCATGCACCTACCACTCCTTTCCCCCCCCTCTCCCGACATATCTGATGGATGGATTAAAAAATTTGAGAACTACTCTTTACATTGGTACCATGCTTTTCTCATTTGAACTAGTACTTTTGAAGTTATTAATTTTTCTTTTCTTATATGTATAAGTGGATAGACTACAGTGGACTATAGTGGACTTTATGTTGTCAGCAAACAGCTGGATACATTAAGAAGATTGATTGATATGTATAAGTGGAACACAGTGTAACATTTGGGACACTCCCATAACTAACGTATATTAGTGTATCTAAAAATAGCTTTGTATTTACATTGTAGGGTTAACCAAGTCTACTATGTGGAATAGTGGCAGTTATATAGGTTGTTGACAGAAATTTACAAGGTTACGTTTTTTTAAATGGGTTGCTCCATATTTAATTCCATAAATTCGTTGCACTTTTCATCCTGATTCAAATTATATAAGCATGACAAACCACAGCTTTGTATTTAGGTCATTAATAAAACAAAAATAATTTAAAGATTATGTTTACATAATTAGTTATTTCATGGAAAAATATCTTTGAAAAGGTCCATGACATCGTATACAGTGGAAAATTTGAAACAAAAATATTTCCAGTCAATTACTAGTTGACCAAGCTTTTAATAGAATAGGAAAGTGAAGTGCTTGTATCACATGTTTACAGTCTTAGTGCGAAGTACTGTATTGTCTGTTCCATGTTCAAACTGAAGCATGGAGTACAAAGTAATGTTATTGAAATGACAATCGTTATATTTTTCCCAATAGTCGCACAGTGGTTCATTTTCCCGAATTCCTGGCCAAAACTCCAAAACTCAAACATATAGGGGAAGGTTGTTTGGTGTCTTAAGTTGAAGAGGAAGGACAGGGCATGTAAACATCGTATATCTTATCTCCCATCTCCAGTCCTGTGCTTGTAAACACATGTCTGAAAATGCGCCTGTCTTGGATAATGCAGTTGCTGAGTTTGCGTGACGAAAGAAAGGTCGTTTTTGAAGTGTTATAAATAAGTAATATAAGTGTGAAACTAAAAGCTGAAGCATGGATTCCATTCCTGGAGATATGTAGAATATTTGAATATAGTTTTATGTATGTACTGTATGTATTTAATGCTCAACCAGATTGATTCAACATCATTTGGTTTCTGGCAGACCAGTACAGTCCCCCCATAGAGAATTAAAAATTTACAAGGTTTTTTTTACAGACATTTAAATGTTTCCAATCCATAATAGAAATTGCTTCATTACAAATGATGCACTGTGGTCGATGGTAAAATACCCATTTTATATAAATATTCCACCAGGCAGTCGTGTCCTGTAGCAATCCTTATGGCATCTACAGTCTCTTACGGAGGTGATCAGTAAGTATCTTTGACTTGTCAACAAGATCAGCCCATTTCTTGCCATCACTCTTTATTTGAAGATCTAAGAGAAACTCATTCTTAAATGAGTGGTTAACTAATCGTTTCAAGTTGTGATACAAAAGTTTGGAGGTCGCCCGTAACAATATTTCAGTCCCCTTTTTTGCTAGGGAGTCCATGATCTCATTCCCTGAAATACCAACATGCGAAGGTATCCACTGGAGGATGACGACGACTTTAACGCTTCAAGTGAGGCAAGGGATTTTCTGATCTCGACAACTCGATGTTACAGGATGAGAGAGAAATGCCACTGCCAAAATGGCAGATTGAGAGTCACAGAGAATGACAACATGACTGTGGCAAGTCGGTCTTCCAAGCAATTGCTTTAAGCAAGGTTTATGGCCTCCAATTTGCCATCGAAGTGTGACTGATACTGCCCTAGCGACTTGTAGAAGCTAAAGACTTCATTGTAGATTCCAGCCCCAGCACATTCCTTGCTCTCATACAAAGAGCCTGCAGTGCAATAGCCTTTAGTACTGGAATGCAAGCATCTGCTTTCATCAGATTCCCCAAGGTCAAGCCTTGTTATAATGGTTCGTGCATCTAAAGGACACTCTAATAGAGTGAAGTCTTCCTTAACATCAGAAGGGACATAGTTTCTTCTTTTTTGATGAACACGTTGAGTGAAGCCTTATTGTCTCTTTAGATATTAAATACTGTAATATAATAACATTGATTGTGGTTGAAAATGTGAAAGCGTCGGATTCATGGAGGTTAAAAGTTATCCGTCCTGTGAGGTCCTGTCAAGTTTCTCATTACAAATCATTTCTACCTGGATGCTTTTCATGCACCAATAAAGAAAGTCTGTCCCCAACTGGGCCCACTAGCTCGAATTTAGTTTTGAAATGCATACAGCATCTTTTTGTTGTAGTATATTATTTCTTCATCAATTTATTAAATTTTGAATTATTTCTGTAATTCCTTTCAGGATATGAAAGAAATACATAAACCTCACTAGACGTGAATTGTATACTATACTACAGGAATGTTCATCATCTAATTTTGAAGAACAATGCAATTATTTAAGAGAATGCATTAGTATCATAACCGATTTTCCTGCAACATCATCCAATGAACTAAAGAATGTGTTAAAATATTTAATATACAGAGTGAATCAAAAGTCTGGAACCATATAAATATCTTCCATATGCTTGATTTTCGATTACTGTAGGTATTACCAGTATTTTGTAAGACCAAATGCTCTACCAGTGACACATTCGATTCTAGCCCTCAGCTATCTCAAAAGCCACCATTTTGGATGCCACTTTGAAATTTTAAATGAAAGGGGGTCATGTAGGACTCAAAATCATGTGAAATTAAAAAAAAACAATGGTGCAATCTGTTTTAAGATATATCTAATTGTTTTCAAGTTATTTAAAGATAACTGTCATAATAACACAAACTTTAGTTACTGCATCTACAGATATTTTGTAACATGGTACGGTACTAAGAAGGCTTTGGAAAATGTATTTTTATGCAATTCTGGTAATGAACTTTTCCTGCTTTACTATTTGGTTAACCTGTGACACTCCTCATATTGTACTGAAGAGTTATCATTTGAAGAGCGAATGTATTGGTTGCTGCTCAACTGGATGACACAGCTGTAATTCACAATCTCGCTGTCGTATTATAAGCTTGGTCGACTACTAACATTATTCTTATTATTATTATTATTATTATTATTATTATTATTATTATTATTATTATTATTAATTAGCAAATATTTCATTTCCATGCTTTTAAATGAATAAGAATCTTTTGCTTTACATCTTTAAACTTTCTTTGCCAGATTTATGTTCTGGAGCTATTTTCTCTAGTACTGCTGTAACCAATGATTTTGTTCTAAGGCATTCCAGTAAAGTTCTGTTTCAATCAGCCTTTATTCCTGACTTGGCATGAAACTATGATTTTCTATACTGTTTTCAAACTCTCCTATTTTTAAAACATTTACAGCATCATCATCATTTTTGTTTTGTTTGTTGATATTTCAATTTAATTGCTGTTTGTTATAAGGTCACCTTCTGAGAGTACCATAAGGGCTAAATCTGAATCTAGTTTCAGGTTTATTTTGTTTGGAATATATCCATGCTGTGTTTGTCTCCATTATTTTATTATCCTATTCATTATAAATGATGAAAAGGATTGTCTTACTCCAATATTATTTTCTTTTCATGCAGATAATTTGTTATCTAATTTGATTAAATTGCATTTGTTTTATAGGCCTATATGTTATAAATATTTTTAATATATTGCTGTGGAACACAACCATCAGCTAAAGTATTTAGTAATTGAGATCTATTCACTCTCTCTCAAAAGCTTTTTTTAAAACCTACATAAGCAATAATGTGTTTCTACATTTGTGTTTTGCTGTCAGTTTCATTTCTTGCGAAATTCTAATTGGACTCGTCATTATTGATAAAAAGACAGATAATCCCATGATTGGTTAATGAAGATTATACTGTATTTCAATTGCCAGTAAAATAAAGAAATATTCTACATCTTGATTACACAACTTTTAATACTATATCACTTCGCTTTCACGTGTTAATTAACTACGTTACCTTGTTGACTAGTTTCAGCCAGTAGAGAACTGGATAGTCTTCTTGCCTTCTGACTGCGTTTCCTGTGGGGGTGTGTTTGTGTAGTGTAATGTGGAGTCAAAAAGTGTGTGTGTTCTGAAATTAAGTTATGTGTTGAGGATTTGATGCGGATGTGTTTTTGTGTGCCTGTTTATTTCTTAAATGCAATACCTGCAACAACTTGTACATAGAACAGACAGACAGATCATTTCAAACACGTTACAAAGAACATATCACAGCCATAACCAAATCACAAAACACTTCCACATATGCAGAACACATCACAAACGCCAACTACACCTAAAGCAACATAAACACAGACATGGAAATTTTACATCTCCAACTGAAAAATCAGAAACTAAACATACTAGAACAATACGAAATATACAGGCACACAAAAACACACCCTCATCAAATCCTCAACACACAACTCAATTTCAGAACAAACACCCTTTTTGACTCCACATTACACTACACAAACACACCCCCACAGGAAATGCAGTCAGAAGGCGCGAAGACCACCCAGTTCTGATGATAGCCCACCAGCTGAAACTAGTCAACAAGTAACCTAGTTAATTACGTTAAAGCGTATATATTCTTTATATTCCGAAAGAAATATTGCTAATCCCTCTTATATTTCCACAGGCTTCCGCCCCAAGTAGAATAATAAATGTGTCCAGTGTTGCTCATCGAAAAGGTAAAATCAACAAAGAAGACTTGAATAGTGATACATGTTATGATGAAGCTGCAGCTTACAACCAAAGCAAATTAGCTAATGTCCTCTTCACTAGAGAGCTGGCCAAGCGATTACAAGGCAAGTTTCTGAATGCATATTTAATCTTATAAACTAAAATCAAATTTATATATTTTTTAAAGTTATTTATACTGTTCATTAAGTAACATCTATCTGCGTAGTATTTTCCTAAATTGTTGAAGGAATTCTATCTGACTTAAGTGTTTATGCGTAATTTTACGTACATAGCATAGGTGAGAATATCCAAATATCGAAAATTAAGAGTACTGATACTTTTTTAAGCCATTTAAAAAAAGTGACACAAATTAGTGACTGCCTTGAAATTGATCCTGTTGCTATTCTTAAGTATTTTCTCCTCTACCGTTGGTTTCTAATGCCAAGAACTTAAATAAGTTATAGCTATAGATCTCTGTTTGATTTATAACAGTTCTCAATATGTGAACCTACCCTTTCCTCAGAAATCTCCTTAGTAGTAGTTATGGTGACATCTATTAGCAAGAGCTTGGAATGGAGTAATTGAACATATAATTTTGATAATTTTGCCTTTAGCTATCTTTATTCATGAAGAAACGGATCTTTTACCTGCAGTAAATCTACTATATTTCCACTACTTTGGAGTAGTGATTAGTGTGCCTGACTGCGAAACTAGCAGTTCTGGGATCAAATTCTGTTTAGGTCAGGTTGCCTGGTTGAGGTTTTCTCTGGGGTTTTCCCCTAACCCATTAAGAGCAAATGCTAGGATTCATCATAATAGCAAATAAAGTAGGCAAAGATACAAATGGCTATTTGTCAATATGTGTGGCATTAGAAAAAGAATTACTGTATGGAGCCAACAGATTTACTTCCTCTTCTAATGAAAGCCACACTTCGATTTTTCTTGTCTAAAAATCACCCTCAGCTTGAATTGAACCCACGTACATCGGATCTAGACAAACATGGTAACCAAAAGACCAACAAGAATGACCAACAATCAAAGACAAGTAAATGGAAAATCAGCAGGATTCAGAATTATAGTTGCGACATATATTAGACATCAATACATCAACAAATAGGTGTACAAATCACATTTTATTTCTGTTGATCTATCTATCCAGTTAGCAATGATTTGCAAGATCTGTTTACTCAGCACTGATTTGCAAGCCTTTGGAGTTATTTATGAACAAACTTCTCCTGCATTCTATGAAGTAAATAGATTTGTAGATCAAGAGAAACAAGGTTATTTACTCGTATGTTACAAAAGGCTTGTATCTAAATAGTGACTTCAGTTTTCGTACAAGTCCCCTATTACGATATTGATAATAATAATAATAAAAACAAGCTGAAGGCAGAGAACAATTAATGTCAAATCAATGTAATTTTTTTATATATAAAAACCTTCTTTTTTAATTTATATGCATTTTAACTTAAATTTCGTGATATAAAACGTGTGACAATCATATGAAGCTGTCCTTAGCAGTTGATTATTATTGATGTTTCATTGTGCTAAACTGAATTAAGCAGCCCAATGGATCTTGGAGCTATTAAATTTATTCATGAAGGACCTCGTTGTGTTATCTAGTTTTCAGTTAAAGAGAAACAAAAAGGATTGAAAATTGGAAATGCAGTGAAACCTGTTCAAATCGAAATCTGAATAATCCGGAATCCTGTCTGTTTCAGAACAGTTTGTTGGTCCCTGCGAAATTCGTATGTATTAAGTATAATTTTCCCTGAATAAAAAAACTGTCAAATGTGGAAACAGAAAAAGTCTGCTACTATTCAAAACGAAAATAATATTTTGAACACACTACTTTTATATAAACTATATTTTTAAACAATGTATAATTTCAAGGGATGTACAAAATATGTAGGTTGCTGAGATAAAAAGTTTTCTTTGCAAAATTTGGCATATAATTAAGTGATGAAGTAGAAGTTATTGAGTTAAAGGAAAATGAGAAACGAAGTGTATGGAAAATAATGTTGAAGTTCAGTTGTGGAAAACTCAGACGTATGACGTTGCTTGCGGTCAATAATGGTGACATAAAAAGAAAACAGAAAACAACTGGTTATATGGAAATAAACTGTTGTGGGAATGGATTAATCATGACCTTTCAAAGACCATGCCAATTTCTGGACCTATTCTGCAAAGCAAACCCTTGAACTGGAAAAGAAATTAGATTAGCCAGAATTCAAGACTTCTAATGGATGGCTCCTGTCCAATATTAAATAATTAAGGGGAGAAACGCGCACAAGTGTGCATAAACTTTGTCGATTTCTTTAGTCTTCAGAGCTAAGTTCCATGATAGTTTTTGTGTTTTTCTTGCGTGAAAGGGCATGGTATTTGGGGTATTTTTCGTTTGCATAGTTTGCACACGCATTCTTAATAGGCAGTATGATATAAGATTGTGCTGCACATTTTGTGATGAAACTCGTGGACCGCTAGTCTGTTGACTGCGCTTCTCATATGTTGATTGGGTTGTTACCAGCTCCTATCAGTCATGACGCTCATGCTGTAAAAGTCTTGATACTTCCCTCTTTTGTTGTCTTTCTGCTAGGAGTTTGTTGTATGCATCTGTGGTTGGTAGTAGTAGCTTGTGTTGTAGATCTTCAATTAAGAAAGATTCTCTGGTCAGTAGATTTGCATAACTGGATGGTGTATACGTTGATATGCCAAGTATTTTCTTTAGATATGAAGTTTTGATGTTTTCCACTGTTTTCAGATCCCTCATTTTCAGGTGGCCCCATATTATGTAGATTCTGTAGGTCATGATGGGTACTATTTTGATTCTGAAGATCCTCATTGCAGTGTCTAGGGATATAGATTGAATTTGTCTTATGTCCCTCATTGCAGTGTTGGCAGTTATCGCTTTTTGCCTTATGTGCTTATTGAAGGAGTTTCCTGAGGTTTGCAGAGTGATTCCTAGGTATTTGTACTCGTTGACTATTTCTAGTTTCTCTTCTCCAAGCTGTAGTTTTTCCTTTTCTGCGATTCTCCCTCCTTTTCTGAAGATCATTAGGATGCTTTTCTTGGTGTTGATTTTCGGGGAGTTTTCCTCTGCCCATGTTGCTAGATTGTTAAGTCTATTTTGCAGATCCTCGGCTTTTGTGGAGATTAGTGTCATGACGTCTGCATAGAGGTATACTCTTATGTTTTATGTGGTTGTCACTTTTATTACATTGCAGTTGCAATGTTCAATAGTAGTGGGCTCAGTGGGTCACCTTGAAGGACTGCGTCTGTTTGCACTATAGGGTTGTTCTCTATGATGAGGATGTTGTATTGTAGGATATTTGTTGTGGTGGTTGTGAGGTAGTTGTCTTTGCCGAGCATTTCTTCTAGTTTTTCTTTTATGTTTCTGTGGACTATAGAATCGAAGGCCTTACTGTAGTCATTGAAAGTTGTGTATAGTTTTCCTTTGTCCTGCCTTAGAGTGTCTTGTATGTCTCCGTGGAGGTTGGCTAAAGCTTGGAGTGTTGATCTGCCTTTTCTGAATCCGTATTGTTCTTTTGGTATGAGGTGATCTGCTTCTTCTGTCATTAATAATTTTCGTGTATAGTTTGGCTATGGCATTTCTGAGAGCTATGCCTCTGTAGGAATCTGGACTTCGTATGTCTCCTTTTTCTTTGTAGATTAGTTTGATTATGGAGCCTCTCCAGCTGTTGGGTATTTTACTAGTTTCCAGGCATTTGTTGAAAAGGTTTGCCCATGTGTCTGCAAGTAATTGTATGGAGTCTTTTAGGTGTTCATTGTAGATCCCGTCTGGTCCCGCAGCTTTCCCAGTTTTTAGTTCTAGGATTGCCCTTGTTATCTCTTCCTTTGTGATTGGGTTGAAGTCTTCTGTTCTTGTGTCAGAGAGATCATATGCTTAAGCGAAGTTTTCCATGTTTAGGATGGCTTTAAAGTGTGTTTCTCACTCCTTCATTTGTACAGCTTGCATAAGTTTCATTTTCATTGGTTGTAGAGCTGCTTCCTGAAGACTGCATAATGAACAAAGTGGTGGAAGAAATAATTCCAATTTTGTTCAAGTGTTTTGACAAAGAGCCATGTCCTGTGAGTAATCGAAAGGATGCAACTATTCCTTGGTTACGACATAAGATATATGGATAGTATGCGGAGACTAAGAGGAAGGCAGAAAGTAGGAAAGATCGGAGAATACTGGGTTTACAGTGAAAGACCTGCCCTTGGGCAGAAAACTATGAATGAACTCAGGAATTATATTTTGTTGTACATTGAGACACTCCATCTTTACAGGAACTGGAGTAACTGTGAATGCAGTGCATCCTGGGATTGTGGACACGGAAATTATTCGACACATGAGTTTCTTCAATAGCACTATCTCAGCGATATTTCTTAAGCCTTTTGTTTGGATGTTCATCAAAAGCCCCTATCAAGGTGCTCGAACAACAGTTTATGTAACTCTTGAAGAATCCCTTCAAAATGTGACTGGAAAATATTTCAAGTAAGTGATCATTATCATCATCAGCATCATATACTACAATAGTGAAATATTTATTATAATACATTCTTTAATGTTCCTCCCCTCCCACCCTCAAGGCATTATTTATATTTCTTGCGCATTTATTTATTGTGTTCAAGTACATATAATTAAAGAAAATATTATAGCGAATTTTAGTAATGAAACAAAAATGTATAAAAATATTATTTATGTAGATTTTTCTTTTATATATACAATTTAATCTATTTGTGCTATTAGAACAGAAAACGATAAATGCATGGTCGTAGGTCCTCCACCATTTAATCATGTACTAAGTAAATCAACATTCTTAATAATCCCAGATAGAACTGTGTACCATTTAACATGAGAGGAGAGAGCTTAAGCCCAAAGTGTTATAATTGGAAAAATGTGCCAAAATGACCGTATCTGGTTGGTCAAGTGAGTGCTCGTGTTGAAGTTGTGGATTGTGTACTTTGTATTTGCAAATTAATTTGAATTATAATGTTGTTTCACATAAATGATACTTCGACGACTAAGAACTTCATATAAAAAATTGGAAATTTATCCTTTGAAAATGTGGAAAAATTGAAGTACTTTGGAGCAAGAGTAACATATATAAATAACATTCCAGAGGAAATTAAACGCAGAATAAATTTGGGAAATACTAGTTATTATTTGGTTGAGAAGCTTTGATCATCTACTCTGCTCTCGAAAAAGCTGAAAGTTGAAATTTATAAAACAGTTACATTACCGGTTATGGTGTATGGTTATGAAACTTGGACTCACTTCTTGAGAGGAGCAGAAGTTAAGAGTATTCGAGAATAAGGTGCTTAGGAAAATATTTGGGGCTAAGAGGGATGAAATTACAGAAGAATGGAGAAAGTTACACAACACAGAACTGCACGCATTGTATTCTTCATCTAACATAATTAGAAACATCAAATCCAGACGTTTGAGATGGGCAGGACATGTAGCATGTATGGGTTAATCCAGAATTGCATATAGAGTGCTAGTTGGAAAATCTGAGGGAAAAAGTCCTTTGGGGAGGCCGAGACATAGATGGGAGAATAATATTAAAATGGATTTGAGGGAGGTGGGATATGATGGTAGGGACTTAGCCTTGCTCGGGATAGGGATCGATGGCGAGCTTATGTGAGGGCGGCAATGAAACTCCGGGTTCTTTAAAAGCCATTTGTAAGTAAGAACTTCATATGTCACAAGAAAATACACTACTGTTTGTGAAAAGTGGAACACCCAGAAAGAATAGCTTGAACTACTCCAAACTCGGGAGATGTGTATAACAGTGTACCACCAATAATTGATTACATTTCCAGAGAGATGGTGTACACATAGGCCCAACAGTGACGTCTCTTGTGTCACCAGCAAGATCAGTGTTATGCCTTGCTCAGTCGGTGCAGAGCTTCCAAACGAAGTGGAAGCGTGAAAGCTAGTGTAGGTATGCCTCACTGACATGGAAGGACGCAATATCAGCACGTGAGTGAGTTCGAACAGGGCAGAATGGTTGTTTTCTGGGAAACAGGTTTGTCATACCGTGACATTTCAGCTCGTACAGGGCATGCTGCTACGACAGTGATGCGTATGTGGAACTAGTGGATAGAAAAGGGTCGTAGAGACGAGCGGGTACTGGACCAAGTAATGTGACCACAGCAAGGGATGACCGGACTGTACAGCTTCATCCACAGTGTTGAATCGACATTGGAGTACTGCAATGGGTGTGGACCTGTCTGCATCAACGGTTCGTCGTCTTTTGAGGGCTGGACTAGTGGCTCACATCCGATTGCGTCGGTTTCCATTGTCCAGAAACCACCAACGCCTCAGACTGCAATGGGCACGTGAAAGCCGTCACTAGCGTGCTGAGTGGCAAAATGTTTTTGGACGAGTCCCACTTCAACTTGTCATACAATGATGACTGCATACGTGTTAGACTCTACTGTGGTGAATGCAATCTGAGAGCCTGCATTGTTGAGCGGCATAGTAGACAAATGTCTAGTGTGATGATTTGGGGTGCCATTGAATACAATATGCGATCTCGCCTCCTACGTATTTAGGGCAATCTGAACAGCAACCACTACATTAGGGAGGTTTTAGAGCCCGAGGTACTGCCCCTCCTTCAGGCAACTCCACATGCCATATTTCAGCAGGACAATGCCCAGCTACATGTGGCGAGGATTGTGCAAGCCTTCTTCAAAGAACGACGGGTATCACTGCTTCCCTGGCCTGCACATTTGCCAGATATGTCGTCCATGGAACATGTCTGGGATATGGTTTGTCGACAACTGGTTCGTCATGGTCCTCCAGCACCCACTCTTGATGCTTTGTGGACTCGCATAAAAACTGCATGGAGGGAGATTCCCCAGGAACATATCCAAGCTCTCTTTGATTCCATGCCACGACGCTTAGAGGCTCTGATTGCAACGCATAGAGGCTTCACACCATACTGAAATCTCATGGTCACAGATCAGGTACAGTTTGTAATTCTAATCATTTGTGTATTGTCATGTACCTAATCTGTGGTATCAATTTCATTTCAGTCACATGTATCCTTCTTGGTGTTGCAATTTCCACAAACATTAGTGTAGTTATTCTGGTTTTCGGAAACTTCTGATAAATTTGTGTTTTATTTATTTATTATACTTACTTACGGCTTTTAAGGAACCCAGAGGTTCATTGCCACCCTCACATAAGCCTGCCATTGGTCCCTATCCTGAGCAAAATTAATCCAGTCTCTACAATTATATCCCACCACCCTCAAATCTATTTTAATATTATCCTCCCAACTACGTCTCGGCCTTTTGTGATATGCTGTTCCCATCTAATTAAATCATATTAATTTATGTAATATTAAAATAGTATATACTAACAATAACAAACACTACAGCACTATGCAAATCTAGCTTTCATGTGTAGCTCCCTGTGAAGCTAATTTGAATAATTTAAGGGAGAAATTGTTCTGGGGTCGGGTATCAAACCTGGGACCTTTGGCTAAATGCTCCAAGGCTCTACCAACGGAGCTACCCAGGAACTATACCAGACCCTGACTCAATTTCTCTCTTTATATTCACAGACCTCAAAGTGGGCTGACAATCGTCAAGTAACCAACATTCAGTGCACACAAACTCTGTGTGACTTTAATTGTGGGTGCTATACCTGAAAGCTAGATTTGCATAATACACGTCACTGTTCATTAACACAAAACTACAGTTCAAGTCACACAGAGTTGTGTGCATTCAGTGTTGGTTGCTTGACGGTTATCAGCCCACTTTGAGGTCTATGGATATAAAGGGAGAAATTGAGTCGGAGTAGCTCAGTTGGTAGAGCCTTGGCGCGTTTAGCCAAAGGTTCTGAGTTCAATACTCGGCCCTGGAACAATTTTTCTCTTGAAATTATTCACTATAACACTAGTACCCCCCACTGTTGGTTTCTCTACTTTGACGAAGTGGTAAGGCTTGCGTGGCCAGATAATCACTAGAGCGATGCTGACAGTAGCGTAGCTGCTGGTAGGGACACCCTTTTAGTGTGGTCTAGTGTAATGATCCAGACAAAAAGGGAAACCCTGGTCCTCCAGGTTGGGGGTTGGGCGTGTCGGCTGACAACCGCACACTGTAAAAATACGATTGTCTCAAAAGCTCAAGAGAAGCCTCGGATTGTTGGAAAATTAAACAGGAAATGACTCTGGCAAAGAAATATGAATATGAATTTTGGAACATGGAATATTAGATCGCTTTATAAACCGGGGGCATTAAAAGATTTACTAATGCAATTGAATAATTACAGAATAAATATCTGTGCAATTCAAGAGACACGATGGCATGGGAAAGCGATAATGGACATGAAGACAGATACTATACTCTATAGTGGCAAGGAAGGAGGAATACATGAACAAGGAGTTGCCTTTGTAGTTGAGAAGAAATTTAAAGAGAATATAATGGATTTTAAAGCTATTAATGAAAGAATTTGTACATTAAGGCTTAAAGCAAAGTTCTTTAATATTATTATAATAAACACATATTCACCAGCTGAAGATAAGGATAATATGATCAAAGATGGATATTATGAAGGCTTGGAAAGAGTATTCGACCATGTCCCAAATAATGACGTCAAAATTATTATGGGAGACTTAAACGCTAAAATAGGGAAAGAGGAGATGTATCTAGGGGTGATAGGGAAGAATAGTTTACATGAAACATCTAATGATAATGGGCAGAGACTCATAGACTTTGCTGGTGGTAAAGGACTGATAATTAGCTCAACATAATTCCCACATAAAAAGATCCACAAAGAGACCTGGGTATCACTAGGAGGTGGCTTAGCAAAGCAAGTAGATCACATTTTAATTGACAGAAGACATGCAACAAATATAATGGATGTCAGATCATTAAGGGGAGTGAATTGCGGCTCCGACCATTATTTAGTTAGAATACTTTATAGATGTCATATAAGTAGGAAGAAGAAATTTAGTACAGAATCACAGAAAATTAATATAAATAATTTAAAAAACAATGATAAAATCAAGGAATTACAAGAAAAATTAGATAAAAGAATGAAGGAATTAGAAGTAGAGGAGAGCCAAGATAATGTGAACAAGAAATGGAAAACTGTCAAGAAGATAGTCATCGAAATTACAGAACAAGTTATAGGAACAGTGGCAAGAAATAGTAATGGGAAAAGAGAATGGTTTGATGATGAATGTAAGCAAGCAATAGAAGAAAGGAATAAGGCATATAAAGCCTGTTTAAATAGACCTACGAGAGCTAAAAGAATAGAGTATGAAAATAAGAGAAGAGAAGCAGATAAAATCTGTAGGAAGAAGAAAAGAGCACAGTTGAATGATCATATTGTGGCAACCATGCTGGAAGATTCTCGTTGCCTCGGGAGTCTACGTGTGCATCCGGCGGAGAGGGAGGCATGGCTCGAGCTCCGGTGGGTGCTAGATGCAGTGCGGCAAGGGGAAAGCAGACTGGTCCTAGCACGGAGTGAAGAGGAGGGACATAAGAGAAACGTCTGCAGCCCCAGTGTTGTGGAGGCCCAGAAAATATGCGACGCAGTACATTCGAGAAAGTGTGATTAAATAAATAAAAAAGCGCAAGCAGCCTTCGAAGTCAGTCAGTTTGTGAATCAGCAGCGAGCGAGCAAGGAAGCCAGCCTTCGAGACTGGGGTTTGACGTGCAGTGAACTTGAGTAACTGTGGCAGCGTCCAGGTGGAAGCAACGCGTCCGGAAGTCTTGGGTTCGAAGTGCAGTGAACTGTATCTGAAAGTCTTCAGTTTGAAGTGCAGTGAACTTTATCTGAAAGTCTTGGGTTCGACGTACCGTGAACTTGAGTGAGTGAGGTAGAAGAACTAGCCAAGGCGAACGAACTGAGAACTGACAGTTTTGTTTTGTACATTGTGTTTTTATGAACATTAGTTGAGATTAGGAGTACAGTGTTGTTCTTCTCAATAATCCACGTGAATAGTCATTGTCGTTGTGTGGAGTGCAATAACGACTACTGTGTTGCTGTGTTGAGTGGAATACCCATTGTTGATGGGTGTGTGATTAAAGATATAAAAGTCACTTTATTGTTGAATAAAAGTTACAGTATAATAGAGATCGAGGAGAATTTAAAAAATAAGGAACTTCGGAAAGCTTATAAAGAAATTGATAATATGAAAGCTGGGTTTAGACCCCATACTAATATATGTAAGGATGACGAAGGAAAATTAATAGCAGAACCAGAAAAAATTAAAAACAGATGGAAGGAATATTTTGAAGAATTATTAAACCCAATGGAGATAGAAATAGAAGAAGAGATAATGATAGAAGATAATGGTATAATAATAGAGCCACCTGATTTATTGGATATGCAACTAGCGATACAATAATTGAAGAGTAACAAGGCAGTGAGTATAGATGGTATACCCTCAGAAGTGTACAAGTACGGATGGACAACATTGATGGGACAAATACATAAATTAGTTATGGTATGGGAAGATGAAAGCATACCCCTGGATTGGCGTAAAAGTATAATATAATAAAAAGGGGGACAAATTGGATTGCAAAAACTACAGAGGGATATCTCTAGTTTGTACAGCATATAACATATACACGACAATATTGAAAACTAGACTTACACCATATGCTGAAAATATAGTTGGAGAATATCAAGCAGGTTTTAGACCTGGTACGTCAACTATAGATCAACTTTTTACATTTAGACAAATTAGTGAGAAATTCTGGGAGTATGATATAGACCTTTATGAAGTATTCATCGATTTTAGACAAGCTTATGATTGCATAGTGAGGAAAAAGTTGTGCAAAGCACTGATTTCATATAATATCCCGTCAAAATTAATAAGATTAATAAAAATTACCATGGAAAACACAATAGCACAAGTTAAAATTCAGAATAAGTTAACAGAAGAACTGTCTGTAAGGAACGGATTAAAACAAGGTGATGAGCTGGCCCCAGTTTTATTTAATTTAGCCTTGGAATATGTAATCAGGCAAGTGGAAATACAAACAGATTCAACAGTAGTATATAAATTAGTACAACTAATAGGTTATGCTGATGATATTGGCATTTTGGGAAGATCAAAAAAGGCGGTTGAAGTGTTTACAGAATTAGATGGGAAGGCAGCAGAGATAGGATTGTGTTAATACAAATAAGACGAAAATAGTTCTTCAGACTAAAAAATCAATACAAAATAAAGTTATCCAACTGAATAATACTGATATTGAACTTTAAATATTTGGGTTCCATAGTAAACAGGGAGAATGATGAATTAGTGGAGATAAAAGAAAGAATATTAAGGGCTAACAAAGCCTATTTTTCAATGATCTACTTGTTGAAATCCCAAACAATACATAGGAATAACAAAATACGATTGTAAAAAACAATAATAAACGAATATTGTGCTATGGTTGTGAGACATGGACCATGCAAAGTAAGGCGGAGGAAAGATTGAACAGCTTCGAGAGAAGGATTTTAAGACGGATATGAGGCCCAATACAAGATGAGAAAGGATGGAGAATAAGATATAATTCTGAGTTATATCAGTTATATAAAGATATGGAAGAATCCAGATTTATTAAAATTAGAAGATTACAGTGGGCAGGACATGTAGTGAGAATGGATGAGAAGCAGATAGCAAGAAGGTCTTTCACCCAACAAATGCATGGGAAAAGAATAGTTGAAAAGCCCAGGAAAAGATGGGAGGATGAAGTCAGAAAGGATGCTGTGAATATACTAGGAATAAGGGCATGGAAAACGAAGGCCAGAAATAGAGAATATTGGAAGAGATACATTGAGGAGGCCAAGGCTCAAATTGGACTGTAGCACCATAGCAGCAGCAGCACTATTACCTCAGTGCTGTTATTCTATCTTCTATATATAATTTATTTCCACGCCTTTAATCAAAACCAACTTTTTTAGTAATATATGCTAATTCTTTTCACTTCTTCCACATTTCTATGCACGTGATATAAACGAATTGTGAAATATTGTTCTGTAAACTTAATTGCTGTGATTAACAGCTTATGATTGTTAGCGAAAGATAATGGTGGTTGTTCCATAAGATGTCAAAAACATAACAAAATAAATTTTCTTATGATTGTTAGCGAAAGATAATGGTGGTTGTTCCATAAGATGTCAAAAACATAACAAAATAAATTTTCTAAAATTTGCGAAATTATTTTCTGCTTTTTATATTTGTAATATATGTCTAAGGCAAGATTCGTTATTAAATATAATATATTATATAATTATGCAGAGACAAAGAGGAAGACAGAACATTATGAATGAATGAACGAATTGTCAGTGCTTATGCAGATTAAAATACACTGTAAAGAAGTGTTATTTATCTTTAAAATTAATGGAGGAATGCATTGAATTATCCTTCATATTTATTACTAAAAGTGGACAGTTTTCGCATTTAATTTCTTAAATAAATTTTCTTACACAAAGTCAGCAATGTAAATGATGACATGCTGATATTCTAATATAATTGCATGACAATCTTACTCGTTATTAAAAACATAAATAATCAAACCTTTAAGTAACATTTCCATATGATATGCCAATAGTTTCATTTTCCTAGGTTGCATGGAATATCATGAGGTGTAAAAGATGTAGTATGATGTCATATCAATTAAGTTCTTTCATCTTGATTAAGTAGTTCTCCTTGGTACACTCTTTCCTGTTCTATAATACTCTCACCAGCTAATGTTATAGCCATTTTTCTTTTGTACTTTTAGTAGCTAATTGAGATAATATTTTCTATGAGAAGAAGGCTGTTTGATTTGTCGTAGTTGATGTAATATCTTTTGACTCTGTCATATTATGGTATGAATACCAAGTATTATTACTTTTTAACGAAGACCAATTAGGTCCAATCCTTAAACTGCTGCTGCTGATGATATAATAATAATAATAATAATCTTTTTCTTCCTATCACGTATTAAGCCTGATGGCCTGTTACAGTCTCATTCCATCGTTTCAGCAGATGGCCCAAAGATTTTGTTCCTAGTGGGTGGTAATTTGGTGCTTGGCATGGTAGCCTTGTTCTAGGCAACCGGAGTATATAAGATTTCCATTTCTGCCTATAATTTTGAATTTTCTATAAAATTGGGTCAATATTTAATTCTTTCAAAAATATCTAAATTTTTTGTCTTGTCTAATCTAGTATAGCCACTCTGTAAATTTCGACCTGCTCACCCATAAATTGAGAAATCTGCATTTGTCAGAGACTGCTGTGAGTTGGTTCGAATCCTACTTACGGGAAAGACAACAATGTGTTGTATCCGGGAATCGAAGCTCTTCCTGGCTTAACATAACATCAGGTATACCACAGGGTTCGGTACTCGGACCATTGTTGTTCACAATATATGTCAGTGATATTACATCTCATGTAAGGCATTGTAACTATCACTTGTATGCTGACGACCTTCAATGCTACATCTCTTCCCGCTTAGATCGAATAAATGACGCTATAGATAAATTGAACGAAGACATTGACTCGATTGTGACATGGACAAAGAAATTCCATCTTAATATCAATCCTGGAAAGACACAAGCAATCATATTAGGACACAAACGGCAAACCGACGCTGTAAAGCACCTCGACATTTCCCCCGTTAAAGTAAGTACAGTGCATATCCCTTTCAGTTCTTCGGTAAAAAATCTTGGCATTCACATGGATAATAATCTCAACTGGGACATGCAAATCACAGAAACCTGCAGAAAAGTATATTCTATTATTCATGTGCTAAAAAGGATAAATGTTCATCTTCCCTCTTGCTTAAAAAAGTCCCTTGTGCAGACCCTTGTATTTCCCTATTTTGACTATGCTGACATTTTACTGACTGACCTTTCCAGCGACAACAAAATGAAACTTCAACGTGCTCATAATTTGTGTGTACGTTTTGTAAGCAATGTTCGTAAATATGATCATATTACCCCATCCCTGGAAGCAATAGGTTGGCTTAAACTAGATAAGAAAAGAAATTTACATTCACTTCTCTTTCTCTTCGAAATCTTGAACTCTTCTATTCCTTCGTACCTGTCGTCTCGCTTCACTTACCTTTCTTCCCACCACAATCTGAACACACGCTCTCGCCATGAAACAATACAAACAATACCAACCCATCGCACCTCCTCATACTCATCCTCTTTCACAATAGCCCTGCCAAGACTCTGGAATTCGTTACCTGCTAGCATCAGGGACTGTCGAAATAAAATTCAATTCAAACGCAAACTTACTAGGCACTTGGTCAGTAATTGAGACTCGTTCAGACATGGTTTCTTGTAAATAGTTCTTTTAATCTACCACAAAATATCTCAATATCCGGTAATTTCATCACTATAGAATTTTGTTATTGTAGGTTTAATTTGTAATTTAGTAAATACAAAAATATTCTTTGTTCTTAACTTCTATGATAAAATGTCTAGCTTTCATTAATCAGGTATTCTTGTCGTACTTTAATTTTTATTGTAATTGTAATTGTAAATTTAATATTAATTGTAATCTTATTGTTCATGTTATAGTTGTAATCCCCTGGTAGAGGGGCAGAGAAGGCCTGACGGCCTTATCTCTACCAGGTTAAATAAATAAATCTAAATCTAAAATCTTCTTCTTAAAAACTTCATTTCATTGGCAGTGATTTGGTGTTCATCGCATTTATGTATGGTCCAAGCTTCACTTCCATATATGAAAATAGGTCTCGTCTGTGTTTTATAGGCTTTAATTCTTGTGTGTTTTTGGACAAGGGAAAGTTTGAAAATGTTATTAATGATATTCATTGCATAGTTAAAGTAATTCAGTTTTGTAGAAACATTTTTTCCTTGTTCATAGCTCAAATAATAATAATAATAATAATAATAATAATAATAATAATAATAATAATAATAGTAATAATAATAATAATCACCACTACCATTCTTGTTATATTAAATAATGATTCTAGTTCATGTATTTCATTTACCTAATGCATGATGCCTGTCTGAGAAATAACTTTTTTGTTGTAGCAATTGTGCAGAAGAAGACGTAGCTCCACAAGCCAAAGATGATGAAACAGCAGAATGGTTGTGGGCAGTTAGTGAGAAATGGACTCGGCTTAATGAATTGAAATAACTATATCCAACTTGAAGAATAAGCAGAATTAGGAAACTAGTACACAGAGGAACAATATATAGAAGACTGTGTGGAGAGGAAAACATAAAATCAGTTCTCTTTATAACAAATGAAGAGTCCACTACAAGAATGATGGATGTCACTTTCTTGTCGAAAATGAACCAAGACTGGCAATGCATAGCTTAAGACATAATAGAATGTACATACAGAGTTATATGGCATTAACACTGATAGTCATTGTCCAGTAATGATCGGAAAATCACAGTTAAGCTTTGAGCGCTAAGCATTTCAAACTTTCAATTGCTCTTCTCCTGCAAAATGTATTCCAAATGACATCCATCATTCTTGCAGTGGACTCTTCAAAAATATAAAGTTTTCCATCTGCTGAAGGAAATTAATGTTATTTGTGATATTTCTCATTAACTCTCGGGCAAATTTGAGTATTTATGGAATGAAAGTAAATAGTTTTACATATGTATTGTCTGAGTTATTTATTGAGATCTCAGAATCAATTCCTAGAATTTCTCTAAGTTCTTTTATGGCATTTAGATAAAAACCATAATAAGTATTTATTGGTAACTGTTGAGGCACGATGTGAGTATAATGGTGTGTCAGTGTGCACGGCTGTGATCAGATGACATCAGATGCAAAGCACTCTGTGGAGTTAGTGCTGTATTCCAAAGATTAATATTAGGTCCTACAGAATATATCTGTTATAGTAACAGTGATTATTAGAGGAAAAAAATTCGCTCCGGCGCCAGGGATCGAACCCGTGTTCTTGGTTCTACATACCAAGTGCTCTAACCACTGAGCTATGCCGAAGTTCAATCCACAGCACCTGATCGAATCCCTCTCCTCTAGTGTTTTTCCCTTTGTGGCCTGACTTCAAGTTCGACATGTATGTTGACATTTATATTAAGTCAACTGCCATTTATGTGTAGGTCCATGAACACGATTGTTGTGTTTTTTTGTTTATTTCCCATTTAGTGTGCATTACTCCTTAAAAGAACTTTATCTCCTCTTTCTCCTTATCTCTATTTTCATTTTTATGACCTATCTGACGACTTAACATTATTACGGTCATGCAAATTGTAATGTGCACAAGGAGAAGATTTATAGCAGTGCCAGAAAGGAATCTTATTCTTGTGTCCATTTTATAAAAATCAGTTTTTTGTCACCAACAAACGGCAGCATGTGGGTGGAGGGTTTGGTGAAAGGCTGTAAACATATCTATTATTATAAAGATCTAATTCTTTCGTGACTTGTAGAATGCTCATTGAACGTTTCGGCAATTTACAACAGATTAAAATTGCTTTTCCCTTGTCAAAGACATATATTTGTACAGCATCTCAACATTGAATAAAAAGAAGTTTAAACTTGTCCCTTATGTCCTAAAATACAACTAAAAGAGGAAATGTGTTTAAAACATAACACAATTTTTAAATGATGCTGGTTTCAGAGGTCTGTCCTGTATATGTTTTTTTTACAAAACTAAATCGTCATGAAGGGTTTACTAGAATGCTTTTGTATACATTTTATTACTGAAGGATATTTTGGGTCGAAATTAAAAGACAGACAAAAATATGTACTTTCAAAGAAATATAATTTTGGAATGTTCTCGTTTTTCTGGTTTTGTGGAATACTCATTGAATGTTGCGGCAGTTTACAACAGCTTAGACATGCTTTTCCCTTGTCACAAGAAAAACTTTTAAACTACTATGGGCGCATTACGAGAAGTTGGACCATGGTTGTAGGAGTCGAGGGGAGTCTTAAGTCTGAGCATGCGCACAACGCCTCACTCTGTCCTGAGCAGCTAACATGCAACCCACGCACAGTGGTCAATATCGCAATATTAGGAGGACAAAAGTCGAAATTTCGAGTTTCTCTGTTGATGTTCTGTTGTATGGGAATGCGATAGCAAACAACCAAAGCTTTCTAAACAGAATATAGTTTATGGCTTCGATGTTTGTATTAAATGTGAGAGAGGATCAAAGTTATGGGTTCTTGCCTGTTCCTTACTTGTGCGTTATCTGCAGTGTGGAATGTTCGCATTTCTTGTGTGGTTCTGTGTTACTGGTGAAGTATTTCGTTAAATCTGTTGTGCAGGAGTGGAGAAGAGTGCTGAAGGTATGTTTTACATTTTATTCTAAGTCTATAACATTAATAGTTTGGTTGTACATGCTTAACACTTGTGCGCGTAAAATATTATAATTTTAAATATATTTCGCAACTTGCTCTTGGAATATAAAAATTGGTTCATGATGGGTCACGATGAAATCTTAGTAATCAATTTCCTTAGACCTTAATCTCTAAGCCTGCATATATTTTATTTGCTGAGGTTTGCCCGTTTTTTCAAACTATCTACTTTCTTACAGATTGTGCGACTGCAGTTATGCGCCACGATCTATTTACTTTTCTCCAAAGCACAAACTGTGTAATGAAAGCAAGGTCATCACAAGTGTTACAACAATTACTTTCATATGCATTGTCAAAATTGAAATCTGAAGGCTGTTATGAAAACCTTAAGTCAGAACTTTTTGAAAAAAATAGAATTTTTTCGTGTAACCTGTTACGAAGGTGGAGGTCATGTAATAGGACAATGTCGCGATTTTTAGAGAAATATTCAGAGTGGCTTGATGTAGAATTGTCAGTTCCAAAACCTACTGAGGAATCTTGCCAAGGAGAAGCCTCGGGTATAGTTAGAGGCCGCCCAAGGAAACTGTTTTCTTCGAGTAGTGTAAAAACAAGGGAAAGAAAAGTGGAAAATCTTTTACATATGAAGGTAAAAGAAATGTGGCAACAATTATTCAAGAATCTGTATCGAAAAGTCCGAGATCAGTGCGGAAAATAAAAAAATTATGCCAACAGCCAGCCACTGAGCCTAACTGTAATACATATACAACAGAGGAGGCACTAGCTTTACTTGTTGATTTAAAATTAACAAAACAACAATATGTAGCATTACAAAAAGATGCGAAAGAAAGAAGCGCAAACATCTACCTGCCATATTATAGATTGCTAAATGCAAAATCAGAATGCTATCCCAGTCAGGAAGCGCTAATAATTACAGATTCACTGGCAGAAGTAAATTACAATGTTTACTTGACCACACTGTTGAGCGTTTATCTATTGTTCAAAAAGAAGTTCTTGAACATTCCTTTCAAAACGAAGAAAACAGAATTCACAAAATTCAAATGACTTACAAATGGGGGTGTGATGGGAGCTCAGGCCATTCTCTTTACAAACAAAATATTTCGGGGTGTGAAGGAGCTACAGATTCTGAAGTACATTTGTCTTCAATAGTTCCTTTAAACTCTTGGGCAAAGATAAAGAGTGTAGGCGAAAAATGGTTCTCTGGCAAAATCCAAGAACATCATCAATAAGATATTGCAGACCCATCCGATTTCAGTTCACAAAAGAGACGCCACAAAAAACGAGAGAAGAAATCGCACATATTGAAGAAGAGATACAGAGCTTAGTACCAACCAGAATTATAATGGGAAATAGAGAAATTTTTGTGATGGTCGACGGCAAAATATGTAATGCTCTCATGGATAATTCTTCAGCCCAAGTGTGTTACATATGTGGTGCTAAGCCGAAAGACATGAATGATTTGAAAAAAATACAATCATTACTTATAAATAAAAGTGCATTTGAATTTGGACTTTCGACATTGCATGCAAGAATTAGATTTTTTGAATGTTTGCTTCATATTGGGTACAGAATAGAAATAAAGAAGTGGCAGGTACATGGGGATCAAAGGATTATGAGGCAAGGAAAGAAGAAATTATTATCAAATTTAGAACTGAAATGGGCCTTTTAGTTGATATTGTGAAACCAGGTAGTGGTACCACGAACGATGGCAACACTTCTCGCCGATTTTTCGAAAAGTCAAAGATATAAGGTTTGTAGAAGTTAACAATGTTTATAAATTAGATGTATCTAAATATCTTGTAACAGTAGGGCATGTTCGTAAAAACTATAAATAATAATAATAATAATAATAATAATAAATATTATATTTTCATTATCATTATCAACATGAAGTTGATATTTAGTTAACGTTAACTTCTAGTTGCATCGCATGTATTTGTATAGTATTATTAGTATTATTATTATTATTATTATTATTATTATTATTATTATTATTATTAAATTTCACATCTTATTATCTTAAGAGTGCCAATTAATAACAGAAAAGTAAAAAAAAAAACCGATGCTATTGCCAGTAAAGAACGAAAAATAATTTTGTCCTCCTAAAATCGAGAAATTGACCACTGTGCCACGTGCTACTCATGTCACAGCTGTGTTGCTTATTATGAACAAGTTGTCGAGTGATTCTCGGTTTAATTCAGTGTGTTGACGAGTTTGTTGTACTGTTATTTGTAATCTTTAGGTACTGGTATTGTTAGTTTGTTGCAGTGTTCGTTACAGGTTACTTAGTCTCTTATAGTTATTGTTATTTATATTATTTGAGTATGTCTAGAGAAAGATCACGCGGCAGAACTATTCACAGTGATGAAAGAAACTTAATTGCTCGTATTATTCAGATGTGTGATGAAGAATCGAAGCAAAAGAATCTTCATGATTACATAACTGATCCCACTGCAAGGGCTGCAAATTATTGCAACGTATCTGACAGGACTATACAGCGTATTAGAAATGAGGTTAAAAAATGTGAAAGTGGGGTCTTATCAACTCTAGGGAAGAAAAAAAAGAGATCCTCCACACGCAATGCAGAAGTGGAGGACTTCGACTGTAGGGTAATAAAAGACATTTTTGATGATTTTTATGTAAAGGAAAAAGTGGTATCAACATGTAAAAAGTTTCTCCCAATGCTGCAGGAACGGATTGATTTCCAGTGGAAAGAGTCCATATTACGGCGAATTTTAAAAGAGATGGGTTTTAGGTGGAAACGATGTGGGTTGATGAGAAAAATTTTAATTGAAAGAGAAAACATTGTTAATTGAAGATGTGCATATCTGAGGGAAATGAGAAGGCTCCAACAAGAGAACAGACCCATATTTTATTTAGATGAGTCTTGGGTAGATGGAAATCTAACTTTCAAGAAGTGTTGGCAGCATACGAACGTTAAAGGGGTTACAACCAATATCAATGCCAAAAATAGACTAATTGTTGTCCATTTGGGAGGTGAGTCTACTGGTTTTGTCGATGGGTGTGAATTAGTATACAGGGTGGGAATGGCAACAGGTGACTACCATGGGCAAATGAATGCTACGAATTTTGAAAAGTGAATTAAAGACAAGGTAATTCCAAATTTAGCCCTATTAAAGAAATCCTGCATCGTTGTTATGGATAATGCCCCATACCACGGAAAGCAGATTGACGTACCTCCTACGAAAACGTCACTAAAGAGGGACATGTTGGACTATCTGAGGAAACATGATGTGCCTTGCGACGAGAAAATGCGTAAGCAAACACTTCTGTCTTTGATAGACCCAATACATCCGAAGAAAAAGAAATACTACATTGACACACTACTAGCAGAGCATGGACATACCTTAGTCAGATTGCCACCTTATATGTGTGACTTAAATCTAATTAAGTTGGCTTGGCATAAAGTAAAAGACTTTGTAAGGTCACACAATACAACAGGAGACATGTCCCTCATAACTCTGCAGGAATTAGTGAAAAAAGGGATTGAAAGTGTGGACAAAGAAGACTGGAGAACTTTCTGCAATCAAGTAAAAAAGATTGAATGCGAATACTGGCAGACAGATGGGATTATTGAAGATGCTGTTGATGAAATTGTCATAAATCTGGGGGAGGATATCAGTGGTGACAGTGATGACAGCAGCAGCAGAGACACGATTGATGCCAGCAGCGACGAAGAGGATATGGACACTTTCTTAACTGGAATTGCTCCGCTGCAGTGAGGTAAGTGGGACTGATGTTTTTGGTATACTGTGTACAACTGAGCAGTAAATATTCCCCTCTTCCCCACATATCGGCTGAACCTGACCCCCTCTTTCCCACGTGTCTGTTAAACCCGACTTCTCGTAATGGGCCCATAGTATCTTCAATGTTGAGTGAAAAGGAGTTTTAAGACTTTTACTTCCTAAAATACAACTCAAAGAGGAAATGTGTTTATAATATAAAAAAAAATTTAGCAAAACAGATTTCAAAGATCTATCATGTAAAAAATTGTATGTTCTTTGTAACAAATTAAATCACTATGGAAGATTTACCAGAACGCTTTTGTATGCACTTCATTATTGAAGGATACCTTAGGTTGAAATCAAAAGAAAAAAAAGTACTTTCAAAAGAAAGATAAATTCTGAAAAGAGTTAAGATATAGGGCAACTTAACCAAGATTATACATAAACGAAACAATATTTATTTATCCTGCATTGTTAGTGAAAAATCTGTCATAATATTGATAATTTTCCCACCTAAAAGTTTTTATGGCTCTCTCTCTCTCCTCCTCCCCTCTTCTCATCTCGTCTCTCCCCTCTCCCTCCCCATCAACCCCTTCTTCCTCCCTCCGTCTCCATCCCTCTCCTCCTCTTCCCCTCTCTCTCTGAATTCCATATATGCAATAAATCATCTTACATTAGAATGGAAAAAAATTTCTAGTCCATCGCTTCAGAGAGCAACTTTTCTATCCCAGGTGGGTGAACATACATTCAGTTTGCTAAAGGCATTATGAAGAGTTAATTTAAGTATTATCTTAACATTTCATGCGACCTATTGAAATTTATGAACAGTACTGTTTCAGAAATGTCTGCAAGGTTGGGATGAATCAGTAATGGGGTCATTCCATGTCAACTCAACCAAGGGCTGTTGCATTAATACCACTAAATTGACCCATTTTTTCAGAAAGTTAATTCGCACTAAAGAACTTGTAAACCCCACAGGAAGAGCATTCATTGCAGATGGTTTAGGAACCAGGGCTGCTTTTTTTTTTTTTTTTGACTAATATGTAATATTTTTTAGTGACAATTGAGTCATCGATCATGGCATTTATTTTCATACATTTTATCTCTGAATGTTGTAGTTTATTACTGAATAAAACTTGTTCCCAACACTGCTTATTAGACATATAATAGACAAGAAACTTTTCCAAAATTTTGTGAAAATATTGAATTTTAGAAATTTATTTTACATGTACGAATATGAAGTCTAGTTTTTATTTCCAGTGCAATGGAATATGTATATGTACTTGTATTACAGGGGGTGGGGAAGAAACTGTCCTAATACAATTAACCAGACATGGGGATAAGCTGCCCAGAAGCTGGAAAAAATAAAAAATAAAATAGTAAAAATGACATTTTCATCTGTTAAAAATTTAATGTCTGGTACCTTCCATGAATATCATTTTATTTTCCACATAGTTCCCACACTTTTGACAGTCTGTATACAAAGTTTCATCTTCCATCTCAAGTGCTATAGGTACTTGCTAAAATTTTTTTTTTTTACTGACTGTGTTTTTAATGTGCTGTAAGAAACAAAATTCAGAGCTTCAAATTCTGAATGTTTTAAAACTCTGGAAATTACGTTATTGATGATGAGAAAAACACATACAATATATTATAATTATAATTGATAAAAATGTCTCTAAGTTATATTTCTTGGTGACATTTAATAGAAATGTTGGTTCGCAAATAACATTAGAACATCCTTCATCAATTCGAAATTTTCTCGGGCTTCCAGCCAGGTCATAAGTTGGTGATCCACCGACGTTTCGAGGATGTTCATCTTCCTCATCTTCAGGGTTAAGTAATATCTGAGGGTACCTAGCTCCTTAATTTATAGTGCCAGAGGGAGTCAGCCGAGGAGCTGTGCGTCGATTGGCTGTTATTAGTGCGGACCGCGGCGAGAGCGTTGCCGACATGTCGTCTTGCTTTGTGCTTTCCGGCTGAATGACCTTGGGTCTCACGGTGGGCTTGGCGGACGAGTTCTTCGCTGATGACGGCCCGTCGTCCGGGCGGTGAGAAATTTAATAGCCGGTGACCATGCCGTGCTTAGTTGGAGACCCGAGTCCCGGTTCAGGTTACCGCGTTCCGCCGCTATGGCCAGGGTTTCTTTTACTCTTCTATCCCAATAGCCCGCACACTTTACTAGGACCTCGGTGTTATTGAAATTAGCCCTATGGCTTTTTTCAATGCAATGTTCAGCCAATCTGGATTTTTCGGGCTGCATTAATCTGATGCTTCTTTGATGTTCCGAAAGACGTGTCGCTATTGTGCGTCCAGTCTGTCCAATGTAAGCCGCATCACATTCACACGGGATGCGGTAGATCCCTGGTACTCTGAGGCCTAGATCGTCTTTTACTGATCTGACCTTGTTCCTGATTTTTGGCGGAGGTTTGTGGATTGTTTTTATTCCATGCTTGTGGAGCAGTCTGCTTATCTTTCCCGACAACTTCCCTGTGAATGGTAGGCAGGCTGTGGCTGGTTTTTCCGCTTCTAGTGAGTCCGTCATGGGCTGCTGCTGCTGCTTCTTGTGTCTTGCTCTATTCAAAGAGGCCGTGATGTCTTTAGCCAAATATCCATTCTGCTGGAGGGTGAGCTTCAGGTGTTGAAATTCAGTGTCTAATTGCTCCGGGTCTGATATAGAGACTGCTCTATCGGCCAGTGTGTTAAGTATGCCCATCCGCTGTGCTTTGTGATGGAAACTATTCGCGTTCAGGTACAAGTTGGTGTGTGTGGGTTTACGGTATACCGCATGGCCAAGAGATCCGTTGTTATTTCTGGAGATAAGGATCAAGGATCAAGTCAAGGATCATCAAGTCTTTCTGCCAGTTACCACCGTATGTTGAATCCATTATGTATCTACACTGGTGGGCCAGAAGGAATAAACAGCTGAAGCTTTTGGATGGACAAATGTAATCTATAATCCTGAATATTGTACAACTTTTCCAATTTTAAACCCCCATACCAAAACACCATTTTTGCTGTCGTACACATATGCTACATTATGTTCTTTCCTTTGTATTCTCAAATGTGACATTAGAACAGGCTGAATCTACATCGTTGAAAATATAAACTTCCTTGAATTTTGGGGATGTTGATACCACTTGGACTCTGATTTTTTATTTATCTGTGGTATCAACCTTGTCCCAGGAATTGCATATGATCCTTTGAATCTATGCAGTAGTGTATTACTGTGGTTTACAATATCTACAAATAGAACATAAAAAAAACTAGATGCCTGATGTGTGTTCATATGCAAATTTAAAAATTTTCAACTGGATGTTGTAAACTGGTATTAGCTGCAAGTTACTGTTACACCAATTCCATGATGTGCACGTTTCCATGAACTGGTGGAAAAAAATGCCATTTAGCCTGTACATTAAGGAAGTCTCTTTTTATGGATCAGCATACTTGTGAAATTCTTACTGCTTTTGTACTAGCAGCACCACCAGAAAAATAAAGTATCTTTTGTAGGTCAGGATGCTTTCTCCTAAGATACTTAAGGCTACAACTTGCTGAAAGTAATGGATAGTTACAGTGCTGTGTTACATATTACTAATGATACACATAGATACAGGATGATCGTATTCAATGTAAGCTATAAAAGGGTGCGTCAAGTGATCATTAACCCAACGAAAATTTTGAAATGCATGTTGGGCAAGGCTCTCAGAAAAATCGCCTAAAAACTGGATTGTTGTTTCGCAATGTAATGGTGTTTACGGAAGTGGCAGAGTTTGTGAGCTAATTTTTCAATAAATTCGCCACACATGTCTTCACGTATCACAAACATACTGTAGATCTGTGCCGACTCACTATTTGTACACTATCTGATCTAACTCTTATATTTCTCCGTTTTCTGATATATACCTTCACAGCTTCAATTCCTAGGCAATTGACATAGCCCCCACCGTGGAGTCTTCAGAATTGTCATCATTCACCACACATAATCATTTGAAGTAGTTGTTTTACACTACGGAAAGATTTGAATTGTGGTAAGATTAACTTCCAGATTACTGCCAATAATTTTTTTATATCAAGAATGTACTGTATATTACGACGAGAAGTATCCTCGAGTACTACTCCAGCTGCTGTCACTATGATTTTGAATTTTAGAATTATTAGTATGTAGTATACACAAAGATTATGCAGTTATTTTGCTGTTATTTAGTATTAGAATTTTTCTCTAAATTGAAAAAGAGTGTAATTATTAAAAAAAAATTAACCAGTCGCAGATGGAAAACGAAATTTATGACACAAACTACTAAAATTGTACTGAATACGAGGAAAAAAGTGAAATCTGAAATCTCAAGCAGACATTGCCAAATTTAGTCATAAAAACTTTAAGAAAAAACAATTTTGACCAAAATTAAGACCAGAATATTTATTTTCTTTATTCATTATTTTATAGACTGATATATGCCATTAATAGAAGTATATGAGCGGTAACTATCCTGAAAAGAACAAGTCTCTATCTTAAATCTATTCTATTAAAAAAAAATTATAAATTACCAAATTTCAGCACTTTCTCGTTATATTATGTGACACTTCTGTGAATAACCCTTGAAGTTTTGGGACATAACTATTTGCCTAGTTTGTATTGTAGAAAAAGCTCTTTAAAATGATATACGAGTAAAATATTTATCATTAGTCATTTGCTTTTAATAAGAGATATTCAACACCACGTTTTTGTATTCCAGTGCGAATTTTAAAAATTTTGGACAGCCCTGGCACGTAAAGTATTTATATTTCACGATTTTCCTTTCAGAATTATGCATGACATATTAAGACCTCTTCACGAAAAAAAAAAAATGTTCATTTTGATGACAGTCATGTCATATGTGGTGGAATTGTGCTGTTTAACTAAATCATGTAATTTTGGATAGTGTTTAACTGAGATTTCATTGTCACATCTGAAGTTTCATCTAAAATTAGTGCCACAAATGAGGCTTCTGATATTTCTTTCTTAATTTCACTGGTCATTAATAATTTTGAATATTAAATCATTCTGGATATCAGGTAAGGAACCGCGAAATGTCGAGTTATTTAAATGAGTTTTTAACTCATTGTTGGAATGCACCATTGTATTCAGCAATTCTACATAGTTTCCTTTGTTGAGAGATGACCCACTTTCGTCACGACCCCTAAAAGCAAGTCCTTGCAAGCATTTATTAAGTGACCTAATATTTGGCGATTTTGTCTAACGCTTTCATTGTGTTTTTGCACTGCAAGCCTGTACTAATCACTTAAGAAAAATTCGATTCTTTTGTTTTTCCCAAAAAAAAAGACATTCTTTAAGACAATCTATATGATTGGCTGATGCACAATGTCGCTTTTGTGCCTTATGGAAGACTTTTTTTTATGAATATTTCTACAAGGTTTGCAGAAATTCCCAAACTTAAATTTCTAAGTCTCCTTGATAGCAGGCAATTTCAGAATTTTCAAAATCAGTTTGCAGAATCTGTTCTAGAATGCTTAAAAGAAAATTGTGGAATGCATTTCGACATAGCTCTGTTGAAGAGTGAACTTTCTGTTGTTTATTGCGACTCCGATATGGCGAAAGAAACCGTATTTGAACTCCATGAATATATTCAGACTCTTCAGTTAACAAGTTTTCCTCAAACTTACATATTATGCAGAATAGTGCTAACAATTCCAGTGACAAGTAAATGGTCTCTTTCTGCATTAAGAAGGATAAAGAACTACCTGAGGAATTCTCATACTCAGGAAAGATTGGGATCATTCACAATGTTAAACATCGAGAAGACATTGCTGAATGGATTAAGGAGCAGAAAAACATTTGAAGATGAAGTCATAGAAATATTAGCTAGGAAAAACCGAAGACGAGTTGACCTACAAAAAATAAGGTAAGAATTTAATCTCTACTTTAGGTTTTTATATTTCTGCCTTCAGCTTCTCTAAATTTGAATACTACACTACACCACTGATGCTGATTCACCTTTTGAAATGTGAAAGAAATTTAAAGTAATATTCACATGCTTATGTGGAAAGGGTCTTTGCTTATGTAAAGAAAAATATCAATTCTTTGTAAAAGAAGTGGAATTTTTAGGATTCAAGATTACTAAAGAAGGCATTTCTCCGACTGAAGAAAAAGTAGAGTAAATTAAGAAAGTGCCTACACCTTGAAATGTTACCGAATTTCAAGCTTTCTCTTGGGAGTGCTTAATTTCTATCATCAGTTTCTTTCCAATAAAGCATCTGTTACTGAACCATTGCATAGACTCCTAGATAAGTCATTGATTCTGGTTCACGTTAACACTTTGTTTAAAAAACTTAAAATTGTTAAATGATACGTTAAAAGTGTTAAAAAATTTTAAAAAAAGGTTATGTAGGCCTACCTTAGACAGACGGCCCGTTTCGATGCCAGTGCTGCGTCATCTTCAGTGTCTTACGAACTACTGTTGTTCCTGTTGATCATGCATTCTGCCATTTGCATTCGTCAGTTGTAGGGGTGGGGGTGTGTTGCTTCTATGGTGGGGAGTGGTTGTTTGTGTGCTGTGTATCATGATGTCGAATAATGTGTGGGTATTGACAATTTTAAATTTCCTAAATAAGGGTACTAGATGGAAGTGGACATCCATTCAACAAGAAGCTTTTGAAAAAATTAAAGAATTGTTGTCATCTAAACAAGTCCTTGTTCATTGTGATCTTCATAAATCATTGATTCTAATTTGTTATGCATCTCCTTATGAAATTGGCGCAGTTTTGTGTTATAAGGTAAAGGATGGCGTGAAACCTATCGCATATTATTCAAGAACATTAACTAGTCAGGGGAGAAACTATGCACAGATCAATCAAGAGCATTAGTGATCATTGTGGCTGTTAAAAATTCCATAATTTTCTTTATGATTATCGATTCACTATAACCAGTGGTCATAAACCACTGTTAGGATTATTTGGCTAAGACTATCAAACTCCAACAATAGTATCACCTCGAATGTTACGCTGGCGTCTTTCATTACATGCATATGATTATCGACCCAGTACTCAAATTCGTAATGCCGATGGTTTAAGTAGACTACCTGTTTGCTATTCAGATGCTACAACTGCGATTCTACTGATGATTGCTTTCTTGGAAAATTCGTCTGTTTTTCCGATACCATCATCTGATATAGCGACACAAATTGCCAAGGATGACATTCTTTCAAGAACCCATACCTACTTATATAAAAGATGATTGGCCCAGAGGAAAGTTAGAATCATCATTTGGTCCATTTATTCATAGGCATTTGGAACTGTCAGTACAAGATAGTTTTCTGTTATGGGGCTCAAGAGTAGTAGTTTCCCCCAGTCTTCAAAGTCGAGTACTAAAATTACTCCATAATGGCCATCCAGGAATTTCCAATATGAAAAGTTTAGGTCGTAGCTATGTTTGGTGGTCTGGTTTTGATGCATCAGTTGAGACAGTGTCATCTTCAGTAATTACAAACAAGCCCAAGCATGTGTACGTTTGGCAACACTGAGTGGATGTGAAATACAACACATTGTTTGATATTATAGTGCTTTGGTTTCGTTGTCACGTGTACATTTTCGACATTCATTTATATAAAAGTAAGTAGACATGATCAAGATTCAGACTATTGATGTACATAATTTATTACGGAATTGGAAATGGTATTTTGAGTTTCAGAATATCATGTAAGTACTTACATACAAAGACTGTGCCACTTAAAATAACTTAAAAAAATTGAAAGCATACGTATTTTTTATTGACGATACAGGGGCAAATAAATACTTAAAGAAATGTTGCTTGTACCAAAAATATATAAAATAACGACATACTGTCGCAATACTCTATTCCAATCAATTAACCAATATGTAGCTAGTAAATTGACAATGTTTTGCCACTTTATGGTGTTTCACTTCTGATGTGAAAGGTCTAGGATATATACATTTTAATCTCATGTGATTATCTGTAGTGTTTTCTATAAATATTTCAGGTGTCTAGGAAGTAGTGCTGTTGATCGATAAAAATATTTAATCGATTTGAAAAATGTTTTAATATATGTATGCATTTTTTTACACTGCAAGTGGGCAAGCACCCGGTGGCAGTGGTATACACAATATAAACAACACACAATACAATTATACACAATAATTACAATTAATAATAATAATAATAATAATACATAAAATAACTGATAATAATCTTTCACTTTACTCTCATCTCACTCACTGTAGTGGCACTGTGAACATTTCACTGACACTTTAAAACAGATTTCACTGACACTATATAACACATTTCATTGCCACTATAAATTATCACTGATCGGAACTATTCACTGCACTGTAAAACCATAACTTCACTGACTCACCACGCTTCACAGATACAACAGTTCCAATAAGACAAATAATTACACCCTTATTCATACTTATAAACAGAACTACATTTACACGCTATTTCTAAATAAGTTACAATTCAAACCAAGGGAGTAACTCAGGCTAAATAAATACAAGTCAACTTAATTTTAATTTACACTTTATACACAACTTTTTAAGTTATTCTTGAATATCCTTAAGGAAGGACAGGTCTCAAAGACTGCTGCAGGTAGGTCATTCCAATCATTTATAGTTCTATTTAAAAATTCCGTTTTCTGTTTCCTACATTCGATTTTAAAATCATGATCATTCCTACCATAGTACGTTGGCTTCTCTAACTGAGCCCTTATGTCTACCTAGGCTTTCTGACCTAGATGTGCTCTATACAGTGATGTTATTCAAGTTTTTCTACGTCTGTTTTCCAGTGTTTCCCATTTAAGTTCTTTTATCATATCATTTCCGTCTTCTCTTTTACCTTTAACAAATTAAGCTTCCCTACACTGGATTCTTCCTAAGGAATTTATCTGATGTATTTTATAGGGACCCTGTATTGTGGGTCCCTATCACCACGGCATGGCGCGTCCTCAGGTTGCGGATAGAGGAGACGGCCTCCAGATATGGAGGGTAGCTGTGAATATATTGAATAAGCAGTCATGGACAGCCGATAAGGGGTGGTCCTCCAGCTTGGGGGTTGGGCAAAGGGTTAACAACCCATCACCGTAAAAAAAACAGCTTGTTACGAATCCCTACAATAAGCCTCGGAATAGTTAGTTGGGAGACCAGAGGGAAAAAGACCTTTGGGGAGGCCGAGACGTAGATGGGAGGATAATATTAATATGGATTTGAGGGAGGTGGGATATGATGATAGAGACTGGATTAATCTTGCACAGGATAGGGACCGATGGCGGGCTTATGTGAGGGCGGCAATGAACCTTCGGGTTCCTTAAAAGCCATTTGTAAGTAAGTAAGTATATTTTATAGGGATCCCAACATGTAGTTCCGTATTCCATTAACAGTCACACTAATGTTAGATATGCTATTTCCCTGGATTTGGGGCTAGCCTTTTTCAAGATTCTCATAATAAAGTGAAGTGCCCTCCATGCTTTACCCGTAATATTATCAACATGCTCTCCCCAAGAAAGTTTTGAGTTTAAATATACATTTACAACATTGTTCTTGCGGAATTACAACGCCACTGAATTCGTAATTTAGACTAGTTTCCTCTCAGGTTTTTACAAAATGTTATAGATTTACTTTTAGAACCATTTATTTTCATCCTATGCATTAACGCCCAGTAATACTGTAACTGTAATACACAATTATTTTAAGTTTAACTTGTGTTCAGTGATAAGCATAAGTATTAAATGTTATATATCTGTATATACTGTATCGTTATATTACAAAACAACTATTTTAATTATTATTTTCTAACATTTATTATGAGGTTTATAATTTGTGTCAATTCTCTGGGGATTTTTGAGACAACATAAATAACAAGAATAATGAAGACTCACCTAGTTAATACTGCTTCATCCATGATTTTAAACATATGTGAGTGCATTCACATGCTCCGAATTAAGTGCCGCTCTACCTTTTTTTCTGTCTAGCACTTCTCCACGAATGTTCAATTTAAATCCAAATATTTCACCGAGTTTAACTCTCAGATTCTCATATGACATAATGGAGTTTTCACTTTTCACAGACCACAGAAAACTGATTTTCTTTTATTTTATCAAACTAAACACACAACCTTCATACACAAACTCAGTACAGAAACTGCAACTCCTGCAAAAGTACAGTGGTCGAAATAGAAGACTGGCCCTTATTGTAATCAAATTACCAAGTTTCAGAAAGAGAAGAAGATAGTTACGCTCTCACTTGCACACAGTGTAAACATGGCTATTTTATAAGTGATAAGGAGGATGAATCCCAGAAGAGTATGTATTTCATATGCTAGGAAGATGAGCTGACAACAAGGTGGAAGTTTTCTTGAAAAACCATAAAACTTAATAAGGGTTTCGCATTGTGTTTCAGCTTTCAATAGAAGCAGACTAGATCACTGTCCTCGTATCTCTCAGATTTTCTCTATGCTACCTGCTTTACAATTAGAAAATAACAGTACTGTTGTGCTTTTAAGTAAGCCATTTCCGAGAGAAGAATATTGTCGGAATTTTTAGTATGAGTTTGTATTAACAAAATAATAATTAATATCGACTACAACCAATTAATTTTCGACTCGATTAAATCCCACAACACTACTAGGAAGCCAGTTTTGGTTTTAACCTGGCTAGTCACCATAGTAATACTGTTATCCTGAATTATTTGTTATAAACTTTTTCTAATATAATTTTAAATATAACTACAGAAAACAAGTTAAGAATGTAAACTATGCAAAAAAATAAAAATATAAACAAAGAAAACTATGGACATATTATAATAAAGTATGAAGGTGTAAATACAGTTAGGTCAAGTATAAAGAACTATGAAAAAAATGCAGAAACATACCTTTAACCACTTCCCTTATTATCCCGAGTTAACTCGGGTTGCTAACATTTGTCAAAATTTATTAACCCGAGTTAACTCGTTTGAGTCCCATTGTCTATTTCATAGTGATTTTTTAAGTATGTAAGAAAATTAGTGATGTACAGTGATTCTGCAATATTAAATGACCTCTTTACGAAAATAAAAAAAAAGTGACACTTTTTTTCACAAAACTGGTAAAATATATAGTAAGGGAAGAGGTTAACATAATATGTAACAAAACACATCATTATCTTTGAAGTATGTGCCAATTAGCGTAAACTCAGTGAACTTTAAATCCTGTAAATATGAAGTGAAAAGAAACATGTTTATAACTAATTACAAAAAAAAAATAATAATAATAAACAAAACCTTGAAAACCAACAGAGTGAGTGTGTGCATCTAAAAATTATAGATGGTTCTGATATATAGCAGGCATTCCGAATCTTGAACAAAGCTGCAACATTTATGGGACCACAAAATAGCTGTTTACAAAGAACTTGAAAACCAACGAAGTTACTTTATTGATATATATGTAATAGCAGGCGAGATCTACAATTTAGGCTGCAACAACATTTCTGCTACACTACAAACCACAAGTAAGACTATAAAATGTAGTTTATAAAATATTTAATATCTAGAAGAATTGCCACCACTTTGTCATGATTAACCATAAAAGTTGCCAAAGAATGCAGCCATTTTATTTTCGTTTATTATCTTGCTTTCATCGCCAATATGCACTTAGTTTATAATACATGAACAATGAACATTTGGTGAAGAATCTGTAGAACGAAGAACAATTCTCTCCGACACTGGGACTCAAGCCCAGATTTCCAGCTTTATGTGCTGGCACTTTATCCACTAAGCTACACTGGATTCAAGTTCCGATGTCGGATTGAATCCTTCTCATTTTAAGTTCTACCTATTGTGTTCCCCTTTGTTGGCCTACTCTTGTGTACCATGTGTACATATGGACATGCAAACCTGTTTCGTGTAATATAACAATAAAAAGAATGATTAATTGATTAACTAGTGGACTTACTAGTGTTAATTATACATAATTAACACTAGTAAGTCTACTAGTTAATTAATTATATTCAAGTGTTAAAAGTAGTGTACCCAAGATTCAAAATGGAAAAAGAATGAAGTAATTGTCCCGCATGCAACCAGATCAGATTTCACTGTTGAGACATGCTGAAACAGTTGTATTCAAGAAATGAAACTCTAAAATCGCTATTAATATACAATTCAAGAACAAAGGCAGGCCATTGTATGGATGGTTCTGTTTAGCTTTGAGTATGGTGAAGTTTGTTGAGTATGGTGAAGTTCGATATGTTTGCTCTGCAGGAGGTGGCCTAGCCTATCATGTATGTTGCCTTGTTATGAAAATATTCACTGTCCTCCACTCCACTGCTTCCTATTTTAATCACTTGTGGATTTTAGCACATATCTTGCAATTAGTTTTCCATATGGAATAAGATTATATCTTGCTTGCTGTCTCATGTTCGAACATTACAGGACACTGGTTCTGTCGTACACATATGCAGTGAAAAAGGTTTTATTCACAAGTTGCGAGTTAGAGGTAGCGAAGAATGAATATGTTTACTGCAAGGTACATATATTCATTCCATGTCAAATCGAACACCTACGAAACATGACAACTTAGTATTTGCTCCAATATTTTTTATATATTCTATTGATTAAATTAAATAACCCATGTGTAATTTTTTCGGGCTGGCACAATTATTTAGTCATTTATTAAATGTTACTTTTTCCGTAAATTAGGGTGCAACATATTATGAAAATGGTTAAACTGAAGATTCTATAAATCGTAGAAGTTCCGTATTTATATCATTTCAAAGTGCAATAATTACAGTATTATATACTAATGTTTAGTGTTCAATCAAAAAATAAAATGGGCCCCTTTTAGGGGGTTATATTTTTAAAATACGTCTTACATATCAGGGGCCTACTTCTAAAAAGGGAAAAAAAAATAGCATTATAATCTTTGATATGTTTTACGTAGAACTGCGTTGGAATTAGAATGCTATTCGAATAAGAAGTCGCTGTGCAAATAATTTACTGATGGTGTGTTTGGGTCAGATTGAGTGAGACCGCGCGCCGGAGCATACAGCTGTGATAGCCCCAGCGAGAGGGAGTAATACCTTATCAGTGGTGCGGTGTTATACGTAAATAAACAGATAACATCTAGTTCTAAAAGCCCATAATGTCCATTCAACACTTAGCAGTTTCCCTTTAATTCCTAAGTCTTTCGGAGTAGGTATCGTGTTATGTTGTGTGCATGTGAGTCATTCCATGTCAAATCAAACACCTGTATACGAAACGTGACCATTTAGTTTTTGCTTAAATCTTCTAAAATATGTTCTGTAGATCAAAATAAGAGGTCTGTAATTTTTTCTGGGATCATACTTTAATATTTTACTATTTATATTCTTTTAATTATATGACAAATTCATGCGCAATGCAGTATGAAAATGCTCATTGTTAAGATTCTATGCATCATAGACGTTGAGTGTTGGTGTCATTTGAAATGGGAACAAATGGAATATTATATTAATTGATTTATTGATGGGGTTGTTTAGAGGGTCACTTTTTAAACTATTTTTTTTATAACAGCTTACTTTAAAAATGCAAATAAATAATTACAATCTATTACATTTTACATAAAACTACGCTGATTTCAGATTGCTTTCGAGTAAGAAATAACTTTAAAAATAATATATTGAAGATGTGTGAGAGCTTAGTGATGATTGAGAATCGCCAATAAAGAAGACAAAATTAACCAAAAAAAATATCCAAAACAAAAAATTCAGATAGTTACAGATACACTTAAACATGAAATATTTCATATCACAGAAGACTCAACTTCAACTGAAAATTCAAATAATTCCGATATAATGCAGAAACTGATAGACTTCTTCCATGAAACAGACGGCAGAAATCTCAAAATACAAATATTAACAATTTTTGAAAGTTGGTTCTGCAATAAAGTTCAACAGCATTTTAATATCACCATTCACATGATACGAATTTCTAAATAAGTAGGAGGAGACAAGGGGATTTTGGCTACTCCTAATCCTAAATCCGGAAAAAGTTTGGGAACATTTATAGTAGAGAAGGTTATTCAATTTTATAATTCTGATGATGTGAGGAGGGTTATGGCTGACAAAAAGAATTATGTTTCAGTTAAAGAAGATGGAAAGAGAATTCACAAATAGGAAAGATTAATACTTTGTAATCTTAAGAAAACTTGCCAGTGTTTCGTATATCAAAATAGGTTTTTCAAAAATTTTCAAACTCAGACCAAAGGAATGTGTACAAATGGCATGCACTCAGTTTGTGTCTATGAAAATCTTGAAAATGTTAAATTAATGCTTGATGGAATTAATAATATTATTTATAATATTCCCTTTGAATTTTTACCATTAGTGAATACAAATAACATAGCCATATTTTCTACTCAAGTACCAACAAGCAAAAGTGGTACGAAGTATCTTACAACTTCATTCTTTTGTTCCACTGACAAAATCTGAGGCCATAATAAAGAACTATTCACTTCAAAGTGAGAGAAAAGTGGTGGACATTAAATAGAATTGGTTGTAGGTGATTAGTTTTAAAAGTGCAGTGTTGTGTAAACTGTAGTTATCAGTCTTACAAGTGTATATTTTACGAAAACAATATTTAAATACAGTACTATATTACATAAATTACGTGAAAGAGTGATATTCTGACCGCAGAACAGTGTAAAGTGGTCACATGTCTCTCATCCAGAGCTGCACCTGCACATCATCTTGCAACAGTACTTATGCAGCTCGCAAACTCAAGATGCACAGATTGGTGAGTCATTTAATTATTCTCCAAGGCTCAGAGTAGCATTCTGATTTTTTAAGGGTGGTTAAAATAATTTCAAGGTATTTAAGGATTTTTTTCTGTAATTTTAAAGTAAGCCACTGCCATTAAAACATATTTCTATATTTTTAAATGTTTTTTTAAAACAAAGTTAACAAACATATATTTTCTATATTATTATGCGAACAAAGTGTGTATTGTCACCTTCAAATTGAGACAAAGCGCAAATCTCTGTGGTGATTATTAGTGGAGATAATCACGTTTAATGACAATGATGCGTGAACTATTTCAGAATCTTTGATAACACATATCTACTACAATAATCGCTATAGACAACAATAATAAAACACGTATTTATTTTTTCAATCCATAGAATATGTAAAATTTGTTTTATCTAAATCGGAGACATGAGTGTCAATTCGAGTTTAAATTTGTGCAATTTGACTTGGAAAGACTCATATACCTAAATTTGTTTTATCCCATTAATTTGTAACTATTTGAATACAAAAATGATGAGACTTTTTTTTAGCAAATAGATCCTTCCATAGTCTTTAAAGATATGGTAATGAAGTTTATATACAATTTAGCCAGAAGCTTGAGTTCCAGTTGATAGACAAATATGTTTGCAATCCATTAAAATTTTCAATAAATTAATGATCTCACATGGTATAATGTGTGTGCATGCATAAGAAAAGGAACTAGTTCCCAGTACAGTTTTCGATATATTTGCTAATTAATGCAATTTACAAAACTTACCACCACAATGGTCTGCCTAAAATGAAAAAGTATACCTAAAATAATGTAATAATATTAAATAATAAAAGAACATAAGCATGAAGTTACAGTGAAATTTTGTTATTTTCATCTTTTACAGGTTTGTATTCTTGTGTGTGTAAATTAATCACAGTATAAGTTTCAAAGTCATAGATAAGTTTGAACACTGGAAATTTTTATATTTAAGTCAAAAGCGGAAAGAGACCAGTTCCCACTGTGTAATCTCTTCTTCGTTATTGTAAATGTAAAGACAATCTATATAATAATAAACTATTCTATTATCAACAGACTGACTGACTCATCAGCGTAAATCTCCATAACCTCTGTTTATAGATTTCTGTTAATCCTTAATCAAGAGATAAGACAGAGTTTTTCGAAATACAAACATTAAAAGGATGGAAAATAGGAAGTAGTCATGATCGAAATTCACTGATATAGTTTTTGAACCAGCAAACGTACAGCCTTGAAAAATAAGATAGAGGCTACTTTCTAGATTTGGTTTACGCTTTCGAGGTTTTTTTTATCCCCTAAAGGAGTAGAGAGGAGAGAAAAAGGGGTTTAAAGTTTTCAAAATTCACTAATGTCTTTTGAACTAGCTGACAGAGAGCCATAAAATTTAAAATGAAAAATATTGGAGTGCAAGACGTCAAATGACTTTATTGTCAAATGCCTGGCATTAGAAAACAACAACAACTTTCTACAATTTAGCTTAAACATTTTTTTAGGTTTTTTAATGTCATCCCCTAAAGTACTGGGAAGGATGCAGAAGAGGATGAGAAATGTCTTGTCTTCCGATCTCGATGAAATTTGATATATGGGTGCCTTTCAGAGCACAGAATATAAATATGACATTGTTTGTTACAATTTATATCCTAACTGGATGGAGGAGAGGGATAAAAATGGGTGAGAAATTAAATTTTATATCTTAGGGAGCGGGCGAGGAGGGCCGCTTCGAGCTACAAAATATGAATATGAAAATTTTTACTAATTCACTATGGCAGATTAAGTATCATGAATTATATCTAAAAACAACGAAAACATCGGTTAATGCAGATAAACGTAAGCACAGTAAACACAAGCATTTAACCGAAAAATGTCTTGTTCTTCTATGGCACAGATGAGTGCCTATATCTGGCTGCACAATAGTGTATATAATAACAGTATTTCAGCTGCATAAACATCTAGAGACAACATAATAAACCAATTCTGACCAGCTGGGCCAAAATGCATTATGACATGTATCAAGGGGAATATTTGCTGTTAGAACAATTGTTATTTTTTACTGAAGGGTTCCAATTTCATTATTGTCATGATGTTTAGCCTAGTGTTCAATCAGTCACTGAAAGAGACTGACTAATTGCATCAGTAGTAATGCATTATAAAATAATTTCATTATTATTTCCAACAGAAATTAAATCACATGTAATATAGTAGGATGTACAAATGTAAAAGTTCTGTGAGCGAGGTTTACAGTGCAGGTGCTACATGTGGTTATTGTAAGAAGATTGCCTTGAGAAGTCAGACTGTAAAGGATGTGGTCATTTGTCCAAAATGCAAATACGAATAACAGTAGTCATATTCATGTGTGATTCGAAAAAATAGTGAAAATATGTCTTTTAATGTATGAGTGTACTGTATATAAAATAAATAAATACAAATTGAGACGGAAAATCTGGACAGTTGTGTGGATAAAGAGATGGTCAGACGAATCATTAAACTACATTTTCATTTATTTTAAAAATTAAGGACTAAATAAAACAGTGAAATAGAAAATAGCATAATCAGTATAAGTATGTATGTAACCAAAGTTATGAATGTTTGAATATAATAAATATATAAACCTCTATACTGGGAAGTAGGTTTTTCTTTAATAAGAATATGGCTTCCATTTTACAAGTTTCTTAAATCTACTATTTCTTTCAATACACATGTTAGGCCAATATTATGGAGTCCAAAAATAGCAATAACTCAATATCTGACAGCTAGTCTCTTCTCATATGCAAGCACATAATTATATAACAACATTTTAACCGAGAAAAAGAATGAAAATAATTTTTACAAATCTTCTTTATGCCATATTACTTGTGTAAAATACATTTATTTTCATGTATGAACATATCAGTAATAATATAAATTAAACGCTGATTAAAAGAACATATTATTAGCGATGTTTGATGTGCAAAACTTTAGATATTTTATATAACAAATTAACTACTTTAGATGATAAACTTATACTTGATTTTTATCAACTGAAAAATTACATTATTTGATAAAATAAACACTTAATTTAACGAATTTTATCAATACATATTTATATACGCAAGTTTCTTAGTTCAATCAAGTTGTTTCTTGTGTTGAAATGGATTTTCAATGCCAACTAAAGAACAGGATTTTTTATATAATGCTTCTGCCAGATCATCATCTGTTGCCTTCGTTGCTGCCTTTTTCATCTCACACTCTCTGCAAAAATACATTGTACATCACTGTGTGTCACAAAATATGAGTTACACAAAAATTCGTATAGCTTCTAAATGTACAATTAACAAAACTCTTAAGAAAATAAATTTTAAACTTTCTTCAGTACAAAACAAGTTTAAATGTTTTATTAGTATGCTTTAGTTTGTAAGTAACAAACTTAATGAGCCAGAAAATGTATAGGCATCTTCTGCAAGAACTAATCAAGAACCCTCTAGAGCAACTTGGAAAACACTGTAGTACTGTATACCTATAGCGGGTTCAAAGCTTACACCACCATTACTGAATATTACCATATTTGCGCTTATTCTTTCTTCAATATGGTTCAAGGCTACAGGTTAAGACATCAAGGGACCCATATTGAGTCCCAATAAACACTATTGCTAAAGCCACAATGAGTGCAATTGTCGAGTTTAGTTACCTTTGTATTTAGGAAATAATTCAGGGTTATGATTATGAATTCAAAATATATTATTCCAGTCATCCCTTTCTCTTCATGAATGACTATGACTCTTTATAGTTAGTCTATCTATTATCAACAAATTAACATGAGTTATAACTAGACATCAGATGTTAAGACATTAAATAAAAAAGATGTAAAAGCATTAAAAATATCAATATAGAGAGTGAAAAGAGATCAACAAGCCTATAAAAAAATACAGAAAAAAAAACATTATAAAATGTGATAGAACTAACAAGAAAAAACTGCTGTCCATTACTGATAAAGCACTGACTTACAGGCTTTGAACGTCAGTATTGGTTGCTAATGCTCTGGTGATTGGATGATCTCCATTTACCGTATTGTGTCCCAATAATACATGTTGTTAGCTGTGTCTGTGGATCTGCATTGAGTTTGGTGATACCCAGGAACTGGGGAGATGCTGAATATCCATGATGAAGTTCTTATCCTTGCACAGTATGCACTATGATGGATATATTACTAATCTGTGGAGATGAGCAGCCAGGCAGTATGCCCCGTGTATAATCCGAACAGTGCGACTGTTGCTTCTCTAGGAAGATCAGAATTTTTTTATTTATTTATTTATTTTTTTTCTTTTAGTAAAATATTACATTGTTTGTTGTCACTGTTCCTTTGAAATTCTTCTCTTTCATGGCTTTTTAGACAAGTAGTTTTGATTAATGGGAGTTAATGGCTAAGTTATTGAGTTATCTAGTTTCTGTACCTTCTTTGCTAGATAATCTGTCTGCTCATTTCCTTCTAGTCCATAGTGAAAACACCGGCGTGGCTCAGTCGGTTAAGGCGCTTGCCTGCCGGTCTGAAGTTGCGCTCGGGTTCGATCCTCGCTTGGGCTGATTACCTGGTTGGGTTTTTTCCGAGGTTTTCCCCAACCGTTAGGTGAATGCCAGGTAATCTATGGCGAATCCTCGGCCTCATCTCGCCAAATACCATCTCGCCATCACCAATCTCATCGACGCTAAATAACCTAGTAGTTGATACAGCGTCGTTAAATAACCAACTAAAAAAAAACAAAGTCCATAGTGAAAAGGTATCCATTGCAAAACTATGTATTTCTGTAGACCTTGGAGTAGTTTCATTGACTGTTGGATTTCTGTTGCTCTTCTGGTTAGATTGAATTGCTGCTTTTCAGTCACTTCGGATAACTGCTTTGTTGAAGGGTTTAATGAGGTATAGTAATTACTTTAAGGAGGTGTTTAGTGCTTCTAGTTCCCGTCGAAATTGATAAAGTTGTTTCTCACTGACAAGTAGAAGGAAACTAATTTGCATGTTATTCCTGCTCCTGGCTCTTGTTTTTTATTTATTAGGTCTAATGATCGATCTGTTTATATGTGCATCCATTCATTCTTAGAGTATCGCTTATGTATTGTTTCTAATACTATTTGTTTTAAATTTGATGGGTCTGTTTCATTTATCTCTCTCTCTCTTTTTCTCTCTAAGAGTTCAGTTTCTGTTTTGAATTCTGATGGAAGTAAGAGGTGACATTTATGTTATATTGCATATGCAACCATTAATTTTTTGTATAAATCCTTCTTGAGACTTTAAGTTCCTTGGTTTAGGTTTGTATGAACTCCAATATTTGTTTTTTTTTTAGCCGGTTATTTAACGATGCTGTATCAACTACGAGGTTATTTAGCGTTGATGAGATTGGTGATAGCGAGAAGAGGTCGAGGATTCGCCATAGATTACCTGGCATTCACCTTACGGGTGGGGAAAACCTCGGAAAAAACCCAACCAGGTAATCAGCCCTAGTGGGACCCATGCCCGAGCGCAGCTTCAGACTGGCTGAGCCACGCTGGAGGCTCCCAATATTTGTTATTTGATAGCTTTCTTATTTTTTCGAATAATATTAGCTGCGAATAATTTCAAGGGAAAAATTGTTCCGGGGCCGGGTATCAATCCCAGGACCTCTGGTTGAACGTACCAGCGCTCTACCACTGAGCTACCTGGGAACTCCACCCGACACCGTCTCAACTTTTCCCTTTTATATCCACACAACTCGCGTGGGCTGACGAAACGCCAGAGACCCACAACGAGTGCACACAATCTCTGTGTGACTTGGAATTGTGGTTTTCTGTTAACGCACACAGTAACATATATATTATGCAAATCTAGTAAAGCAGATTTGAATAATTTCAAGGGAAAAATTGTTCCGGGGCCGGGTATCGATCCTGGGACCTATGGTTGAACGTACCAGCGCTCTACCACTGAGCTACCCAGGAACTCCACCCGACACCGTCTCAACTTTTCCCTTTTATATCCACACAACTCGCGTGGGCTGACGAAACGCCAGAGACCCACAACGAGTGCACACAATCTCTGTGTGACTTGGAATTGTGGTTTTCTGTAAACGTACGCAGTAACGAATATATTATGCAAATCTAGTTTTTCAAGTGAAGCTTCCTGTAAAGCAGATTTGAATAATTTCAAGAGAAAAATTGTTCCGGGGCCGGGTATCGATCCCGGGACCTCTGGTTGAACATACCAGCGCTCTACCACTGAGCTACCCGGGAACTCCACCCGACACCGTCTCAACTTTTCCCTTTTATATCCACACAACTCGCGTGGGCTGACGAAACGCCAGAGACCCACAACGAGTGCACACAATCTCTGTGTGACTTGGAATTGTGGTTCTCTGTTAACATACACAGTAACGTATATATTATGCAAATCTAGTTTTTCAAGTGAAGCTCCCCGTAAAGTAGATTTGAATAATTTCGGGTATCGATCCCGGGACCTCTGGTTGAACGTACCAGCGCTCTACCACTGAGCTTGAAATTATTGAAATTATTCAAATCTGCTTTACAGGGAGCTTCACCTGAAAAACTAGATTCGCATAATATATACGTTACTGTGTACGTTAACAGAAAACCACAATTCCAAGTCACACAGAGATTGTGTGCACTCGTTGTGGGTCTCTGGCGTTTCGTCAGCCCACGCGAGTTGTGTGGATATAAAAGGGAAAAGTTGAGATGGTGTCGGGTGGAGTTCCCGGGTAGCTCAGTGGTAGAGCGCTGGTACGTTCAACCAGAGGTCCCGGGATCGATACCCGGTCCCGGAACAATTTTTCCCTTGAAATTATTCAAATCTGCTTTACAGGGAGCTTCACCTGAAAAACTAGATTTGCATAATATATACGTTACTGTGTACGTTAACAGAAAACCACAATTCCAAGTCACACAGAGATTGTGTGCACTCGTTGTGGGTCTCTGGCGTTTTGTCAGCCCACGCGATTTGTGTGGATATAAAAGAGAAAAGTTAAGATGGTGTCGGGTGGAGTTCCTGGGTAACTCAGTGGTAGTACGTTCAACCAGAGGTTCCGGGATCGATACCCGGCCCCGGAACAATTTTTCCCTTGAAATTATTCAAATCTGCTTTACAGGGAGCTTCACCTGAAAAACAAGATTTGCATAATATTAGCCGCGTTTTTCTTGCCTGATTCTGCACCATTGCTATTTTGTTTAAATTTATCTCATTTGCAGTTATTAATGCTTCAGTGCTATCTATATTGAGGGACTGGTCTAATATATGTTTTCTATGCTGTATTTAAAACATTTTTTTAGCATCCCCACTTGCTACCTGCAAGTCTCTTTAGAGTTGTTAGTCTTTGTCATGCTTTTTCTGTAATTACATCTTTAAGTTGCTTCCATGTTAGTTTCCTGCCAAAAGTAACTCCTAGGTTTTTGTAGTTCTGCATTTGTTCGATGGCTTCTCCTTTATAGTGTAGATCTACATAATACGGTTGCTGATGTCATAATGAGAGAATTTTAAATTTTGTTTTTGTTGTGTTTACCGACATGTCATTTTCATTATACCATTCTGCGAGTTTAAGAAGTACCGGTACTTTATTGATATGGGGTGCTAGTTTTCTGTATTTATTATTGACTATTCATATATATATATATATATATATATATATATATATATATATATATATATATATATATATATATATATATATATATATATATATGTAATAACAAAAGAAAATAGGAGAGGAAGAAAGGCGACGTAAACATCAAACATTAACACATACATCTTCTGTTTGTGTTTTTCCATTCTCTGAAAAATCCAGTGAGGCATTTTCTATTTCACAAGAAACAAGTGATAGTGACACGACAGAACAAAATGTTCCAACACGTACTAGTAACGATTTCATTACACCAAAACTATAGGCTGTATTAGGCAGATGTCAATTAAGTATAAAGGATGCAGCGTATGTTTTTCAGGTGATAGCTAAAGCCCTTGGTCATAGTTGATGAACTCTCTGTTAACAGGTCTACCACCCAATGATCCCGGCAAAAAATAAGAAAGGTACGTGCAGAAGTCATCAAACAAGTATTTAACGAAAACCTCCCTTTGTAAGAATGTTGTTGTTGTTTTATAATGCCAGGCATTTGACAATAAAGTCATTTGACCTCTTACACTCCAATATTTTTCAAAGATATTGCCATGATTAGCCACTGACGCACAGATTTTGAGATGTTCTGAATCCATTTCTTGATTTGAGTTGCACAATGGACAGTTAGGAGACTGATATATTCCAATTCTATGCAGATGCTTGCCCAAACAGTCATGGCCTTTTGCCAATCTAAATGCAGCTACAGACGATTTGCTTGGTAAATCTGGAATCAACTGTGGATTATGATGCAGAGAGTTCCATTTTTTCCCTTGAGATTGTGTTATCAAATTTTGTTTTTTGAAGTCTGAGTATATAGATTTAATAAATCTTTTCACGGAGTAATACGTAGATTTAGTAATAGGTCTGTAAGTAGCAGTGCTGCCCTTCTTTGCTAAAGCATCCACATTCTCGTTTCCCAGGATTCCACAATGGAATGGTATCCATTGGAATACAATTCTTTTATTGAGTGTTATTAGTTGAGAGAGCATTTTTTTTATATCTGCTATTTGAGATGAAGGTGTGTGTCTAGAGACTATTGATAGAATAGCTGCCACTTATGATCCTGTCAAAGGAATATGCTAACAAAAATATGGATGTTGGGAAATGTGAATAATGAGAGGTATGGTGAAATGGATGACACATTGACTTTTAATTATACGTTTTATATTAATATTAACTTTTACTGTGACTTTTAGAGAGAACTATTACTGACTTCGTATCTAAGAAAAACACAGATGCGTTCTCTCGTCTAATAATAAATTCTGATTTCTTGGAGGATTGTCCTTTTATATGGGGACAAAATATTTCTATTGCAAATGCTAACAAAACGGTTCATTCTTTAAAAGCAATAAATGACACGGGAGAAGGACCTGTTAAATTAATGCAAGACTTCACTGTACTATTAACTGCAGATGAGGAGCAGAAAGAATATGTGTTGTGCTGTGTCCAAGATCATCAGCGGCCTTTCCCAGACTGCAAGAAACGGACTTTAAAGGGGAAATATCCTCAGAAGTTTTGTGACATGAGTGTTGGAACTCTTATCAAATTTTATAAAAAAATTATATTTGGTACAAATTGATATGTTCATTAATCGTCAATAAATTTAAGTTAAATTAAAATTTTAATGCAAAGTTGGCGCACGTTAAAGTCATGCAATTAAGTTTTAGACAAACGGAACTGAAATTATATAAAACAAAATTAGAGAGTATTTGTTTGTTGATAATGTAAAAAAAAATTTTGTGCATGTAAGAGACACCCTAATGCAGGCTACAATGCTGATGTTCAAAGCCTGACACGCAAAATATTTACTAATTTGTAGACTTAAGACTCGAGAATAAAGTACAGAAACAACACATGCACAGCATGCTCACAGACATGATGTGCAACTTGAAAAATGGATCACAATCCTGCCATCTATCCGCAATATACGGAACCTGAATCACGCAAGTGAAGTGGGTAGGCTTTGGAGACATGCACGCGCGAGCGCGCGCGCGCGCGCGCACACACACACACGCACACACACACACACACACACACACACACACACACACACACACACACACACACATTTTTAGATTTAAATTTTCTGAAATTCAATAATAAAAACAAATGTAAAGGAAAAGGCAATAAAATCAATTAACAAAAAATACATTTATGCCTTTAAGTGAAAAAATATACAATGTAAACCTTGATTAGCTTGTTATATTTTTCATGATTCGTGTATAAAATAGGTCTTTTCATAAACATCCAACATCTAGTTATTACAATTAATTGAGAAAATAATGTAATTTTGTAATTGTTGATTAATTTTATTATTCCTGCTACCCTTTCTTCATATTTACCCAAAATATTTTCCAGAACACTTAGCTACTTCTGATGCAACTGCAACATAAATGGTTGTTTGTGCTCCCTCCACAGGTGTCTTCATGAAGAGCCAAATCCATGGTAACATGGCAACTTGTACCATGAAGGAGTTCTTGAATATTGAGTGACGCATGTGTTTTGTTCCTCGGACTAGTCCTGGATGCAGTGCATATATGCCGACACTTGTACCTTCAAATAAAAATTATTTATCAATTGAAATATATCTACATTATTTAAATTATAATTATTAAAATACTTTGTACTAATTTTGTACTTATTAATGTACCAGTACTCATTTATAAATATACAGGGCCTTAATGTATATGGCTGCCATAGCACAGGATCTGGCTCTTGGACGACAGATCGAGCATCAGGCGGTAAAATGCTGCCTACAACTTCAGAAGCAGAAATGAATTATGAAACCTACTTTACAGCAGATGTTGAAATGTCGTCCTTCTGCTCATATACAAGCTTGATATCACGAGAATAAGTTGTCACTCACTCATCTATGCTCAATATTAGCCTGGAGTTTCTCTAATGTGTGCAGATTCATGCAAGGCACTTCAGTCTTTCAAACTACCCCATAAATAAAGAAAAGAAATGGGGAAGAAAAGAAAAAATGAGAAATAAAAACAAAATAAATAAAGAAATCAAGAAACGTAGGAAGAAAGAAACTTACTTACATACAACTGGCTTTTAGAGAATCCAGAGTTTATTAGCCCACCATCAGTTCCTATTCTGGGCAAGATTAATCCAGACCCTACACCATATCTCACCTCACTCAAATCCATTTTAATATTACCATCCCATCTACGTCTCGGCCTCCCAACTAACACTCCATATTAGCCACGGCGAAAATGCGACTCACGAGCACATTGTGGCTCACAGTGCTTTTCTCTCGCTTCCTACCTACAACCCCACCCTCTCACTCACTGGAGTCAAACTCCGTTCTATTTGTATTTGTCTCGGGCCTGCGAGTGGCATATCGTCGCAATATCTCTCTCGAAACCATGTACCTCTATAAAAAACGAAAGTTTCAAGTAGGATGGGAGGATGCATTCTTTTGCTTACAATATGATGAAAATATTAAATGTATGATTTGTTCACAAATATTACTAGGAAAACGGTTGTATAACATAAAACGGCATTATAAGTTACTACATGTTACTGATGAAACATTAAAAGGTTAAGTGTTATTATTATTATTATTATTATTATTATTATTATTATTATTATCATTTCATCTCTGTACGTCGATTCTTTTACAGCAGATGTACGAATAATGTGGTTATATTTTCAATTTAAACTCACAGATTTACAATGTGACGTTAAATGAAAGCTAGATGTAAGGACTTGACAGATATTGAACTTTTCAAATCTTTGGAAAAAAAAAATAAATATTTGAAGCTTCGTTCTTTCGCTTGCTCTGTTGAAGCCATGTTCGCTGTAACTTACGTTTGTGAAAAATTATTTTCAACAATGAAAATAGTAAAAATCAAATTTAGATCACGACTGACAGACAATTACCTTCGTGATCAACTACGATTGGCAGTAAGTGACATAATTCCTGATTTTGAAACTTTGTCGCAGAGACATTCTGAAGACAGTTAATTTTAGGTTGTGATAATGTGTCCTATGTTTTCTTGTTCATTTCTTTCTTCGTTACACGTCCTAAGCAACTTCCCCTTCGGTTGTCCGCCTCCCTCCATAGGTGCTATGCACGTTGCAGCTTACACAGTGGCTCGGCGCACCATGGTCTTTTCGCCACAGCTGCTCTATATGGATTTCTGGATTTGCCCATACTTGCTACATACCCTGCCCATCTCAAACGTCTGGGTTTAATATTCCTAATTAAATACAGGTGAAGAATACAATGTGTACAGTTCCCCATTGTGTAACTTTCTCCATTCTCCTGTAACTTCATCCCTCTTAGCTACAAATATTTCTCTAAGTACCTTATTCTCAAATACCCTTAGCCTCTGTTCCTTTCTCAAAGTAAGAGTCCAAGTTTCACAACCATACAGAACAACTGGTAATATAACTGTTTTATAAATTCTAACTTTCAGCTTTGTTTGAGAGCAGACTGGATGACAGAAGCTTCTCAACAAATAATAGCAGACATTTCCCATATTTATTCTGCGTTTAATTTCCTCTTGAGTGTAATTTATATTTGTTACTATTACTCCAAGATATTTGAATTTTTCCACCTCTTCAAAGGATAAATTTCCAATTTTTATATTTCCATTTTGTACTTTGTTTTGGTCACGAGACATAATCATATTCTTTGTCTTTTAGTGATTTACTTCCAAACCTATCGCTTTACTTGCTTCAAGTAAAACTCCCGTGTTTTCCCTTATAGTTTGTGGATTTTCTCCTAACACATTCACGTCTTCCGCATAAACAAGAAGCTGATGTAACCATTCAATTCCAATCCCTCTCTGTTATCCTGGACTTTCCTAATCGCATACTGGTATTCTAGAGCAAAGTTAAAGAGTAAAGATGATAGTGCATCTCCTTGCTTTAGCCCACAGTGAATTGGAAAAGCATTAAACAGAAACTGGCCTATACAGTCTCTGCTATATGTTTCATTGAGACACATTTTAAGTAATCAAACTGGTTTCTTGGGAATACCTAATTCAGTAAGAATATCATATAAAATTTCTCTCTTAACCGAGTCATATGCCTTTTTGAAATCTATGAATAACTGACGTACTGTGCCCTTATACACCCATTTTTCTCAAATATTTGCCAAATACAAAAAATCTGATCTATAGTCGATCTATTATGTCGAAAACCACATTGATGATTCCCAATAATTTCATCTACACATGGAGTTAATCTTCTCAAAAGACTATTAGACAAAATGTTGCACGGCATCAACAAAAATGATATTGAATAATTTCAAGGGAAAAATTGTTCCGGGGCTGGGTATCGATCCCGGGACCTCTGGTTGAACGTACCAGCGCTCTTACCAACTGAGCTATCCGGGAACTCCATCCAAGACCATCTCAACTTTTCCCTTTATATCCACACAACTCGCGTGGGCTGACGAAATGCCAGAGACCCACATCGAGTGCACACAATCTCTGTGTGACTTGGAATTGTGGTTTTCTGTTAACGTACACAGTAACACATATATTATGCAAATCTAGTCTTTCAGATAATGCTCACATCTGCTTTACAGGGAGCATTACCTGAAAGATTAGATTTGCATAATATATACGTTACTGTGTACGTTAACAGAAAACCACAATTCCAAGTCACACAGAGATTGTGTGCACTCGATGTGGGTCTCTGGCGTTTCGTCAGCCCACGCGAGTTGTGTGGATATAAAGGGAAGAGTTGAGACAGTGTCGGGTGGAGTTCCAGGGTAGCCCAGTTGGTAAGAGCGCTGGTATGTTCAACCAGAGGTCCTGGGATCGATACCCAGCCCCGGAACAATTTTTCCCTTGAAATTATTCAAATCTGCTTTACAGGGAGCATTACCTGAAAGACTAGATTTGCATAATATATAGGTTACTGTGTACATTAACAGAAAACCACAATTCCAAGTCACACAGAGATTGTGTGCACTCGATGTGCGTCTCTGGCGTTTCGTCAGCCCACGCGAGTTGTGTGGATATAAAGGGAAGAGTTGAGACGGTGTCGGGTGGAGTTCCCGGGTAGCTCAGTTAGTAAGAGCGCTGGTACATTCAACCAGAGGTCCCGGGATCGATACCCAGCCCCGGAAGAATTTTTCCCTTGAAATTATTCAAATCTGCTTTACAGGGAGCATTATCTAAAAGACTAGATTTGCATAAAAATGATATTCCTCGAAAGTTATTACAGTTAGTCTCTTGTCCCTTGTTAAAGATAGGTACAATAATTATGGATTCCTTCCATTGTTTTGATACAATTTCCTTTTCCCAAATAGCAAGTACAAACTTATAAATTTTGCTAGATAATGCACTTCCACCCTCTTGTATTAATTCCGCTGGAATTTGATCAATACCTGGGGTCTTGTACTTTTTCAGATTTTGTATCGCAATTTTGACTTCAGAAGTGTGGGTTCGGGTATAAATGGCTCAGCAATTTGTATTTGAATTTCGTCTCGATCATTTCTATTTGGCCTATGTACATTTAGTAGTTGCCCAAAATAGTTTTTCCATCTGTTCAGGATAGAATGAGAGTCTGTAAGCAAGTCACCATTCTCATCCTTGATCATGTTTACCCTTACCTGCTATCCTTTCTTAAATTCCTATATGCCCTTCTATAAATCTCTAATGTTTTTATTCTTACTATTTGTTTCTACCTCATTCAGTTTTTCCTTTAAGTAATTTTTCTTTTTATTCCTAAGTGTGCGACAGCTTCCTGTTTTTCATTGAAATAATTATCTCTATTCATCTGGATTGGATCCTGTAAGAATTTCAATTTTGCCTATTTCCGTCTTTCTACTATGGTACCATGGAACAATCTTCATCAAACCATCTTAGTTTCATAATAACCTATGTTCTGTTCAGCTGACATTTTGATATTATTCCTGATATTTACCCACATGTCATTAACATCCAACTCCTTCTCAACTTCGTCGGGACTTCTTAAAGTGGCAAACCTATTTTAAATTTCGACCTGATAATTGAATCTTCTAATATTAATTTGTTGCTCTACTTGCTTGGCTACTGATAGTGTCTCTCTTAATTTTCCAATTATCAAACAATGGTCTGCCTTCTGAAGGTTCGAATATACTATACTAAAATGAAAAAATGAAAGAAAAAAAAAAATCAGGAAATGTAGAAAGAATGCAAAAATGAAAAGAGGAAGTAAGAATTAGAGCAATCAAGAAATGGAGAAAGAAAGAAAACACCAAAAAATAAAAGAAGAAGTATAGAAAGAAACAAAATAAAAAAAGAAGAAATAGAGAAATCAAGAAATGCAGCAAGAAGAAAATTAAAAAAGAAAAGAATAGAGCAATCAAGAAATTGAGAAAGAAAGGCTGCTTTGGTAAAGTAATGGAGAAAGGAGCGAAAATGAAAAGTGAAAAGAAGAAATGGAGAAGGAAAGGAAACATAAAAGGGTAAAAAAGAAATGGAAGAAAGAAAATAGAAAAGAAGAAATAGGGCAGTCAAGAAAAGGAAAGCACCCAAAAAGAAAAGAAATAGAGAAATCAAGAAATGGAGCAAGAAGTGAGAAATGAAAAATGAAAGAAAATAGAGAATCAAGAAATGGAGAAAGAAAAGAAAAATGAATATAGAAAAAAGGAAATGGAGAAAGAACGTGACAACGGACCAGTTCAGTGTCATTTCCCCAGGATGCATATCGTCGTTTATTTTTTATTTTATTGGGTTATTTTACGACGCTGTATCAACATCTAGGTTATTTAGCGTCTGAATGATATGAAGGTAATAATGCCGGTGAAATGAGTCCGGGATCCAGCACCGAAAGTTACCCAGCATTTGCTCGTATTGGGTTGAGGGAAAACCCCGGAAAAAACTTCAACCAGGTAACTTGCCCCGACCGGGATTCGAACCCGGGCCTCCTGGTTTCGCAGCCAGATGCGCTGACCGATACTCCACAGGTGTGGATCATATCGTCGTTGTTCCTGCGTAACTCCTATGTGACATATTTATCAATTTTCAGATATTTACTCTATTAAATAACTTAAATAGTGATACTGCAAATAATAAAATCTCCTATATGTAATTATATTTCTTTGTTTCGAAAATGTAAGAATTCACAGTCTCCTATGTACGGCTGCGATAGGATGAATAAATGTGTTTTTTCTTCCTACTGAGAAATTTTATATTTTGCACATAGGAGTTATAGCAGGAACAACGACGATATGCTGTATACACTGGCAGCTTAGGTACACTTTAATGATTCCACATTAATTTCTAAACTTCCGTAAGGATTAGGTACCTTCAATTCCATGTATATCACAAATTTAGATTTTTGAGTAGTATTTATGAAAACTACGATAGATAGCTTGTAACACATATATTTTTGATACATATTGTACTGTATTTCTATTAGAGCAATGTTTCCTGAGTGTGGGTTGCGATCCCTGTTATTTACATAAATTTATTTTGTATTTAGAAACAATAAACGTTGAACATAAAAATAACAAAAATGTTTCAGTAGTCATAACTCGAAAGTAATGCCATAAATATGTTTATTTAAAAAAAAAATAGCTTCTCAAATCTGAAATCCGTATTCGATATACACATGGTGATATTGTTTTCAAGTTCAAGGAATTTCCTTGCTTTTATTTCGATTGCAATCACAGAAGAGAAATTATTTTGCATAGCCCTATACAGAGTGAGAAAAAAAAACTAAACTGACAAACTCTGGGAAGTTGCATGGGATACCAAAACAAACAGTTTTTTCTAATGTCATATTTTCCTGTGAGGCATTGTTTTGTGAGGACACCAACATAAACACAAACCATTATCATCCTTCATTTTCTCAATTGAGTCTTACAAAACATTTGCTCACCACAATCATTTCAAAAGGAGTACAAAAAGAGAATAGCAATGGCAAAGGAAGCTTTTAATAGAAAAAGAAACATCATCTGCAGACTTCTGGAACAAGAACTAAGGAAGAGACTAGTGAAGTGCTTTGTGTGGAGTGTGGCATTGTATGGGGCAGAAACATCGACATTACGACGAAGTGAAGAGAAGCGACTAGAAGCATTTGGAATGTGGATATTGAGAAGAACGGAGCATATGAAATAGACAGAATAAGAAATGAAACTGTGCTGGAAAGGGTGAAGAAAGAATGATGCTGAAACTGATCAGGAAGAGAAAAAGGAATTGGCTTAGTCACTGACTGAGAAGAAACTGCTTACTAAAGAATGCACTGGAAAGAATGGTGAATGGGAGAAAGTTTGGGGCAGAAGATATCAGGTGATAGACGACATTAAGGTAATATGGATCATATGCGGAGACTAAGAGGAATGCAGAAAATAGGAAAGGTTGGAGAATGCTGGGTTTGCAGTGGAAGAACTGCCCTTGGACAGAAAACTATGAGTGAATGAATTTATTATCTTTTATTATGTTGGCTTATTTGCTGTATATATTTGCATTGCTGTTCCTGGTCTTGTTTTTACTGCCCCAGTTACAATTTTTAATACATTATTTTGTAGTGTTCCTAATAATATTTTGATTTGGTTTGGAGAAGCAATTAGTGCCTACTTCCGTAAGTTACAATTGACTTAATATATGCTTTGTTAAGGGTTTCTTGTGTACTTCCCCATTTCACACATCCTAGACATTTTAAGATATTGCTTCTGGATGTTACTTTTTCTGCTTATAAGTTAATATCTTCTTTCATGTTGAGCTTTTTTCTAGATGTGTCCTTAGATACTTGATGGTTTCACTTTTTGGTAGGGAAGAATCTGTTATTTGTAATTGAATGGGATAGTTATTATACTTCAATTAGAAGAACTGGTATGACAACTTCGTTGTACTAATTATATTATTTTCTTCTGTTCAGTTTTGTAATTAGGTAAGAACATCGGTCTTTTTGATTTTTTGTTTTAAGAGCAAAACATGCAGATTTCCTTACATTCTAGTAGATTATTTTTCCTAATACATAAAGGAACTATATTGTTGAAAGGCTTTATAACCAATTAATAATAACCTCTGCTACATTCATTTATTTACATCAGGACCCAAATACTTGCTGAATTACTTATAGTTAATTTTTTTTTGCATGGATACTACTTTACTCCTCACCTATCAATTATTTGCATGGATAGTACTGTACTCCTTAGCTGTCTCTACCATTCAACTATCTGGCTTACTCCTGTCCTATCCCTTTATGCTCAACTGCAACACAGTTCACATTAAAAGTCTTGGCTTAGGGGCTAGATTGGTTGCAGACAATGGATGGCGTGTGTGTGCATGTGCAAACGTGTGAAAGAAAAAATTGACTTTCCAGATTTGTCCGTCGAATTAGATCTGTGGCAGCGTGTCTGCCTTCAGACTAGCTGGCCCGGGTTCGATTCCTGGCGGGGTCAGAAATTTTCTTGTAAAATTTCTACCTCGGGACTAAGAGAGATGGCAATGTACAACTTCTAATCACTAAATTATGCACCAATATGCCTGGATTAAATCCCAAAATCTGTCCGCAGTGCATATGAAGGGAAGGCATATGACACTGTTGATAGTGATTTGTCTGTTGGATAGGGACGTTAAGACTGGTGGCCCCCTTGGTGCTCGACAGGAGTTGGCTACGTGCTGGCACCAGGTTTCCCCTTCTCCCTTCCTCACCATCATCATCATCCTCAATCATTCCCTACACTACACTTACACGAACACATAACATACACTCACCAGTACAAGACATAACTCTTCACAGATACACATCATGCATAATGTGGCCTGCCGATGTGGTATGCAATTTCAAAATGGGTCACAGTCCTGCCATCTATCCGCAGTATGCGGAACTCGAATCACGTGAAGTGAAGTGGGTAGGCATTAGACACACACACACACACACACACACACACACACACACACACACACACACGCACTTTCCAGAATTAATTAGAAGTAAGTACCTTGAAGCAATTTAGCCATGTGATGTGTCATAAGAACAAGTGCTAACTTGCTCTGTCCAAATGCCTCACGTGCAGTGTATTGTTCCTCATGGTTGAGGTCATCAAGCTTTATGTCACTAGCATAGTGGGCTTGAGCTGATACATTGATGATGCGGCCTTCATCAGATGTCTTCAACTTCGGTAGTAATAAATGCGTTAATAAGAAATGTCCTGTAACATAACATCGTTGTAGAAGCCTATATTGAACATAAAATAAGATTCTAAACATCTAAACATTATTATTCCTCTCTCAATCTAAAACAATACTGATTTGATTGTTTTAACAAGTTTTAACAATTATTTAATTATAGTGAATTAATTTACAATGCCATTTAGCATTGAATGAAGTACCAGGATGGAATGTGGAAAATGTAGAATATGGAACAAATTTTGATTACATACCTTATCACTGTACATAGGAGACATTGAGGTGAAGTTCCTATGTTTTTGTGACTTCAGTACTAGGAGGTGATGTGAGCAACACCATGGTCCAGCCTGGGGCGACGCTGCCTTAAGGGCACATGGGCGTGCACCGCTCCATGAAATGTCGTAAAATTTCATAGGGAAAATATAAAAATTAGAAATAGTTTTCTTTAAAAAAAATACGCGCTGATTTTGTTTGAAGTTGTATTTTCTGCAAATTTGGCAACATCACGATGAACACAAAGCCATTATGGACTTCTGGACTCATTCTTTTATCATCATTCCTAAGTTTCATCTGAGGGAAGTGACGGGAAGTTACGAGTACCTAATATTATTGGTTTTGGGCACTGTGGTTTGACACTGTAACACTGCTTTAGTTTTTTTTTTTTTTCTAAATAGTTACTCATGTTAACACTGGATGGTACTTGTATTTTTTTAAACAAGGCCACAAAGACTACATTATTTATTTTGGCGGGTAGTTTTGAATGGCTTGATTTCTTCTTATGTTTATTTAGTGCTCGTTAGTGTTAGCACTGTTAAACATGTGATTTTTTTTGTGCATTGCGAAATAATTGAAGGGTACAGGAAAAGAATGAGCTCAGTCCACTTTAGTAAAGTGTTCAGGAGAGCAGTTTACAGTCTGTTTTTAGCATATTCTTTCCTTCTATGCCAAATAAACATCTGTCATAGCACTTAGACTGTTCAAATTATCATAATGTTTCATTTATAGAATTAAACTGCATACAATAACATATATACAACATGTATAACTCATTTTTAAAGAAAAGTGGACAACGCTGGTTCTTTCCTTGTACCATTCAATTGATTAAGCCAGTACCATATTTTATCTATATTACTTATATACATTGCTATTTATTTATTCTATGTTATTTATATTATCTCAGGAAAATGAATCTAATGAAATACCCTAGTTAAAAAGCAAAACTTTAACTTACAAAGACAGAATTTTAGCTAAGGAATTAGGCCCCCCAATACCAGACTTTGCATTAATCAAGTGTTTACAAATAAAAACAACATGCAACAAGAAATTTTAATAAAACCGTATACAAAAAGTAGAATTGTATGCGTGGGTGTCCTTTGGATAATTCGCAGTTTTGCTTTCCATGCGTTTTATTTGGTAGGGAAGACACTTGAACTAAAACAGGTGTGAAAGATTTAAAACATTTACCCGACCTTAAAAAGTACGAAGCATGATATAGGTATGTCAAAATGTCATTTAGATAATAAAATGAGTTTCGAAGTGTCGGAAAGAAGTGCAATAGAGATAGCAACAATAATTCTAAACCAATTGCGTGAAATTGAAATTGAAAAATCTCAAGAGAAACTGACCAGCCAAAAAATATAATGGAGCTTCAGTTATGAGTGGGTAGGAATATGCGGTGCAGTGCAGTGCTTGGTCAAAGAGAAATACTGTAATACTAATTATGTTCATTGCTACCTCCTCAGGGGGCACCGCCTTGAAGTAACATTGTCCGTTTGGGCAGGGAGGTTTGTATGCTCCAATGAGGCTGAGGGCTATACCAGCCATAGCTTGCTATTGGCAGGGACTCCCATGCCAGGCAGGTCTCAGCTGGAGTGTCAGACGAAGTGTGTCGTACAACGTCCTGTCTGTCTTATCCTATTCTTATCACTCCCCAATCCTTTACCCAAGCCAAGGTGTAAGGTATTGTGCTGAGGACTGAATGGCACTGGGGTACTTAAATATTCAAGTGTCGTGAACTATCCCCTTGGGTTACCAGGCCAAAACCCTTTGTACTCAGGCCTTCTGCTTCTGTGAGGGCTCCAGGGCTAGTGGGAACAATATTTACCAAAAAACAAAAAGCCAGAGATAGAGATGAGCATGGTGAGGAATATGGAAATGGATACTCACATTGCAGGAGTTCAGTTAAGGGAACCTGAGAATCCAGAGCTTTCTAACAGGGGACTCTAGAGAAGAGCATAGTGAGGAATTTGGAAACCGGTCAACTCACATTGCAGGGCTCACTTAAGGGAACCTGAGAATCCAGAGCTCTCTAACAGGGGACTCTAGAGAAGAGCATAGTGAGGAATTTGGAAACAGGTCAACTCACATTGCAGGGCTCACTTAAGGGAACCTGAGAATCCAGAGCTCTCTAACAGGGCACTCTAGAGAAGAGCATAGTGAGGAATCTGGAAACGGGTCAACTCACATTGCAGGGCTCACTTAAGGGAACCTGAGAATCCAGAGCTCTCTAACAGGGGACTCTAGGGAAGAGCATAGTGAGGAATTTGGAAACGGGTCAACTCACATTGCAGGGCTCACTTAAGGGAACCTGAGAATCCAGAGCTCTCTAACAGGGACTCTAGAGAAGAGCATAGTGAGGAATTTGGAAACAGGTCAACTCACACTGCAGGGCTCACTTAAGGGAACCTGAGAATCCAGAGCTCTCTAACAGGGGACTCTAGAGTAGAGCATAGTGAGGAATTTGGAAACAGGTCAACTCACATTGCAGGGCTCACTTAAGGGAACCTGAGAATCCAGAGCTCTCTAACAGGGGACTCTAGAGAAGAGTATAGTGAGGAATCTGGAAACGGGTCAACTCACATTGCAGGGCTCACTTAAGGGAACCTGAGAATCCAGAGCTCTCTAACAGGGGACTCTAGAGAAGAGCACAGTGAGGAATCTGGAAACGGGTCAACTCACATTGCAGGGCTCACTTAAGGGAACCTGAGAATCCAGAGCTCTCTAACAGGGGACTCTAGAGAAGAGCACAGTGAGGAATCTGGAAACGGGTCAACTCACATTGCAGGGCTCACTTAAGGGAACCTGAGAATCCAGAGCTCTCTAACAGGGGACTCTAGAGAAGAGCATAGTGAGGAATTTGGAAACGGGTCAACTCACATTGCAGGGCTCACTTAAGGGAACCTGAGAATCCAGAGCTCTCTAACAGGGGACTCTAGAGAAGAGCATAGTGAGGAATCTGGAAACGGGTCAACTCACATTGCAGGGCTCACTTAAGGGAACCTGAGAATCCAGAGCTCTCTAACAGGGGACTCTAGAGAAGAGCATAGTGAGGAATCTGGAAACGGGTCAACTCACATTGCAGGGCTCACTTAAGGGAACCTGAGAATCCAGAGCTCTCTAACAGGGACTCTAGAGAAGAGCATAGTGAGGAATCTGGAAACCGATCAACTCACATTACAGGGATTTAGTTAAAGGAACCTGAGAATCCAGAGAGTTCTCTAACAGTGGACTCATATAATTCATTTTATAAAGATGTTTAAACCTGAAAGAGAAGAGCATAGTGAGGAATCTGGAAATTGATCAACTCACACTGCAGGAATCTTCTCTCCACATATTATGCGATTGTGAGCCTTTGTCCACAGTCAGATATGTCTTCTTGGGCTCAGATAGGTGGGACCAGAAGATATAAGAAAAGCAGACCCGAGAGCAATCCTGGCCTTCAAGGAGGCTTCGGGACTTGGGTAAACTTTTCATTTACCTCGAGCACAATGGGCCCACTTAAGTGACCTACGTGCACAGGACTGAAAGGACCCAGCCCATTTCAATTCATTAATTGATGTTCATTGCTACGCACATCAGGGAAATCTTATTCTTCAAAGTGCGACATCTTCCTCTATAAAAAGCAGAATTTTTTTCAAGATTTGCAAGGGATAGAGACATTCTTTTCGAGATCACCAAAAAAAAAAAAATGGACTATCTAATTGAGTTTGTACAAAAGAAGTTTGGTTATGTCCCACTGATAAGGTGGCATTTTCAACATCGGACTGTTAATACAATCTTCGAAAACAGAGGAAATTTGATTAAGTGTTTCGAACATAATAGGGACACTGAATAAATGACACAAAGGCCTCAACTGAAGCTATAGAGTTTGTGCAAACACTTAACAGATCCCGAGTTCGTTTATTGGCTTACATTTTTCTATAAGATCATGCCTCATGTTGCCAAACTGTATGGAAATGAAGTCTTTAAGTGAGCCCTTGAAAAAAGCCAATACGTTGAATATGAAAGCAGCAGGAGTAACAGATTGGCAGCTTTGGAAGTTTGTGATACGATTACAAGCCCTTTTAATGACAGATTTAAGTTTTTCGGTCATTTATGCACCTCTAAGCTATTTTTGTGTACAGGTTTCCCCAGTGCTGCAACAAATTCTCCGAGAATGATTTTCAAACAGCTCTGAAGTTGTATCCTAAACTAAATGGTGCAAAATTGCGAACGGAGTTGGAAGTGTTGTACAGTCGTGAATATCTGCAAAATGCCTCCAGTGCATCATCCCTTCTTCAGTTTTTCTATGAAAATAACATGTCGGAGTGTGTGTTGATGTTGAAGACTATTCCAATGACAACTGTGGGGAACGAAAGATCCTTCTCTACATTGAATAGGATAAAAGCATTTATCAGAAGTTCCATAGGGAATGATAGCCTGAATGCACTAGCAGTGTTACCCATTGACATAAAAATGGTGCACTCCATTCCAGACTCAAATAAGTGAGTATTAGAAAAATTCTCTTCAGCCAGGATATAATTTATCTGTACAAGAAATTAAATGACAAAGTAAGCTTTGTTTTTAAGTTATATTTCAGGCGTGCACCACCTCTTTTTAATCCCACGAGTCACCACTGGGTCCAGCCACTTCTTACTCCCAAGAAGGACTTGGTACTTACGTAATTTTATATGAGGCTGATTGATCTATAGACTTGTTTTGGACGCATTAGAGATGAAAATTGCTGCTTTCACCTGAACTTGAACCTGGATTCTTCCAGTCTGTAGTCAATCGCTCTATTTACAGAACTGCATCAGTTCTCAGATATTACTGAGTTCAGTGAAATATAAAATGAGTATATTATGATTGAATAAATACTCAATAGTTATATTTTTTTAATACTAATGTAATCCTATTATATATGATCAGGAAGGTGGTGGTGGTGGTGGTGGTGGTGGTGCAGCGATGTTTATAGTTACAGTATATTAGGGAAATTTATCTTTTCTCTAACACAGTTTAAAAATGTTCTGACTCTTTCTCCTTCAAATGAGAAGCCCCAGCCCTGTTTAGGCAGTGAAAGTTCTGTGTTTTATATGACGTCACTCAGAGGTAACTATTTTTTTCCTTGATATATTTCTGTTTTATTCTGTTCACGAATAGTATTTTACTTCTACAATATATGCAATAAATTGGTTCTGGTAGTAGAGAAAAGGTCATGTACTAAAAGATTTCAGGTGAAGGGTAAGCATTTCATCTTGTCAGAACTTTCAGTATGATCTTGGGATCTACTTAGTCTCCTATAAAATTTCAGGCCTCTTCAAAGGCCACAAAAAATGCTAATTCTCCCACCCCTAAAAATGGTCTTTACTTAAATTAATAATAAGACATTCATTACTGTCTCTTAGCTGAATGTCAATAGATTAGCCAGATAATCTGAGGAGAATTTTGAATCAAGTAGGCTACTAAGTTTTTTCTAGCGTTAATTGTTAGCCAGAATGTAGTACTGATCACATCATCTCCTAGTGCTGAGGTTAAGTCGTGGGAGCTCCATCTCCACGCATCCCTTGCTCGTCGTGTGTACGCAGACACCTTTACCTTAAAATATGATCATAAAACATTTTTATACAGAAATCTGTGCAAGTTTTGGATTAGTAGGCTACATACCGAGATAATTGGAAATGAAGTGCATTTCAAATCCATCTTCAGTCTTCTCAAAAGGATGGAATGCGAGCCCAGCATTATTAATTAGTATGTCAATAGTTTCTGTATCTGCAATTAAATTAATGTCATGTTTATTCAACCATTAACTTATAGTTAGTTGGTCCTCACATTCAGTGGAATCCTCTCACAAAGCTGTAACTCCTACCATATTCAGTGTGAAAAATTCCATTTTTGAGTTGAATAAAATTATAATATAAAATTCATCACCACTATTAACAGAATGACATGTAGTATAGTAGCTAACTGTGAAATTTAGCACGACCAAAAAATGTCAGATAAATTTTGTATATTGACTTCTCATTCAAAGACAACGTTCTTTCACTTGTCATATTCTTTGTAGTGGTGGAGTGTGGTTTGAAGACCTGTGATTCTGTTGCTATGAAGATTTGTCATGGTTTTGACTGTGAATACAGTTCCAAAATCACAGCTCTGAGAAATTGTCACTCTGCCTGATATGTGATTCACAGTGATGGCGACTGATGTTACGTATATGTAACAGCTCCAGAATCCAAATAACTGCAAGTCAGAAGAGTAACTTCAAGGACAACATAACTGGGATCTAAATAATTTTCGTCCCACTCAAAAAGTTAACATTGGCAATCCTTTCATACTGAAACTATGCACTCGCTATATTCTTCAACGAATGATTCAGTTAATCAGCTCAGAGCGTGTTTTGTTTTAGTATACTTGCCATGCTAATCACTATATAAGACGTGGCATCAGTACATCAATTCACTTTGCAGAAGAGCAATAAACATAAATATCTGTCAGCTCGTAATGAGAAACATGGGTATTCCTCGTGATATTGAGTTCCAGACGACTTGGAAATCTACAGACAGGAAATGTAACCCCACAATTGCCAAGGATCATCTGAATACAAACGTCACACTGTGACAAAATTGCTATTATCTGTCACAGCGATTTTTACAGAGCTATCATAGTTCAGACCTGTGATGGCAAAATGCTGTCACGCCCCACCTCTAATTCTTTGTTAAAGAACTACATTAACTTTCCTTTCAAAGGCTGCAAAACGGTATTTGTCGAATACAGGGGAGAGAGCCATTAATCCTTCCCTTTGAAGGCTTTATGGAACCAATCTGGACAAATACCCAATGTCCCATCCCTACCTTCCCGTGATGCAGCTGTTAGTAAGCATAATTTTACAAACTGAACTAAAGGGAGGGGCTACTCATCAATTAGCACTGGTCAGCTTGATGAGTTAATGACCGAATTTGGTATAATTTTCCTCTATTCAATACCTAATTCCCTCTTTATCCTTTCCTATCCAGTCCTCTGACTGAACTCTTACTTTCTTCGACCCCGATGGTATTAGAGTATTCGAGGCCTAAGGGTTCATTTTACTTTCCTTCCTATCCTTTCTGCTTTTCTGTTCCTAGGGCTAACCTGCTATGGCACTAAAATCGTCCTCCAGTGGCTTAAGGAGGGAAAGCTGGTGATCAACAAGATCTCCCAACTAGGTCCAGTAGACCTGTCGACCAACAACAGGTGTGGTCCTCCAGACATTCTGGAGGCTGTGTGTGAATAAAGTAGCCACCAAAACGTTAAAATATGGTGTTCACTTAAATCGGCTACAACTTGCCATTTAACTACTCCAATATGAAATGAATACCATTAAGGTAAAATTATCCAGAGGTAAAATAGTCTCCGGGCGGGGACTACTTTAATGGTACAGAATCAACTGAACATCGTACAATGGAATGCTGGTAGTATAACATCAGCTAAAAAATGGATTTGGAATGCCTCAAAATCTGTGCTTCAGTGGCTGACCATGACAATATCTTTGAAAAAATTGGAGTGCAAGAGGTCAAATGACTTTATTGTCAAACGCCTGGCATTAGAAAACAACAACAACAACTTTCCCTCCAAAGCAGACTATTCAAAGGATTATTATTCCCCGCTAGTTATGTTTGTTATGGTCACCTGACAAGTCGCACTTTCTCTTTGTTTTGATTGAATGTTGTACTTCAGTATACTGGTTCGAAAACCATTAACAATTTCAGTATGCCATGTTTAAGTAAGAATTCTTATTTTTCTTGTTGCACTTCTTATGTAATATTTTGGAAACTAGTGCCCACTTCGAATTCAGAACTGAATCTTTTATCTGCTTCTGGGCCTTTCGAGATCTCTTTTACCATGGGACCTATAATTCTGGTAGATTATTTGGAATCGTCATGTTTACATGCTGATTCTATTTGAGATGATAGTCACTTGTTTCTGTAACAACTTTCTCCATATTATGTAGCTTATCTCTAATTGAGTCACTTCTATATCTATCTCTTAGTATTACTGTGGTGTTACTCCGAATAAATGTCGAGAAAATCGCATTTATGATGTTTCCAATCTGTGTTCATCAGTTTTTCTCAAGGCTCATGTTTGACTACATGAGGCCAATACTACTTTAGGACTAGTTCTGTTGTAATATTATGAATCTTTTTCATTTTCACTGTTCATTTTATTCAAATGTTTCATAATAATGAAGACTTCAGATGTTGTTGTTGTTGTTTTCTAATGCCAGGCGTTTGACAATAAAGTCATTTGACCTCTTCCACTCCAATATTTTTCAAAGATATTATCATGGTCAGCCACTGAAGCACAGATTTTGAGGTGTTCCGAATCCATTTCTTGGTTTGAGTTGCACAATGGGCAGTTAGGGGACTGATATATTCCAATTCTATGCAGAGACTTCAGATGTAAGTAGTGATAACCTACATATATATATATATATATATATAATAGAATCGCATACTTTTTATCTTTTATTGCAAAAACAAGAGAATTGTTATGGTGGGAGAGATCGAGAGAAGCATCATACTATGTGCCTCACTTAAATACAAAAACAACCGCATTATGTCATATGCTAGTAAACAGTAAAGTAGCTATTAGGAAAAAATGTTTTAGTCAGAAATGCCTAATATGCATATATTCCTTAAAGAGGAAACTGCTGTTGGAAATGTGTCCAATCAATTAGATAGAAGCTATAATTGTGTCACAGCATAGGCCACTATCAAGACAATAATTATTAAAGAAATGAAAAGACTGGATAGGAAATCATCTTGTATAACACTCCGCAAGAACATTGCGTAATTCTTTTAATAATAATAGACCGTTGCTCATTTCAATGATGTCATTCACCATAGGATTAAAGTATTTTATATTTCAGAACCATGGAATTGTTTATTTTAGATGCTTAGTAATCCCTTTGCTGAATCTGTTGTGCAACTGATTGTAGTATATGTAAGTAATATTTATGGTTCTGTATCAGTTCAGGTTTCTTAAATGTAAGATATTTTTAAGTGATGTGATTAATTTTCGGAACACCTGTGCATATTGAATTGTGTATATAGGCCTATGAACATTAATCGCAAATTTTTCTATATATAGTACCGTATTTAGGAAAACACAACTGTAATTACTTATACTTAAGCCCCATATACAAAAGTGTTTCAGAGTACATACGGTTCAGTGGATCTGTGCTCTAGGTTGCAATTTTCTCTTTACTCCTGCTTCTATTTTTTTTTCCTTCCCTAACACACAGCTGAAGGTCCACCAATTTAAAACATCGGAACAAGACTTACCAAGATTTTCAACAAACTGATGAATTGATTTCAGTGATGATAAATCCAAAAATTTTACTTGCACTTCAGCATCTTTTACTTCTTGTTTAATTTGTGCTACAGCCTTGTCTCCAGCCTCAAGATCTCTGCATGCTAGAATAATTGCTCCTCCTAAAGGAAAGTCACATCCAAATGAAAACTGTTTTTTTTAACATGAGGCATATGTTTGACTTACAAATCATAAATCATAATAGAGGCTTATAATGAATAATTATATATCGTGGGCTTACAAGGAAAAGGTATTAAGTCCAAAAATGCGAAAAAAGAGTTATTAATGGTAATAAGCAGGGAAAGGATTTATATGTAAATACATATTTACTTATAAAGCTAATATAATTTATATTTTGCATTATCTTTATGTTTCACAATGTGTAGGGTTGAAAAATCCTACTTTTATTTTCCATATTTTTCCATATTTTAGAGTTTAGTACATATTTTCGTTAATTTCCATATATTTTCCATATTTCATATAAAACAGTCCATATTATATTAGGTTTAACAATAAAACAAAACAAAATTCCATTAACTTTTAAAAATACATTTCAACAATAGAGATTTAAACACATGTTCAGTAATCCCTTTAACATCAGAGTTATTTGAAAATTAGCAGTCCTATCAACAATGGGAAAGTAAGTTACAAAACTGTATTAATTTAATTTAAAATTTTTAACAGACTTCAGTTGTGCAGCTCAACAGTTAAATGCCAGTCAGAGTACACATAGGTTCAGTTTTGTAAATCATACTATAAAGACGGTAAATATGCCAAAAGTACGTCATTCAGTCAATTTAAAATCAAAACTAACAAGTTACATTTCAGAATTTAAAGAAGATGGTTTATCAACTGACAATAAAATATTATTTTGTAATTTGTGTCAGTGTGCAGTATCATCTACACAAAAGTTCCTGGTGCAACAACACATTACAACTAGTAAACATCAGGCCAACAAACAACTAAATTCCAAGCAGAGACAATTGTTTTTAACACAACCAACAACATCGAATGTAAGATCTGAGTTTAACATCGACCTGTGCCGTTCTCTCATCTCTGCTGATATTCCTCTCTACAAACTAAAGAATAAGGTCTTCAGGGAATTCCTTGAAAAATATACTCAACATACAATCCCGGATGAGTCAACACTTAGGAAGACGTATGCTCCATCCATCTACGATGAGACAATACAGAAGATAAGAGATGAAATTAAAGATAGTTCAATTTGGGTTTCCATTGATGAGACTCCCGACAAAGAAGGTAGACTTGTTGGTAATGTAGTTATCGGTTTGTTAAGTGAACAATATTCTGAACGAATTCTTTTACATTGTGATGTTCTAGAAAAGTGCAATAACAAAACTATAGTTAAACTGTTCAACGAAGCTATGGGTATCCTGTGGCCAAAGGGTATTATGTACGATAATGTGTTATTCTTTATTAGCGATGCTGCCCCTTATATGGTCAAAGCTGGACAAGCATTATCTGTTGTATATCCTAAATTGACTCATTTTACTTGTGTGGTGCATGCATTTCATCGTGTGGCAGAAGTGGTCAGAGACAATTTCCCTAAAGTAGATTTGTTGATTTCATCAGTGAAAAAAGTATTTCTCAAAGCTCCCAGTAGAGTTAACGTGTTGAAAGAAATGTACCCTGAAATTCCATTGCCACCAAAGCCAATTTTAACTAGATGGGGTACATGGCTAGAAGCAGTTGAATATTATGCCGAACATATAGACTCTATTAACAATGTTCTCCTTGCATTGGACTCTGAAGATGCAGTCTCAATTGATACTGCGAAAACAGTTACCTGTGACATAAGTGTGAAGAATGACTTAGCTCACATTCAGCATACATTTTCATGCATCATAAAAACGCTCAAAAGTCTCCAAAATAGGCACCTTTCACTATCTGAAAGTTTTGAAATTATAAATAGTACTGTGGAACAACTGAATCGTGGTAGAGGTAAAGTTGCAGATGCAGTAAGAGCTAAGGTGGACACTGTACTTTCAAAAAACCCTGGATATGAAGAACTACAAAAGGTTGTTGCTGTGATGAGTGGTGAATCAACAGTGAAGATTAACTTGGACTTATCCCCAGCAGACATTGTGAAATTGAATTATGTACCAGTTACTTCTTGTGACGTCGAACGCTCTTTTAGTCAGTATAAATCTATCCTCAGAGACAATAGAAGAAGATTCACTTTTCAGCACTTGAAAGAAATGTTTGTAACCTATTGTTATGGTAACAGACAATAAAAATTGTGTTTTGTTGAAACTACATTGGAAGATAAGGTACGTCCATTATATTTTTTGTTTAGTTTGATTAAAATGTACCAATATTTAACGTACATAGTCATTTTTTTATAATTTTAAGTCCATATTTAATTCCATATTTTGGTAAAAATCCATATTTAATTCCATATTTTGGTAAAAATAACTACATATATATTTACATATTTCATATATTTTTAGTCCATATAAATCCGTTCCCTGGTAATAAGTAAAGCAAATTGTGCTTTGTGTACTAGGAAAACGAATTAAGTCTTTGGGAAAACGAATTAAGTCTTAACTCTTATAGTTCCTTAGTAATGAAATCTTCACAAATTATTAAGTCCATTACGAACAAAATGTTGACAGGAAGAGAGTATTAAGTGCACTTTATACCTTTTGCCTGTACACATCAATATCATTTTCAGAATATCTGTACAGGCAGAATGATTTTAGCTCATAACCTGATCAGGTACACAGTGATCTATGCTAGTGATTAACATTGATTGTATATGTTTCTCTCATAAACATGAACAATTATATGACAAGAGAAGGGAAATTATTGCAGCTAGCTTTGCAGAAAAATACTGAAGTGATTGCTAGTAGGTGACTTTTCTTAAAATATACATGATAGCCAAACAAATAAATACTGTAATTACTTTAACATTTTGAGGTGAAGTTGCTGTTTTTATGCTGTACCTAATGATATTTTTTAATCTTGTTTTGAGATCCAGTAGGTTCATTATTAAAACTATTTAAATAACATATTGTGAATTTTATTTCAACTCAACAATAGGATTTTATTCTACCAACAATAATTCCTTTTTACAATTCGCCTTAAACGCTCTCGTCAACAATTGGATTTGCACTCAACACAGTATTCGTTATAGACTCCACCGACGACAATGACAATTTACTTGGACTATTACGAACAACAATGAACTATTAATCTTAACTAATATTTACAAAGCACTATTTACAAATCAGAACTGTTAGTTCTCAGTTCACAGTTCTTCTAGCTCAGTCACTCGAGTTCACAGTATCTCGAACCACAGACCTTCAGAGACAGTTCACTGTACTCGAACTCAGGTCCCTCCGACTGCGGTCCACTGCACTCGAACTCAGGTCCCTCCAACTGCGGTCCACTGCACTCGAACTCAGGCCTTCGGATGCTGATACAGTTGCGGACGCACACTCGAGTCGAACTCCGGTACACAAGACTGGCTTGCTTGCTCTGGCTTACTCACCGACTGAATAACTGAAAAACACTGCTGTCGTTCCTTCGCGTCCGTAATTTATAACCACAGCGACGTAGCCTCGAAAGTTCGAATTCGCGATTCTTCCACTTCGACGGATTTCTCGGCCTCTCTAGGCAAGCAGAAGATGCACGCTCAAACTCCCTCGCTGTGTAGGCCCTTTCCCCTCTCCGCCGCGCGCCGTCCCATAGTGCTCCGTGGAGCCGTGTCGGCTCACGCGCATTCTGCTCTCTTGCGGGACGCTGGTCGTGAGTTCGAATTTCACGTCGCTGTCACAATATTATAACATTAAAAACAATACCAAAACAATAAATTATAAATGTAAACCACCTAATGACAACAAAGTAGTAAATATTTAAAATTGTACTGTGGATATTCCATTTCTTATTAAAAATGTTTGCTTAATAAATTAAATTTGATATATCTGACAATAGAACTGTGAGAAGAGTGTAACCAAAAGTCTGTGCAAGAATATTTTGAGTTTGAAAATCAAGCTGTAGATATTTTTTAGGTTTCTTTCTCTGAATGTTATTGTTATTTTGTAATATATTAGGAAATTCTCATAAATTATTAAGTTAATTCGTGTCTTATTGTATATAAACGGAGCATATCAAATAATATTTGTGATCAGTGTGTTATAATTTTCATCTAGATATTAGCCTATTTTTGATAATATTGACTCTCAATTGTAAACTCTAAGGAGTATTTGTGATCATTTTGTTTTATCTTTAGTGTTGTAATAGAATAATTTTCATTTTTGCACGATAATTTCAAACGTGTAATTTGACAATGTCATTAGCTTTTGCTATAACGACAGCTAATAAATACTATACTACTATACTATACTATAGAATTACTCGTCTTGAATGAGTGGAACTGCAGATAGGTGAAATAAATAAAATAAAATATAACGTCTAGAATAAACATGATGATGTAATTTATTATAACAATTATTATTCAGAGTGCAATAAATAAAATGATCACTTACCAGCAGGAACCTCATCAGTCATAAGTGAACAAGATGTGTTGGAGAAAACTGATAATGCTTTCGGAAGTGATTTTGCAGATTTATATTCTCATTATCTTCGGAATATGTATGATAAGACTTTCTTGTGTTAAATTTTAACATACCTTGTTAACATGTTGCGACCTATTTTGGGTCATCTTCAGAACTGGCCGTTGTTGGTCTTGGCGCCTCTTGTTTCCTGTGAGGGTGCGTTCGTAGTGTAGAGTCAAAGAGTGTATGTGTTTCGAAATTGAGTTGTGTGTTGAGAATATCGTTGGGGTGTGTTTTCGTGTATCTGTATATTTCATATTGTTCTAGTGTGTTGAGTTTCTGGCTTTTTGGTTGGATGTGCAGTATTTCCATGTCTGTGTTGATGTCTGTGTAAGTGTGGTTGGAATTTGTGATGTGTTCTGCATATGTGGAGGTGTTTTGTAATTTTGTTATGGCTGTGATGTGTTCTTTGTAACGTGTTTGAAATGATCTGCCTGTCTGTCCTATATAGAAGTTGTTGCAGGTGTTACATTTGAGTTTGTATACGCCTGTGTGGTTGTATTTGTTTGTTTATGTTGTTTTTGTGTTACGACCAGTTCTGAAGATGACCCAAAATAGGTCGAAACATGTTAACAAGGTACGTTAAAATTTAACACAAGACAGTCTTATCATACATATTCCGAAGTGATACAGTGTTAAAAGTTGTGTAATCAAGATGTATTCTCATTATCATCCTAACTCTCAATATTCAGAACACAATGAAAAATGTGCGGCACCTGGGGAACCAACTCAAGAAAGTGGAAGTAGATGGAGAAAAAGGAATCCAAGCAAATGGAAACGCAATGTGAAAAAAATTAACGTAGGGATGGCTTGACATATAAAATAGAAACATCACAAGATGCTGAAATTCCTAAAACCTCTAAATTGTAATGTGTGGATTTAAGTGCACTGAAAACATTTCTGAGGAGCGGCGAAAGGGGGTTTGTTCAACCTATTGGAAGGCAGAAAGACTTCATTCTCCATTGAATCATCAGCAGCACTCCAGGAAGGAGGAGGAATCGTAATAATCTTGACGATGGCCACTGTTTTTACGATTCCTCCTCCTTTGTGTTTGGAAGCAGTCAGAATTGCCTTGCTTCTGGTACACAGTATTTTCAGAAAAAAATTATTCGTAAACTCTGAACCTTCTCTCTGAATGAAATACTTCAATCTACAGCAAGTGGCAAAAATGTTGGTGAAAAAGAAATCCAAAGATGAGAATGGTGATGTTGTTAATTGACTCAAAGTAAAGTCTTTCAATTACACGAGAGAAACATTTTGGGTTCTGCAAATAAGTGTGAGTATTCTGATGAATATAGAGCAATCTAAATTCGTGGAGAGGGACGACCATTTATTTGCCTAAAACAACTGCTAGCAGAATACTCAAATCCATTGCCCATAAGCTCAGCAAAGAAGAATAATCTTCTAAAAGTCTGTCGAGCAAGTATCATTTCTGAAGAGTTGCATGGCTGGTACAACACTCTGCCAACATGTGACACTGCAGTTGACAAGGTTACAGTACCTGCTTGGATAACAGTGGAAATGATAATCCATGTTGAAACTTTCGTACACTACTTTTAACACTTGAATATAAATAATTGATTAAATGGCGATCTTACTCGTGTTAATTATGTCAGTTATTTATATTCAAGTGTTAAAAGTAGTGTACGAAAGATTCAAATGCTTATTTTGTCTAGACTAGATAAAGTGACTGTTTGTTCTGAATTAGATAAAATGATTATTTGTTCTGTGCTCTAAAGTGAAGCATATTCTTTCCTGTGAATTAGTGTTTATAGTTTCTTAGTTTTTACGTAAGTATTTTCCCTTCTTTCTTAATTCTTTTCTCTTATAGAACTTGTGTTTGTGCGATAGCTATGCAAGATCCTAGATCTACTAGCTTGGACACTTGTGAAATAAGTGATAATCTCAACACATTATGTGACATAACATTAATTAATTGTGATTCAGAAAATATGGAGATTAGTAATCTGCCTAATACTGATAATGTTAATTTTGTTCTGAACCCATCTATTCTTTCCAATGACTCAACAATCAAACAAATGAAAATCAGAAAATTAACAAATAAATACACACCAGCTAAGAAAACATTAGAAACAAATGTTGCTAAACAAATAGCAACATCAATGAAGAATCCTAAACCTATCCGAACTCATAACAAATTTCAAATACCTACTGCCATGCCCACCGACTGTTATAATACCATCAGTAACACTACACCCTGCGTATACAACTCCATCAAATATTAATCCCACAACATATGTAGTTTCAAAAAACACAATTCTCAACCCAAACCTAAGAAACCACCACCAATCATCTTATTGACCAAAGTGAATTATTTTAATTTTGCAAAACAACTAAAACAATTTCTACGAGAAGAAATCAATGCACAATACTGCCCACAGAGCTTAAAAATCTTTGCTGCTAATAATGACGATTATAATGACATAATTACTTGAAAGCTAGAAGTTATGAATTCTACACCTTCCCTAATGGACAAGTTAAAGTTCAGAAAGTAGTTATGAAAGGTCTACCTGTAGAAACGTCAAGTGATACAATTCTAAATGAACTTGTTTTGAAAAAACTTTCGGTCTAAAGTGTCAAACAAATGAAGAAAAATATAATAGATGACATTTCTGGAGAATTAGTGTCCCTGCCTATACCAGTATGGATTGTTACAACATTTCAAACTCCAGGAACCCCTGACATCCATACTCTAACAGGGCTTTTTAATCTGAAACTAAACATTGAAGATTATAAAAGTTTACAAGGCCTAATCCAATGTTTCAGGTGCCAAGGTTTTGGACACAAAGTTGTCACTTGTTTCGTCCAACCAAAATGTGTGAAATGTGGTAATGCACATTTTACATATAACTGTGATGCAGTCTCTGAAGAATACCCAAATACGCAAATTGCAATGCTCAACATACAGCTCATTTCAAGAACTATCCAAAATTCATCAAATATACTCAGGGAATACAAAACAAAAGAGAACAGAGCATTAATAATTTTACTCTTAGAAACCAAGATTTCCCGCGTCTTCCAAATAGGAATCCAACTCCCTACAGTAATCACAATCAGGATACGCTTAACAAACAGAGGGACAATTCATCAACAATGGAAGACTTGTAAGACATTTGGAACTTTACAAAAAATATTAGGAATTATATCCAGAAGTTTAAAAGTATAATGTCAAAAATCAAATCAGAAAATAATACTTTGAAAAAAATCGGAATACTAATTGAAGGTCTTATACATATCCTTGATCTTAGAAATGGCAGTAAATAAACCTCTGAAACTAGCCTATTGGAATGCAGATAGTGTAAGAAGAGATTATGATATTCTAACTGATTTCCTTGAAGAGTTTGACATAGATATATTTTTAATTAATGAGACACATCTAACAGCCAACCAAAGTTTCACAATCCGAAATTATACAATATATCGCACAGATGGACCTCGAGAACGTTATGGTGGAACTGCTATAGCTGTTAAAGTGTTAAATCAACTTTATATCACCGAAATATAGGCCTACCTACACCTAACTTTACAAATCTTGAAGTTACATTCATAGAAATTCCAATAAACATCTAAAACTTGCAATTAGGTACTATCTATTACTGTCCAAATTTGAAACTTCTAGACAATGATCTAGATTTGCTTCATGAAATGTCAAAAAACTACATGCATGCTGGTGACTTTAATTGTAAAAACCCAAAATGTAACTCAAGAATTACTCTGAGAAAAAAGAACTTGAAGCACACGCTTCCCTACATAAATATAATATAATAGCTCCTTCATATGACATTAGACATTGCCCTTGTCAATACTACTATCACACCTCTATATATTGAAACAGTTCCTGCTCTGTCTTCAAATCATGATCCAGTCATTCTAGTTCTAGATCACATTCCAGCTTCTTCTATGTATATTAAAAAATGACACAAGAGAAATAGTCGATTTGAAATTCTTCAGGGAACTCGTAAACTCTTCCGTGCCAGGCAATGTTATCATTAAATCAAGAGAGGACTTAGATAAAGCTATACAAATCTACACCTCTACAATTAGCAGTGCTATCAAAATCGCAAAAACTGCATACAATAAGAACCCAGACACAACAAAGAACCAAGAAATTCAAACTCTTTGCAAACAGAAATGCTTAGCTAAGAAAAAGTGGCAAAAAACTAGAAATGAAATTGACAAAAATATCTATAAAAATTTAAAAAACAAATTGCACAGAAGAGCTTTTGAACTGAAAATAGATCAATTTGAAGCCGATGTCAAGGATGCTGCATCTTTAAATACTATCTGGAAAATAACAAAAAGACTCACTTCATCTACCAACATCAATAAACAGCAACCCATACATACTACAAATGGCATCAAATACAATCCACGAGATAAAGCTGAAGCAATTGCTGAATATCTTAAGGATCATTTTAGCGAACCAATTGCTGACCCAAACTACATGATCTCAAATCAAGATATGATTGAAAATATTAATAGAGATTTAAAAGTTCATGATGCAAGTACTATTCCTCATACAACCCCTTCAGAAGTTAAAAAAATTATTAAGACTTTAAAATCTTCAAAATCTCCAGGACCAGACAAAATTAGTAACTTAGCTCTAAAAAATCTACAAAAGAAAGCTATATGCCATATTAATAAGTTGTTCAACTCGGCATTGAAAACTCAATATTTTCCCTCATCTTGGAAACATTCACAAATCATTACAATTCCTAAACAGAACAAGAACTCTATGCATTGTCAAAATAGAAGACCAGTATGTCTTTTGAATACACATGGAAAATTATTAGAACGGATCATTCTCAAACGAACGTTGCCTTATACAGATACCATTATTCCTTCTTGGCAAACAGCTTTTCAAAAAGGAAGATCAGTAACTCATAATGTAGTCTCTCTTGTAGAAGATATAACCAAAGGCTTCAACAACAAATTCTACACGGCAGTCATCTTTTTGGATGTTTCAAAAGCATTTGATAAAGTTTGGCATTTAAGACTGCTGTATAAACTTAATAAATTTCGCCTTGCTCATTAACTTACCTTCTAGCTAGCTACTTAGAAAAGAGATCTTTTCAAGTCCTCATAGATGGTTAACTATCTTCCACTTATATAGCAGAAGCTGGAGTTCCACAAGGCTCTATACTTGTTCCTGTATTGTACTGTCTCTACACTTCAGACATTCCGACTACTTTCAAAACTAAAACACTTTTGTATGCTGATGACACAGTTATATATAGTGTTGAATTCAGTCCTCAATAAGCTGTCTCTGCGGTTCAAAACCACCTACTTCTATTAGAGGAATGGTTTAAAGAATAGCGTATTTATTTAAATTCAGAAAAATGTCAGTCAGTAATTTTCTTCAGGCGTTTAAAAAGACCTCGTGATAAAATAAAAATATGTAATCAAGAAATTCAATATAGTGACCATGTAAAATATCTTGGTATTACTCTTGATAACAAATAGTTATGGCACAAGCACATAAATCTGTAACAACTAAGAGCAATTTAAGTCACACAGTATTTGTGTGCATTCATAGTTGAGTTCTGGCGACTTGTCAGCTCATTTGAGTTGTGTGAATACAAAGGAAAAATTGTGACGGTGTCGTGTATAGTTCCTGGGGTAGCTCAGTCGGTAGAGCGTTCGCGCGCTAAGCGAAGGGTCTCGAGATCGATAACCGGCCCCGGAACAATTTTTCCTTGAAATTATTCAAACTAAGAGAGTCTTAGAATATCTCATCTTTACCCTCTGTTCAAATCTCCTGTTCTCAGTCTAACAAGGGAAGTACCCCAGCTCGAACGGCTAAAACCGAATGGAAACGCGTTTAAAATATAATGTTGTACCTGTTCGAATAGCTATCAATGCCATTCGTCTGTAAAACTACGTGTGCTGCCGCTATCGCCATCTGAAGGATAGCGTACTAGCCTCACTAAGTCGTAGCTGTGCAGAGAGTACGAGCGAGACCATTGCGGTGTTCAATAGTTTAGTGCACATACTAACGGCAGACATGAGTAGGCTGAAGTCAATTAATCCTGTGAACATTGTTTACCTGCTGCGCGAAAAGGTACGTCGAACTTACATACCGGGTAATGAGGATGTAATTGGAGTGAGGATGAGCCGTTTCCATGCATGTTAAATGATATTATAATGCAAACATACTATCGGGAATTATCAGAAGTAGATACCGACATATTGGATAGGAATAGTGATTGTGAGTCTAATGGCGGAGAAGAAACAGCACATGGGTATGAGAGTTCCAACAGTTCTGGAACGTCCTCTCCAGCAAATAAAGGAACTGCAACTCAAAGTGAATACTTACTTTCACTCTAAAAAATACCACGACCTAGTGTGCTACAGTGTTTTGATGATCTAACATTGGATAATATTTATGATTATTTTAATCGCGGTTACAATTCTTACAGGAAACTAATGAACAGTTACAGCTGCATTCATTTCAAATCCAACTGCAAGGTAATTTTAGATTATGTGACGTGCAAAATGCAAGACCGGGGCCACTTCAAGGGAAACAAAACATCAAATCTGAAGGCTGTAAAAGAGACTGTAAGAGCACAGTTTGACAGAGCCAGAGACTATGATCAGTAGTCAACTACTGGCACATTGAAGCGTGGGCTCTGGAAGCTGCTGCAGTAGTTGCTCTGGACAATTTAAAGCTTCTTTGCATTTCGCCAGTGGCTTCAGAGAAGAATATAACATTTCGTCCAGGCATATCACTACATTAGGCACAAAGCAGAAACATTTGTGGTAGATGTGAACATGTTCATTAAAGACAAAAACATAGTTAAGCAACGCGTGTGGAATAATGATCAGAACCAATTTTTTAATGAAATATCGTCTTCTTAAACACTATCGCACAGAGGTGAAAAATCAACAGCTCGTGTGGTACAGTCTTTTTATAGCTCCACACACAGTTACATAATAGATGTGGCAATGTCCATGGATGATAGATTAGCGAGCAAGCTTTACATTTGCAGGAAACAAGGGATGTTTGGTCCACAGTTTGCAAAGAAACTAGCAGCAATTTGTCCACGGAACATCCATGTTGAAGCGAGTAAAAATGAAAATATGATCAAAGAGCACACGATAAGCTTTTTACATTCGGTCCTCGGTGAACATGTTTGTGAAAAAAGGTCTATTACTTTGTGATTTCTGGTCAGGACACAAAGATAGAACTGATAGAAGAATGTTTCCCCAACAAGGATACTACGTTACAGATGCTGCCATCAAAGACAACCAAATACTGCCAACCTCCAGGTGTATATATTTTTTCAGATGGTACAAACTGCAGTGCAGAATTGTTGATTTTGTACGGTTACAAATTGACAAACTGCAGGTCACGTTACATTATCGATATTTCATCATCCGCCTTCACTCTGCCATCTACAACCAACTTTCTGCACCGAGGTACAGATCCATGTTAATATTTCGTGGCGAAGATCTGGTTACGAAGCTGATATTCCTGTTGCATCATTTGATAGTGTGATCATTATGGATTGTAATACTGAACTATTGCAGTGCAGATACACCGAAGATGATGTAGCATGTTCACATGTTGCCCTTGTCAAGTGTACATACCGTTCCATTCCGTTGTGTTTTAATCACTTCATTGAAACTCCAGATTTGCACACTGTGACGAATAAGGAAAGAACGTACCACAACACAGCGTCTTCTAGTTCGGGATATATGGACAGGTACGCACTGCATATGTTAATATATAGGATATTTCAAAAGTCAGTTCAGATATTAAATCGCTATAAATATTATAAATATTCCAACCAAAGTCATCAGTAGGCACTTTCCAACAATGTGGCCTCCGCGATCTCCAGATTTCAATCCGGCCGACTTTTGGTTGTGGGGTTACCTTAAAGAACGAGTTTTCCTGATACATCCAACAACCCTACTGCAACTGAAAGATGCCATCTCGCAAGAAATTGCCAATATTCCAAGACATTATCTGTAAAATGCTGTACATGGTGTCGCAGAAAGAAAGCTGTACGTTGAACAAGAGAACGGCGAACATCTTCCCAATGTTTTATAAACCCCGTTGTTTGTCCAACACTGTGATGTTCTTGTTTTTTCCTTATCTCATATTATAATATTTATAGTGGTATAATGTTTGAACTGACTTTTGAAATACCCTATACTCGTATATTATTTAAAGCAAATGTAGTGTAGCTTCTTGCCACATAATACCTCATTTATGTATTTTGTGGATCTCCTCGTCATAACTGTCTGTTACACGGTGTTGTTTCTTCAGCGATTTGCGCTTCTCTAGTCATTAGATTCGTTATTCTTCAATCATTGATTGTATACGACTTCGGAGTTTTACAGATAAATAACCTTGATGGGTGGTAGAACAAACACAGCTCTGTATTTTAAACGCATTTACACTCAGTTTTACCCGTTCGAGCTGGGGTACTTCTCTTGTAAGAAGAAAAGTTATCCACTACAAAATGCTGATTTTACCGATCCTAACTTACGTTGCCCCAGCTTGGTGTTATAGGCCTATTCTAAAAACAGTGTTTCAAACTCTTCAAATTGTCCAAAATAAAATGCTCCGAATAATACATAATTCGGACTGGTACACAACTAATGCACAAATACACTTTGATTTGGACATGACATTTCTGAAAGACTCATTACGTGAACAAGTTAAGAAGTTTTATAACAGTGCAAATTCTAGTGAAAATCCATTCATCAAGCGTCTTGGCCAATACAATGCAAACTTCTACAAGAAGCACAGAACGCCAAAATCTTTTTTAAGTGAATAACATGCACTTTTTCACAACCTCCGACTTCCTAACATCTACATTAATGACTCTGTGCCCAATTGTATTGACAGCTGGACATGAACAATAATTGTGCCTTATTATTTGAATTTTTACACTAAATATGATAAGGCAGAAAACATATTTTTTGGTACTTTATCATAAATTGCTGAATGTGAAAAAAAAAAACTTTAGGGGCGCGCTTCCAAACAGGGGTAGAGGCATTTCCTCTAAGGTTAGAGCCCAGTTTAGGTGTGTGTGTATTAAACGAAAATTAGGCGCTAGAAAATATTGAGAATAGGACGCATGTTTATATGACATTTTTTTTTATCAATACACACACACCTAAACTGAGCTCTAACCTTAGGGGAAATGCCACTGTCCCTGTTCGGAAACGCGCCCAACTTTAGACCCGTATTTCAAGTGCTATGTGCCAGCTTGTATAATCTCGTAAGCAACGGTCTATACGCGCCAGTGTTACAATAGAAAAGTAAACTTTCAGAGTTTTTCTTTCGATTCATGATTAGCACAAACATATTGCATCCAGAGTTTTCGCAAATATATGACTTAAAATCTGATGAATCATTTGTAATTCCCTGTATTCTCTCATTAATTGGCTAATGGTGTATAATAATATGATGATGTTCTATCCCCAAAATGTAGGAAAGGAACCATTGGAAATAAGAACATATTATTTCTTATACTTAAATACCTCTTCTTGCAAGTTCAAGAGCTGTTTCATATCCAATTCCGCTAGACGCTCCGGTCACTATAACTTTCTTTCCATCAATTCTTTGTGTGGATGGACAAGGTCGTCCACTCATATAATTTCTGTATAAAAGAAATAAGAAAACAGTAATACATTATCTATAGACATTTTGCTACAGTGTAATAATAATAATAATAATAATAATAATAATAATAATAATAATAATAATAATAATAACAACAACAACAACAACAACAACAACAACAACAATAATAATAATAATAATAATAATAATAATAATAATAATAATAATGAGAAAACTCACTTTAAGCAGGCTACAAGACCAACAATAAAAGCAATGATGTAAGGCCACCAACTATCTTTGAAGGGATCTGATAGCATAGAATGTTCCATTTTATACATTTGTATATACACTTCAGAAAAGAGCAGCGTTGTTTCCTTGGGCCTACTTGTCGAACGTATACATCCTCAATAAAAATCACACAAATTATTCGTGTCCTGTTTCTTCAGCAATGAGATGGGTGTATATAGGTATTCCTAATTAACTTTGATTGGACTAAATTAGGTGTTCAAATCGGGCGGAAATGAAACAATGGAATTACGATGATATTACAGCGGCGTCGCTAGAGCAACAGATGGCTCTGCAATTTAATTCAGTACAGCCAATCTTTGCCAGTAGTATGATGTTCGTAATTAAAATATTCTGGAATAATTTGCAAAAGTTTTAGTTTTATAATTATGCATAGTGTTCCTATTTCTAACTAGAAACCCCTACAGCATTCATGACATCAAATGAGTTATCTCATAGTTTATTGTATAATGAATTTAGGCGCATTTATATATTTATATTGGCAACCTTGCTGTTGTGTTATGGCCACTGCCTACTGTGGTTATGGCACTTTATAAAGAAGTTACATTGCAAGACCTAAAATTATATTATTACGTTGTTGTCGTGTGTGTATGTTTATATGTGTTGTGTTGAAAGGGCAAACTATTCTGAAATGAATAATGCTTGGATGTGTTAATTCACGGATGATTGTATATATTTAATGTATGAGGTGATATGCTGAGGGGCAATCTAAAATTTACAGCATTTAAAAAAGGTTGGTGTTAAAATTGGGGTAATAAGCACTAGTCTCCTGTTTACCACGTTAAGGAAGTTAAGTTAGGGAATAGTACAAGACTACCACGGTATTTTACCGATGTATGCTTGAGTCTTCGTTGTCTGGGTATATATTCATCATATTTGATAACGAATGAAGTGCGCGTTCAGAACACGGTTACTTTCCTTTCCCTGTTCCTCCAAAATTCCAATCTTTTGCACAGAAAAGTGTCTTTTCGTAAGGTTGATGGTAGGCTTCTTGCATAGGTTAGATTAGGTGTGTATTATGTGATAGGTTAGGTTAGATTAGGTATGTAGTATTATGAGAGAGGTTAGGTTTGATTAGATGTGTAGTATTATTACAATGTTGGCGACACTGAAACCCATTGTAACATTAACGAAATATGGCCGTATTCTTCATTTACGCACTACGATTTTCGTGTATAAGTAAGGTACGTATTTAGGGCTGATTGCAGTAGCGGCTCGCCGTAAAGAAATAGATAAAGTGCTGTTCACATACACAAATGCATGAACAGTTTTACCAATATATGAATAGGCCTACTATTCGTAAACTACGTACAATTTTGATAGTTCTAGAACACATGCAAAGAGGAAAATAATTTATTTCAGGACTCCCAAGTCAATCTATAATGAACACCGATCATTTCTCGTGAAAAACAACAACTGAATAGAGTATAGTGGGCTTTATGTTGTCAGCAAATTGCTGGATACATTAAGAAGATTGATTGATTAAAGCAGCAGTCCACACCTGTGGAGTAACGGTTAGCGCGTCTAGCCGCGAAACCAGGTGGCCCGAGTTCGATTCCCAGTTGGGGCAAGCAACCTGGTTGAGGTTTTTTCCGGGGTTTTCCCTCACCTAATATGAGCAAATGCTGGGTAACATTCGGTGTTGGACCCAGGACTCATTTCACTGGCATTATCACCTTCATCTCATTCAGATGCTAAATAACCTAAGATGTTGATAAAGCGTCGTAAAATAACTTACTAAAATAAAAAAATTAAAGCAGCAAACCTGTCGATGTCTCTGTTTAACTGAGAGTGGACAGTATATCTCTATGCAAACCTATAGGGCTAATGATGAAAGCACAGTCTAGTATATACAGTTACGAAGCTTGGGATGATTTATTGCATTCTCGCGATAGTTGCTAGCCGCTTGGATCGCTATGAGTACTAGGAACAATAGACTGTGCCACAGTCATCATGATCTAATACAGGCCGTAAGGCAGACCATGTAACTCGCTTAACCCAATTACGAAGGGCGGCGTTTCAACCATATAAATTAGTTGGAATGCATAAACAGTAACATATGTTTCTCTAAAATGTAGTGTAATTCCATTAATAAAATTTAAAACAATGATTATGAGACACTTCAGACAAAATTCACTTGCGAGTTAAGGTGTAATATTATTTATGGTGTGAAAATTACGTTGTTCGTATGTGTAATACCTGCCTTTATTTCGATTAAATATTGCGAAATTCTTGTACATTCATTTATGCACGATTCAATAATTTTCAATTGCACCAACGGATATTTAGATATGTTGAAATTATAGGTTATGTTTACTGTACCAGTTGCCCCTTTCTGTCTAAATTTAGTGATCTCCAATGCCTTGCCATTCATATGAAATTTATAGGTTGTGTTTACTATATTTAACTTATATTCCTAAATTGCAATCATACATTATAATTAAATTAAATATTTTTAATATTACAATTGAGTACTACTACTTAAGAGACGAAGTAACACAATTGTACATACACTAATTTCATAGGAGTGGTATGGTAAATGTTTTGTCTAAAGTTAAGGAAGGTAGATGTGCTAAATTGAAATCACAATATAAATTCTTTTTTATTAAACCTCAAAATAGCTTCAATTCTAAACTTAAAACGTTGACGCGAACAGATTATGTTAACATGAAAAATTCTCTTCACATTAAAATAACACAGTTTTGTAATTATTTCTGCAACATATTATGCAACAAGAAGTAAACGGAACTTATGGACACATTACACTAAATAAAGCTTAGCAATGATACGCAATAAAGTTATAATATTTCACTCAGCTCCATACACTGAAATAGAAAACCTGAACAAACATTATGGCCTGGTCTAGATCGAAAAGGCATTGACTGTGCCGTATTTCGCAATTTTGTGAAAAGCTATGTAAACTGTGAAATGTTCGTTATCGGTTGTAATAACTGTAAATGGCTAAAATACAATAATTTGAATAATAATAATATGGGACAAGGAGACGTTTGTAGTACTATAAATTGTAAGAAAAATAGGTTAGAGTTATCCTTCTTCTGAAAGATCCAGGAAGGTGAATTTATAGAATATAATATATATTTTATGAAAATAATATCGTCACGTGAATGCAAGAACTAGGTAACTCGAAATTTGTGTTTTTTAGTTACCTCTTTTATAGCATAGCAAAAATCGCACAAAATGTAATCCAGGATCTATATAACTAATCGAACGATACCAGCGACATCTATTTTCCAATATAACAAATAGGTAAAAGAAAACGAGACATATTCCTTAGTGCAATAAATAAGTAAATAGGCAATGTCACAAAATATGAAAAATCAAGTTACCTAGTTCTTGCATTCAGGCGACGATATTGTAACTTTTTAAATTCAAACAATGATGTTGCTTTTATTTGCAACAATAATAATCACTTTCTATACTGAATTTAAACACTCCCGTCAACAATGGGTATTTCACTCCACACATCAACACAGTATTCGTTATTGTACTCCACAGACGACAATGACAATTCACTTGGATTATTGAGAACAACAATGTACTGCTAATCTCAACTAATGTTCACAAAGCACTATTTACAAAACAGAACTGTCAGTTCTCAGTTCACAGTTCGTTGCCTTGGCTAGTTCCTCTAGCTCATTCATTCAAGTTCACAGTATATCGAACTCAAGGCTTCTAGAGACAGTCCACTGCACTCGAACTCAAGCCTTCCAACTGCATTGCTTCCGCCTGGATGCTGCTCAAGTTCACTCACATGTCGAACACTAGACTCCTGGGTGCTGCTGGTTCACTCGCTGTCCAATACTAGCAACTACTGCTTGCTCCTGCTTCGCATCTCCTATTTATCACTAAACCATAGTTCTAGAAGTTACTACATCGAGTGCTTTCCACCTGTTTATCACGGCTTCTGTTTCTGGATGATTCTGTTCGAGAGGTTTCGTTTCCCCCTTCACCTCATACAACGAAGCACCTATAGCTTTGCCTCCCCCTTGCTTCGCGCATGCAGACGTCCCCTTACGTCCGTCTCCTGCAGTTCATGTTGCCACGCCGCGCCATAATCTTCTCGCGCGCCCGCCCTCTGTGGGACCCGTGATCGACTCCTGGCTGTCACAATATATAATCTTATGTATTTCATATTTCAATAGTGGAAGGAAGGTGTTAATTTTTTCAAAAGAACACAATATCGAAAGTACAATACATTTTATCGTCTGCTAGGGAAAGAGTCTGTGACGAGGCAATAGTAGCGATTCTGGTGGTGAGCAACTATCTATGTTTGCATATTTAGTAAGTATTGAGCTTCGTGACTGTATATATTAGACTGTGATGAAAGTCTCTCCTGTGATGTAGCATTCAGAGTGAAATTTTCAATCTTTTCAAACAGAAAAGCTTCTTTCATCGGAAGATTTTTTAAAAGTTATTTTATACAATTTCTTTATTTTCTTAGCACTTTTTAAAACAACAAATGGAACTGTAGGTCGTCCAGAATTTAAAACATATTTTTTATCATCATAATTATGTCTACAAAACTGCATTTCTAGTAAATTAAAAACCGTGTTATTTTCGGGATGCATATTTTGCAATCATTTATCATTTTCTATGTACCGGTACCTAAGTATTTGTATAATAGTATTAAACATATAATATACACTATGATGTAAGATTAATACACTAGGCTATATACATTTATCATTAATATATTGTAAATACATTAAATAATAAGTTATTATATACGTACACAATATTAAACTACATGTGTACATTTACGCGCGCGTTAAACTTTCAAATACAAGAGTTGGAACAAAACTGGCAAGGTAATGAGCTCATGAGAAAAAATAATACACGCTGCGGAAAACAACTTTTAAACTTTGTGAATGTATGTGGGGTGTATTCCTGATAAAATAACATAGAGCCAGCTAATTTACCGCTGCAGGGATGGCTGCTTGGAAACAAGGAATGAGGATACTATTCTCGAGTCAGGTAGTACATACTGTAAAATTTCACAGCCCTTAAACAATAGCCCCCGATCTTGGAGACTAGCTTCAACCCTTAGATCTGTATACTGGTTACTCCACCTACAACAAGTCTGACAGTTCTCCGCAACTGAAAGACTCAGAAACGCACTTCACTCATACAATCTTTCTTTAGTGCGTGACATCATGTTACCATGGAAACCAAGTGCTGTATGAGAAAGTGAACCCAAATAATTTCACCTCTACAGTATTGTAAGTTCCAATAGACACTGCTCGGCGCTTGTAACAGTTTGACATTATTCTATTCAGCGAATAGTTACAGGTACTATTTATATAACTGAACACTGTTTATAACGACTGAAAAGAAAACATTTTTTTCTTTTTATTTTAGAAATAACGGTATCAGTAATAACTAGAATTAATTATTTATGAGATAAAATTGTGTTTTACATGTAAATAGATGAAGTGGCACTTCACCTGAATAACCGCCCCTGGCGAATTGGATGGGCTTATAGCTCTCCCAGTGATCACATCAATTTCTACTAATCAGTAGTAATAAATTCAAGGTATTTTATCAAGTTCCTATAGTCATTGGGACATAAGTAACCTTCACCAAAGATAGTACCGTATGAAGGTTATTTACATTAGGCCTATGTCCCTGGCACTAGAGAAAATGAATTGTTAAAATACCTTGCAAATGCCTAGGATTTATAGTATGAAGTAGTGGAAATTAGTTGTGATCACTGGAAAAACTGAATGCCCACCTAACCCGCCCCAAATAATTACGTACCGGTACATACTTTAGTTATATATCAAATTCGTCGTCTTCGCGATCCATCCACAACTAAATGGTGGATTACAAGAAACATGCTCATGGAGAAAATGATGAAAGTATTTCCGAATTATAACACTAAACTTAACCAACAAATTCGAATTAAATGCATTACATATCTAATGGGATGTAAACGATTGCAATATATTTATATGTAAAAAAATGTACATTTGAAAATAATTAAATGTCGACCCTCGTAACATTTATTCTGGGTAAAAAGAGTCAAAAAGTGTTACGGAGTGCCAATTTATGAAATTGGAATTAGGCTAGAGCAGGGCTGCAGAACTGACAGAGAGAAGGCTGGAAGCATGGGAAGAATATTAGTTTTCCTTCCACAGTCCACAGGTGCTGAATGAAAAATATGACCATATTTCCTGAATCCGACAGGCTTTTCAGTGTCGCCAATACTTTTCATATAATAGGTACTTACTTACTTACAAATGGCTTTTAAGGAACCCGCAGGCCATTGCCATCCTCACATAAGCCCACCATCGGTCCCAATCCTGTGCAAGATTAATCCAGTCTCTATCATCATATCTCACCTCCCTCAAATCCATTTTAATATTACCCTTCCATCCATGTTTCGGCCTCCCCAAAGGTCTTTTTCCCTCCAGCCTTCCAACTAACACTCTGTATGCATTTTTGGATTCGGCAATACGTGCTACTTGCCCTGCCAATCTCAAACTTATGGATTTAATGTTCCTAATTATGTCAGGTGAAGAATACAATGCGTGCAGTTCTACGTTGTGTAACTTTCTCCATTCTCCTGCAACTTTATCCCTCTTACCCTCAAATACTTTCTCAAGCACCTTATTCTCAAACACCCTTAATCTCTGTTCCTCTCTCAAAGTGAGAGTCCAAGTTTCACAAACACACCTAATCTAACATAACCTCTCACATAATACTACACAACTAATCTAACCTAACCTATCACATAATACTACACACATGTAGTAACATTTCTCATGTTTAGTATCATTTCGTTTGCAAATGTTTTCCTCTGTGGTGTATGTCGTGTCATAAGCTATCTAACAGTGGAAGAAGTGGAATGTGATGGCAGGCAACTCTTGTCTCCATTCTTCATAATTACATTTAGTTCGTTAAATGTATGTTTTGTGCTTTCTTGTCTGGTGTCATAACAAATCCTCATTACAATAATCAGACTTCAGAGCCTACTATACTAAGATTCACAAAAGTGCCTGGGGTCATAACAAATCCTTTTTGGTATTAATTTAATTGGATGTATTGCCTGACATTTTACTATTATCCTATGTACAACTGAGCATATACAGTGTTTATCATGTACGATGCAACTGCCTGCCCACATCTCTTACGGCATGTCTACTGCATACGCCTAGGACAGTTACCACAGCACGGCCTGGCTTGTCTCCCCGAGTTGTGCATAAACTAAAAAGTAATGTGACTAAATTAAGCTTAGGCCTACCTTTATTTACAGAAGGTGCTCAAAATGACGTCCCGCTGCTGCTAGAAAAGCCTAGCACCTTTTCAACACGCCATTAAGCACTTGACGAATTTCGGCTGCCAAAATTGTTGAAATCATAAGCCATATATTTTCTTCCAATTCTTCGAGTGTATGGGGATTGTTTGCGTACAGCTCTTCTTTTAACACCCCCCCCCCCCCAAAGATAGAAATCACATGGATTTAGATCTGGGGAATAAGGAGGTCAATCAAGTATCCTGTCATCAATTCTTCTATAGACTAACTGGTGGGGTTTGTTATTATATTGTCTTGCGTGAAATAACCATGGGTCTTTTCGTTAGATATTAATTCTCTGAAAAAGGGATGCAGTATATTGTTCACATACCTATCAGAATTTATGGTTTTGTGGAAAAAAAGTGGTCCAATAATTTGTATTGCACTAATTGCACACCACACTCCTGTTTTCACATCATGCAGAGGCTGTTGATGTAACTGATGCAGATTTTCGGAACTCCAATATCTATTGTTCTGTGAATTCACATAACCTGATAAATGCAGCCAAGCTTCATTCCAGGATCAATCTCATTGTATTGTATTGTATTGTATTGTATTTATTTTATTAACATTCCATGGTATTCATACATGCTTACAGCTAGAATATGGAACAAGTCAAAAAACTTAATACTATTATAAAATCTTAATTTATAGTCACAGTCTAGATGAAATATATACAGACGAGATTTACAATATAGTCTACTAGTACAACACATAGTTTTAGTATCAATTTCATGAAGTGTTATTGAATGTCATGAATTCACCTACAGAATAGAAGGCGTGAGAAATTAGGTACTTCTTTAATTTGGCCCTAAATAATTTTATGTTTTGAGTTTCATTTTTTATATCGTTAGGGAGGCTATTAAAAATTTTTACTGCCATATAATGCACTCCTTTTTGATAGCACAATAGACTTGCCGATGGAGTATGAAAGTAATTTTTTTGACGTGTATTTATGCTATGAACTGTTGAATCAGTTACAAAGTTTTCACGATTACATAAGAGGAAGACTATTAATGAAAAGATATACTGACAAGCCATGGGCATTATTTGTAGTTTTTTGAAAATAGTCCTACATGATTCCCTAGATTTGGCACCTACTATTATTCTAATTACTCTTTTTTGTAATAGAAATATATTGTTACTATCTGTGGAATTTCCCCAGAATATTATTCCAAAACTCATTACCGAGTGGAAGTATGCAAAGTATATTGTTTTTAAGGTATTGATATTTACTATCTTTTGCATAGATCTAATAGCAAAACAAGCTGAATTTAGTTTGGGGGTAATTTCTTTAATATGATTTTTCCAATTTAATACATTATCGATTTTTAAGCCAAGAAATTTGGTTGTTGTTGTTTCTAATAGGGATCTATTGTTAATTATTGCGCTAGAAATTTGCGACGTTGAATTTGGACAGGATTTAAATTGAATTATGTTAGTTTTGTTACAATTTAATACTAATTTATTGACTGAGAACCAGTCACATATTTTGAAGAGAATTTCCTCTGTTGAAGATTGGAATGTGTTGGAGTTATTGGCTGTAATTACTATACTTGTGTCATCTGCAAATAATATGGGATGACCTACATCTTTTATAAGGGGGGCAAGATCATTTATAAACACTAGAAAAAGTAGGGGACCTAATATTGATCCTTGAGGAATTCCATTATTAATAGTTCCCCATGTCGATGTAGATTTCATAGTTGTATTGATTTCAACTTTCTGTTTCCTATCTATGAGATATGAGTGAAACCATTGGTGTGCAACACCTTTAATTCCATAATAATCTAATTTATCTAGCAGCATTTTATGATTTATACAGTCAAATGCTTTGGATAAATCACAGAAAATCCCTCCAACTTGTAATTTTTTATTTACTGCCTCCAGAATTTTGTCAGTTAGACTAAATGTTGCATTTTCTGTGCCTTTATTTTTCCTAAATCCAAATTGTTCTGGGACTAAGATGTTGTATCTTTCTAGATGATGATATAATCTTTTATACATTACTTTTTCAAAGATTTTGGAGAAGACTGGTAGAAGTGATATGGGTCTGTAATTTTCTGGAGACGTTGTTTCTCCCTTTTTGAAGATAGGAATAACCACTGAATATTTTAATCTCTCGGGAAATATACCATTGAACATTGAATAGTTACATAAATAACTTAATGGCCCAGCTATAATATGTGAACTCGCTTTTAATATTTTCTTGTTATTTCATCATACCCTGAGGAGTTTTTTGACTTTAGATTTTTAATAATTGCAATTATTTCTTGTTTGTTTGTTGGAAATATTTGAATATTTGGGAATTTTGTCGGAAAATATTGTGTTAAAGAATCTAAACTGTTAGTTACATTATCTTGGGGGATGTTGAGGTTATCTGTTATTGTAAGAAAATATTTGTTAAATATGTTTGCAATTTCATTTGGGTCTGACGTTTTTGTATTGTTAGATATAAGGGTATAGTTTGTTACTTTACTTTTTGATCGTCCACTTTCTTTTTTAATTATGTTCCAAGTTGTTTTGATTTTATTATCAGAGTTTTGTATTGTTGTATTATAGTGTAATTCTTTAGCTTTTTGAATTACTTTGTGTAATATTTTTGAATAATTTTTATAGTGTTGTTTTAAGTTTGTATCATTACTATTTCTGCTCTGTATGTATAATGATCTCTTGGTTTTGCATGAAATTTTAATACCTTGTGTAATCCATCTATTGTTACATATTGTTTCATTTTTATACTTTACAGGAAAACTGGATTCAAAAATATTTAGAAATGTTTTATGAAACTCGTTGAATTTACTGTTCATATCACTTTGACTGTATACTGATTCCCATGTTTCATTTTTAAGATTTATTTCAAAATCATTTAATGATTCCCTGTTTATATTTCTGAATCTCACTTTAGTTGGTTTTTTTGATGATGTGTTAATATTTATACTTAGGAGTTGAGCATCGTGATCTGAAAGACCATTAATTATTGGGGTTGTTTGAGATATACCTATTTTTTCTTTTCCGATGAATATGTTGTCTATTGCAGTAGCTGAATCCCCTTGTATTCTGGTCGGAAAGTTTACTGTGTAAATTAAATTGAAAGATGCTAGCAATGAATTTAGTTGATCTTTCCTATTGCTTTCTGTTAGATAATCGACATTGATGTCTCTGCAAATAATGCATTCACGTTTCAGTTTCTGTAAGTATTCTAGTGCCTTTTCCAATAAATGAATAAAATTTTCGTAGTCTCCGGATGGTGCTCTATATAGACATATTATAATGAAATTATATGTTTTATTTTCTAATTCAACAGCACAAATTTCTAAATCCCTGTCTTTGCAAAAATGTGAAAGATCAATATTTTTGAATTTAAGGTCAGATTTGAGAAATACACTCATGCCTCCATCCTCAAGAGTTTGTCTGCAGTAACTAGCACCTAATTTATATCCTTCCGGTGAGAGAGACAATATTTCCTGTTGTTTCATATGGTGTTCGGTAATACATAGCACATTCGGATTTAAATGTTCGGAAACTAAGGATGCAAGGAGTTCATCAGTCTTATTTCTTATACTTCTTATATTCTGATGGAATACACTGAATGTTGATTGTATAACGATTTGTTGATTCTGTTTATTATTATTATTATTATTATTGTTGTTATTTTGACTTTTTTTATTTACCCTAAAACAAGGACAAGCCCTATGACGGATTACAATAGGAATTTTATTGTCACACTTGCCATGGTCACATTGAAGACTGTCAGCAATGAGACGCGTTAGCGAGTCCTTGCCTCGAGAATTCAAATGCAGTCCATGATTAGTGTATTCCTCTCTTACAATGGAGGATGTGTCATCATGTACAGACTACAATATTGACGTCGAGCAACAGTATCCAAATTTTTCAGTCTATTGTCCGTGCAATTTATCTAGGCACTTGGGTTCCCTAGTGCTCTCTCGCTGCCCCTCTCCTTCCCTCTCCTACCGCGCTACCGCTACAAGCAACCTCGCTACACCAAGCTCCCCACTCTTTTAGCTGCCCAGATAAGTTGCGCAAACAGTATGCACACGGTTATTTTATAAGGTTTTAATTTGAGTTTGTGCACAGCTCTGTGAGCAGATGCTACTGACACACAAGTCTGAAATGCTAAGTAAACGAGGCAACAATTTTCTTGGAATTCTTTCTAAGGCCGCTCCTATCTCTCTCATTTTTCCTTGGTTAGAATGCTGGTTTTCTAGTTTTCTTTATGTTTAACACGAATCCAATCTCTTTAAATTTTTCTAGTAATCTGTTTATCGTCGATTTAGTGGGAACATGTGCACCGAGAAATTTCTGTATAAAAGGAAGCTGACATTTCACATACGACTCTGTTCTTGCATAGTTTAACATAAACACTCGTTACTTCTTAGTGTATAACATAGTGAACGAATCTACATGCAATAAGAATGAATAAACATGTACTCAATCATACAGCAAACGAAACTAAACGAGGCTGAATAATATACACTGTTTACAGCTAAGGCGCCTGCAAGACTTTCCTTGTTACAAGAGATGGGGGAGGCCGCCAGCTATGCAATTGGTGAGTGCTGCCTCCCTGCCATGCTAATGCTTTCCAAGCAACACCGGAGACTGTGAATTGGATTGTATGTGGTAAACCCATTAGTAATAGGTATCTACTTCAGCAAATCATTTTCATTCTCAACTTCGAACAGCAGTGCTGTTCTAGCTTTTTAAGGACATTTGGTACTACTCCTGTTTTCAACATTCTGTTACCAATTACTGCAATGATACAGGCAGCAACTAGATTCTCAATAGATTTCAAGAGAACTCTATCTGGACCAGGATTTGTGTCCATTCTGCAATTGATTTAATGATTGAAAATTCAAAATCTGGAGAGAGTTCGATCATAACAGGTTCATTACAATTAGTCATTGAATCATAAGAACATTTTATACTTTGGTTTGGGGTTTCAAATTTATTTCTGAAAAGGAAGGGAAGCTTCCAGAATGTTTTTATGTTGTGATTTTAATTTGCAGGTATTTTAGTCATGAATAACTTATCATAGCTTTCCTGCATTGATAGAAATATTCAAACTGTATTTGCTCATAACTGTGTCTATTTAGCTTTTCTTCTTTTGCTATAATTTTTAGAAGATCATTGGGAATTAATGCAACTGAAATATTGACGGTTATTATTCTTCAGTTTACCTTGTTGGCAGGCTTCATAATAATAAGAAATAGGGTTTTTAGGACCTGGTAAGAGATCAATAGCTGCAGTTGAAAATTTAAAAAATGAGGAACATTTTCATTGAATTCTAATCTGTCATATCTTTACAGAAGACAGGTAACCATTTTTCCAATTCGTGTTGATAAGTCTTGTTAGGTGTAGCTCAGGTAGTAGCATGTTGAGGCTGGGTTAGGACATTGGTTTGAATCCTGCATGAGCTGATTACCTGGTTTAGTTTTCCCTCCAATTGTAAGGTTAATATCAGGTAATACCCTAGCAATTCATCTCACCAAATACCATCTTATTATTCCCAATCTCATCAATGCTAGATAACCACATAGTTGATATAGCATTGTTAAATATAACCAATTTAAAAACTTTAACATTTTAATGTGTTACTTTTTATGGCATAAGTTATAACAGAGTCATTTTAAGCCTTATAAGAAATCATTGATATTCATTGCAGCTCATGATATAAGAAACACTTGTAAGGACTTGCAGTATTGTGGTTTTCAGAGAAATTGATAGGCTATTTTATGAAACCAAGAAAAAATTGCAATATATGCAGTTAACTATACAAAGTATGCAACTTTATATGACTACAATCGAATGTATTGGCTACAATCAGCATACAGTACATATACTACCTTTTCATAGCCATATATTTTTTCAATAAAAATATATGAACTTATGCAGTATAGCTTATCACTTTCAGTTTAGTGAAGATGATAAAGTGATATGTAGCGTTGAAGAAAGAGTAGAGAATATCTTATTTATTTTCCTTAACTGAGATGTCTGTTTGTTTCACAGGTACACATATTTCTACAAGGACTAGCATAGTGAAATGAAGATTAATTAAATGTACATTTTGGTAAATGACCAAAAAAGATTAGTGTTTAGATCTCTTATACATTCAAAACAATGATGGATAACAGTGGCAATGCAAAAACAACTAAAGGTCCAAATGTCACTTACGCTAAAGAAATAATAACTGTCGGTATCTGGGGCAACAGACCAAGAGAAGGCACGAAATGCAATGTAGAAATTAGCTGTATAACTGCAGAAAATATTACATTAAATGAAATTCAAGAGGCAAAAATGTCTGTCTGTTTGAGTTCAGAATATACTGGAGAAATAACTATAGGCAACAGTGATACAGATATAGATAGAAGTCTTGAAAAATGTGTTCAAAATATGTTAAAAATGGAAGTAAGCGTGGTAACGTTGACATTTTCGCCTTTCACAAATAACATTACGAGTGCTGAAACTAATATGAAACCAAGAGTTATGTGTAAAGTTCATTTGAAGGATATCAACAATAAACCTCATATATTTGAATGGAGTGATGACAATAAGTATGAATGGGCCATGTACCATAAGATGCGTGGAGTTGAACTTTACAAGTGTGGAAGGACCAGAGATGCATTTTTTAGGTTTAGCAGGGCACTGAAGTCACTAATAATAGTTACAAATATTTATGAAGAAGGTGCTATAACTGAACTGAATGATAATATAAAATCATTACGTGTCACATTATGCAACAACATTGCCTCTTGTCATCTTCAGTTGAAAAATTATTCTTACACAATTGAAATGTGCAACAAAGTACTGGCATTAGACAATAATAACATCAAAGCTCATTTTCGAAGAGGTGTTGCTTACATGGAGATTCAGAAGTTTGATGAAGCTAAAGAAGACTTCGATCAGGTTCAACAAATAGATCCTCAAAATGCTGCCGTGAGGGAAAAACAGCAGATGTTGAGATTACGACAGAAGGAATATGATGCTAAGCTTGCTTCTGTTATACGGAAAATGTTTGTGTAGAGTATGATGTGAGTTACTAATTATAAATGTAGTAAGAATTTATGAAGTACTAAATTTTAAACAGAATAAAAGCCACTGTAGTACATTCTTGTCTATGTTAGTGGCCATCAGGGGCGCACCCAGGAATTTCTCTTGGGGGGGGGGGGTCCAATAAAAGAACGTCAAGTTACATAAATGCACGCATGCACACACATACACACAAACTTACCTCTTTCAATTTCTTTTTACAAAACAAAATCTAGTCTTCTTGGCTTTATCTTTAGTGCAGTAACAACATCTTGTGGAGAAACTGTGATATCACGATGGATGTTTTGCAAAGCAAGACCATTTAGACGATCATTTCCCATGGTGTTTCTCAGGTATGACTTTAATCTCTTAAGAGTCGAAAACGACCTTTTACTTGTACTTGTGGACACTGGCAATGTTAATAAAATCTTCAACAGCTCTTTCACATGAGGATAGAAATCATATTCACATGCAATATACATTTCCCACACTGACTTGTACTGTTTTCCTTTACAAAATCTGTTCCAGAGTTCAAATTCACATACCAATTCCTCACCTTGGACACAAAAATTAGTATCTACTTGAGAATAAAACTTGGCCAGAACTATAAAATCACTAGCAACCCCATCTTCCTTGATCAGACACAAAAAAACATCGGTATTACTGAATGTGGACTCTAGTGGTAAAGACATAAGTTCTTTTGTTAACAGAGCACTTTCATCAAGGGAGAAATTTGAGACACTAAATTCCATTTGGGTGCCGAATGAGAATTTCAAGTTCCCAGTAAAACCAGTTGGAAAGAAAGAAAAAAACCTCAGTTTCCAAAAGAGATGGCGCCAACAATGGAAGTGGTTAGCTTATTCAGACAAACAAAACGGTGCATTTTGTAAATACTGTGTTTTGTTTGCACCTCAAGAGGTTGGAATACCGATGTTGGGATTGATGATGACGATGCAGACGGTTCAAGAATACCTATATTGGCATCATGTTGTAGGTTAGGTACAGTCTCAATATTGCACTTAGCCACCTTTGATGGAACCGAGCTGAAAAAACTGGTAATTTTATATTTTTGCATTGTGGGCACTTGTGCTAATACTATTAAGTTAATATATCACATAACAGTTTTCACAACTTCACATTAATAATTCTTCAAGACACAAATACTTGGAAAAACAAACACAGACCAGTCAAATACCGCCAATACTTATTATAATCAATGATAGATACTTTGGCAACACTGAACTCAATCTGCTAAGCAGTGATGACAACGTGATCGTTGAAACACAGCGAGTACAGAATTGTGCATTCTTTGTTGGCTGATGGCACTCAGCTACGTTTTCAGCAGCAGAGTGCTCTAGCTACCAACGATTATAGTACGATGCCATTAGATGGACTTGGCTAGCAGGAAAAATCAGAAGTGTTACGTACTGTACATGGACGTGAATCATTTCGGTGAAATTAGAGTAAACGGAATTATATGCTATCAACGCTTAAAAATTCAGTAAAAATGTTACAACTTTGGGGGGATCCGGACCCGATGGACCCCCCCCCCCCGTGGGTGCGCCCTTGGTGGCCATTACTTACTTTTTGAAGAAGTAATAGTTAATAAACCTAGTTTAAAAACAGCTTCATAAGTCATACGTTTCTCCTGATGAGAGAAACATTTTGATGAAGTAATATGAAACTATTAAAAAAAAACTAAGTAAAAACACTCTTAACCCATTTATGCCCACTGGGTCATTAACGGCCCAGTGATTATAATTTGTATAAAATATGCCGGTAGTGTTATATTGTGACTTCTATAAATTAAGTTGGTAACTGAAAGTGTTGTCTTGAGTTATAAACATCTGTGTTTGATTAGTGCTGCACCATTCACATTTTATTTGAAACTATCTCTCAGCTTGCATAACTGACTAGGATTCTGCAGCACATAGCTAATAATTTCTGTTTGTTGTCTTGGAGTGTGACTCATTGTCGAGCTTCTGAATACGAATCTAAAACATCAAAATGTAAGTAATACGATATATCCTGATAGCATTGTAACAGTTATAGTAATATAGCAACAATGACAATAGTTTTTTAGAGTGGGTCGTTAACGACCCAGTGGGAAAATGAGAGGTACCATTTCGTCGCTTAGTAATATTTCTGTTTATATGATTCTTTTTCGTTAGTTATAGTTTATTTTTGTTTTGATATAATAGGAAGGGACAGAAAACTCATGAAATAATATCTGAACTTGAAGCAACAGACATGAGGAACATACCTGGAGAAATTGATGTTTACATTGCACCTCCAGAAAATGATGGGGATTCTGGAGATGAGGAATGTAATAATCCAGACTGCTTGACGAGGACATTGTTGGAAGCAGAAGCTGAGGTAAGGTTTTCAAATGAAACAAGAGATGATGAAAATGATTCCCCTGAGTCTACATTGGAGGCTATGGTATTGTTGGAAGTAGAAGCTGAGGTAGAGACTACAACTAAAACAAGAGGGGATAAAAGCTATAATTCAAGATCTGTACTGAATACAAAATATATTCCGCAGTGAAAGAAGAGTCAGCCCCTCCCTAATGTTCCATCAGTTTATAATCCTGTCCAGTCAAGTCATCCATTATCACTTTCTAAAGACAGTCATCCAGCTGAATATTTTGACAGTTGTTTCAAATGAGTTTGGCGTGCACCCTATAGGAACAGCAGATCGGTACTCAGCCACGACAAAAAGAGGATAGCCATTACACAATCAACCTCACCAATAGTTTTATGGGAGGTGTTGATCAGATGGATCAAAACATAGCAGCATACAGAATTGGAATAAGAGGGGAAAAAATGGTATGTTCCAATTCTTTTGTGGATGTTTGGTGTCGCCATGAATAATGCATGGTTAACAGCAAGGTCAAAAGGAATTTCCTTGGATAATTTGTCATTCAGACGGACAACTGTAATTGCTATGATGCAGAAATATGGAACACCAGTATCTTCACCAGGGCCCAGAAAGCATCTGAATGTGGGAAATATGGTCGCAGGCCCAGCACATCGCAATGCTGGACACTTGCTGGCGGTTGGTCAGCCATGTCGCCGATGTGCTGTCTGCAAAAACAAGACTACTAAAGGCTGTTCCAAACCTTCAAGCCCGGCTCCGCTTCATAACAAGTGCGTCAGAGAGTTTCATACATAACATGGTAATGTGTATTTTACTACACATATTTTTATGACTAAACTTTATGTGAATATTTACTTGTGCACTGTAAAATTATAAATATTACATGTAAAACATCAATAATAATGTTACTTCAATAACACAAAGAAATAATATTCACAATTACTGTCGTGACATGTAGTAATTTAGATATAAATAAAAAGAAAGAAAAAATGTATATCATATTTTCCCATTGGGTCGTTAACGACCCACCCTGAAAAAGGGCCTAAATGTAAAGATTCATCTGTGTTCGCTCATTTACAATTAAAAATGAATAAAAACAAAAACTGTGTGAGACATTCACAACATTTGGACAAAAATAAAGTTACAGGCATAAATGGGTTAATATAGGTATATATGTTTGTGTAGAGTATGATGTGAGTTACTAATTATTATAAATGTAGTAAGAATTTATGCAGTATACCAAATTTTAAAGAGAATAAAAGCCACAGCAGTACATTCTTATCTACGTTAGTGGCCATTACTTACTTTTTGATGAAGTAATAGTTAATAAACCTAGCCTTTTTGTTGAAGTAATAGTTAATAAACCTAGTTTAAAAACAACTTCATAAGTCATACTTTTCTCCTGATGAGAGAAACATTTTGATGAAGTGACATGAACCTATTAAAATAACTATGTAAAAGAACACTATACACACACAGTGGGATGTCGATTATCCGAACTAAGTGGGACCAGATATTGTTCGGATAACAGAACATAAAAATGGCAGAGTACATAAAATATGTACAAAGTTTCTTTACAATAATGTACCGTTAGAATACTGTACTGCACATACAAAATATGTACTATATCGTCGGCTGGCGATCAAAACCTCGTAACTCCAAAATTGAAAATTTTACAGGAGAAAGAAATAATGTTGCTGTGACTGTGTTTTAAAAGCAAAATCGATGTGGTTTTGAATTTAGCAACCGAAATGTGATACATTAAATGTACGATAACAGTATATACTGTAAATTATATACATTTGTGTGTGGTGGAGTTATGGGTTTTTGTTTCTGGTTAGGACTTTGGATTTACGTGGTTTTTACTAAATGAACACACTTCTTTCGTATACTTTATGTTCTTTTAAGTAATCTCAATAGTTTTTCACAACTACATGGATGCCAAATTAGTAAGTGACTACACTTAAGTGGAATACAGGCATGTTTGTATATTTTATGACAAATTTAACGACGATAAAAATGAATACAAACTTTACAGATAACAAATATACAAACTGTTAAAAAAAAATAACATAAACGATGATGTAAAGACAATTTTAATTTTTAATTTCCCAATTTTATAAATATTTCTGTTGTTCGTTGTGTTGGGATTTATACAAAATTATATACTTTCCACTAAACTGGAAGAAAGTGTCTGCTGACGTTTTGCAGGAAGTCGTATAATACATTGAAATCATGGGACATCATTTTATTTTTTTACTGCAAGTAGGTGAGAATTTGTATAAAGCTGTGGTAAAGACACATTTTCTCTGTTCTTTGGCATCCTTTTAGAAATAATGTCCCATGCACAATTCAAATTCAATTTGTATTCAATAATTATTCCCGAATTGTCGGCGACAGTTGGGTCTCCTGCTTTTGAAATAAGTCCAATGGAGAAGTGCCTCGAAACTTTACTACATACTTTGAAGAAGTCATGGTGAAGATATTACATGATGTATGGCTAATTTTTTGTCTAGCAGTTTTGCATGCTTCAACATACACTGCAGGTGTGTAAATTTACCAATTGCTTAATTTTCTTTCTATTGTAGAGTGAACAGAATCACACTGCATTTGATTGTAACCTATCTCAAGAAACTCCTGAACAATTCTCATGGTTAAGGCGATTAAATCATTTGCCAAAATACTATTTCTGTTTTGTTAAGTACATTCATCACTATACAAAATTACTTCATCTTCAGGTACTTTTTTGTAAATAAAACTCACTATTATACTGGTAAATTAATTAGAATTTAGTCTATCTTCAGCTCATGCCATCGATAACAAAATACATCTTTTCATTGTGAATCAAAGTAAAGTTATGCAGTTTCAGTTTCGTCTTAATTGTACAGAGCTGAGTCATGGAGAGATAAGCACAGAAGTACAGCCTGCAAGTCAATAGTCAGTACTCTTTTAGTGTCTTTTTTTGTCTGCTTCCTTAGACTTTCTTGCTTCATATTTTATAAGAATATGATATAGATATTTTTCATCAACATTTCCTGCATCACGGAAGCAGCACAAATGACAGTGTTGTTTTTTTAGGTGAAAATAAACTTAAATTTTGTTCCTCAATCACATAACCTACATAAATATATTTATTGAGGTCTGTGATTTTTTTATGTATAGAATGTCTCATATTATTTGTAGAGGGCAGCTTTACGCTGCCAATTTGGTTCAAAATATATTTTTCTGGAAGTAGTTCGGTAATGATAGAACTCCAATTTAGGCAGCTCAGAAAAAGTAGAGAAGTATTCATTCTTAAGTCATTACCTTTTTTTTTACTATTAACAGCTTCTTTGGTTTGATGGCAGATTTAGAGCTAACTTAGGTCCCATTTCTTACAGACACATTCCCCTATGGAAAATGTGTTAAGAAACGTGGTCTTGCAGACTTTCTGTCTTTTACTGCCAATGAAAAATAATTGGGCATAGTATAAAATCGACTTGATTCTTTTGAATCTCTCCTTCGACGCTGAACTGGAATACAATCTGCAAGCCCTATTACAAACATCTTTTTTCCTCCCATGACAGATTAGTCCAGAAATTATCGAAAATTGTATTTTGTTGATTTTCTGAAATTATTTTACAAAACCTACTATTTGCATTACACGAATGCATCTTTCTACTTCATATCTCCATTTTTCTGCTTCATCTTTCGCCAGCTCCATGTGATCTAGTTCTTTCATTCGTTGTTTCTTGTTGACTATCAGTTTCCATTATTTTTGGCATATAGTGTTCATTACAACTACTGTCAGTAGATTACTCTTCACTGCTCTTATCTGCCTTAGTATTACTACTGAGTTGAACGGAAGTATTGGATATTCTGATGCCTGTAACAGGAGTTTTTGCAATACCACCACAGAGTGCAGACTAATTTCTAAAGTGTTAAGTTCTGTAACACCGAAGTTTACAGCGGAACCATAATAATGGTGTTTAATATTTATCTTGTTCTAAATAAAAAGAATGTAATTAGAGCATTTAATTATTTATTTATTATTTAATTATTTAATTATATATTTATTTATTCATCTTTTAGGCCTAATAAAACGCCGTTTCAGTTCCTTTTATTCTGCGTATTATTTCCATACAGTGCAGGCACAATTTCTGAACTGTTGTGTTCTGTAACACCGAAGTTTGCAGCAGATTATTGTCATACTGGTCACTAGACAGAGTACAATATTTTTAACGTAGCATCAGTCGCAATGCCTCGTATGTCAGTTTCAGTCTGCAAATGATCAATCAGCATGGTATTTAAAACCTCGTAATATCCCACCCAATGGAGTTCCGAGCTTTTGAGTATGAGATTAAGAGCAGTGGAAACCTCGTGATTCCAGTCTGCTGGAGATCCGAGGTTTTGAGTCTGAGATTAAATGCTAAGGAGATACGAGGTCTTTGTAATTGGTCTGTAGATGGCTTCTGTAAGATTTGGAGTCACAATGCTTTAATAGAACGTGGGAAATGTTATTTGTTGCCAGGTTATGGCAAAAAACCGATTTTACTTGTAAATGGAGTTACGAGGTTTTGATCGCCGACCGACGTTATATAATATTGATAAGAATGATACAATACAGTACGTACCTTATTGCTTGAAGAAATAGCTGATTTTTCGTTGCTGAAATGATTTTGTATTTATAGTTACCATATTACATTTTCATTGTGTATTAGATGCCATGCCTCGTAGTATATACAGGATGATCAAAAAACTACAGTCCAATCTCTTTAGCATAGAACACAAGACAACTCACCACTTGAACAAACTTCTTCAAACTGAAAATGAAACTGTTCATGTTTATTCAGTAACAGAAAGCTACTGCTTATCAGTGTACTGTAGGATTCCTTGCACTAAAAGGCAGTGAAAAGAGTTCGATTATTTCTGCAAACAATAAGCATTCCAAGTGAGAGAGTTCTTAAACATTTACCGTCGGTAATTTGTCAAAGGTCACTGAAGCGAGATGATTGACAGAAACAATGTGCACAAGGAATTTCCGAGAAGAGCCTTGTAATACAGTGTACAGTACAGTATCTCGTTAATATCTCACACTGTTAATTATGTTGCTGGGATCTTTCTTAATATGTTACAGAGGAAAATAAATATGTACTGTAGCGTGTGTATGGTATCTAATTAAAAAAATTAATCAGAGAAAATATGAGTTCGAATATTTGGCGTATTGGATGATTGACGTTCGGATTATCGACGTCTCACTGTGTGTGTGTGTGTGTGTGTGTGTGTGTGTGTGTGTGTGTGTGTGTGTGCGTGCGTGCGTGCGTGCGTGCGTGCGTGCGTGCGTGCGTGCGTGCTCTACATTGAAGATTACAATAAATTGATGTCTGGTGCTATTTACATGTAACTACTGTAGTTCTTCACAACTAGCCAATTTTGACATTTAAGATAGAGCCCCAAAATGGTCATTCAGCTTACATATGTACATACATAAAGTTTCAGTGTCAGTTGCATAAAATTTTAATAGGAGATATAAAAACTTGTTAAATAATGACGTTAAAGAACTGAAGACTTTATCTTAATCTTATTGCTGTCATTTTCAAGGAAAAATTAGGGAGATTTTCCGTCACATCCAAAAGTAATCCATTCCTCTGCACAGAATGGTCTATCCCAACCAAGAATGATAATCTCCCCTTTCCCACTGCATTACAGTTCGTTAAGGTAAGCAAGCCCTCCCTATACCGCCCATGTTAAATTTTAAAATTTCAGGTGCACTTTATTCTGGATGTATCTGAGGTACAAACTCCAAATTTTCAGGGATTATTTAATATACATTTATCTTTAATAATACGAACTAGTTTTGATGAAATGTTATTAGTTTTTTAATTATTAATTTTTTTCTAAATGTCTAATTTTGTGTTTAAAATTTGTAATTCAAAATTTAAAAACTCAGGTTCTAAGTAATTTACAAAAATTTCCTTTCATATTATTATCAGTTATGGTTTTCCTAATGTCCAGTCCAAATTTCATGCATTTATCTTTAATGGTGTTGATGTAACGTGCACCAACGTTACAAAAAATGTACAATTGAGAAAAATGGAGTTAAAGTTTTGGCAAATATTCTCATACTTAAGTGCACTGCTAGGACATTCCAGTACCATAATCTGGATCTTCTGTGTCCTCATGGCTTCTCTTCTAATTCCTCTTCAATTTTCTTCCTTTTTTTGCCATTTCCTCCATTACCATTTCTGCTTTTTTGATGCGAAGAGAGTCTAATTCTTTCAAGATGTTATGGTATTGAAGCCTGATTCAATTCCCAACTTTTGTAAGACTTCCACTCTTCCAATATTTCCATCATTGGATGATATGATGGCATCTCTTAGTCCTAATCTAAGTGTATTGACACTACCAAAAACTGTTTTGGGGATCCTGCATCACAGAACACGGTTAAATGCTTAGTTTGTATTTTGAAACTTACTGTGCAAACATTTTTTTAGCAACTCTGGATGGTACAAGTCTCTATATATTGGTTTTATGGCAAGCATAACAGATTCTGGTAAAACATGGTGTTTATAATGAGGTACCTTTCTATTATATTCGCACCACGAATTGTCACCTTTAGGACACAGGTCATGTTGGGGATGATCGTCAGTGGAGAGTTCGTGAAAATATGTAGCCCATACTGCACTCCTCATATCCTGTAGACTATGCAAATTATTTCTTAGGGCTTGATCATAGTAATTTTGTAATTTATCAATCATCCCATCTGTAATCTCTTTGATCCCCCAACACCTTTGCCATCTGAAAGTTTCTTCCCCACTAAAACTTTCAGTTTCTCCACAGTACAATCGTCCCTAATTATATGGTTTACTTTCCACAACTTTTACAAAACCATTACTGTCTCCATCACCTAAGTACTGTTTTTATTTTACACCATGAGTCTGGTTGGAACGTTGAAAAATACATACAGCTCCCTTTGCCTCCATACCACACTGCTTCCATCAAAATTCTTTACACAACCTTCATGAGTCCCTAACTTTTTGCATGTATAACAATATTTTGATAGCAATTCTGAATCTAAAACTTTGCCTGTATCAACTGAAGTAGCTACCACAACTCATGGTTTGACGTGTGGCGTCTCTTATGCCATGTCCCATCTATTGCAACTGGAATCTTATTATCGCTGTCATTGCATTGCACTGCTTCCTTACATGCTTCTAACATACGGTACTATCTTTGAGACACTATCAGCTAATTCTTGAATATGTCCATTCACATTATGAAATTTTGAATGGGGCTTAGACATTCATCATGACACACAATCTACCACCATAATCTTTTCCAATACAGCGTAGCCCATATATGAATCTTGTATTCACTTCATATCCACTAGCGGTAACTTTTGATGTTTGAAAAGTGCCTTCCTTTCTGCACACTGCACACACTATTACTAATGATCTGGCAAGTTCTTTTCGTTTCTTTATGTCTTCTTGAATTGACAAGAGAGTCACATTCACAGTATTTACATTTTGTTTGTTGAGATAATGCTTTTGACATCAGTTCGAAATCCACTAGTACATAACCAGATTTTAACATGTTATTTTCACAAATATTAGACTGTTGCATTTCACACATCTCATCAAATAGTTCTATGGAAGATGAAAGTTTCTTCTTCGATGAACTAGGCAGTGTAACACACTTACCGGCACTGGTAGTTGTTACATTTGCTTCACATGGTGTTCGGTCAAACCTCTTCTGCACTAAATACATTACTAACTTTTCCATTACTAATTAAATCACTAGTAACTTCCTTCTTTCTTGTATAAGTGTCCCCAGTAAACTTTCTCTTTCCAAACTTCTTATTTCTTCCCATTTTTTACCTTCACAAATACAAAATAACAAATATTTACGTTTACCTCGCTTCCCGTTTCCTTGGAAACCAAACCATAGATGACCATGAGAAAAGAGGAAGTTGACAGAGGCAGCAACAGAAAATATGAAATTTCTCGCAAAAAACAAGAGTTCAGATACCATGTACTTACGTGCAAACAAAGGAAAGAATCACTGACACAATTCTGTAGTGAGTGAACGGCAAGACCAATGTGTCAGATTAAGTAATTTGTGCTACAGTGACATCTATGCACATTTGTGCGCAATTCTCTCTTTATTAAAAAACAAGAGTTAGTTCATAAAAATATCTTCAACGGTTTAGGAAATATATCGAAAAGCATTAGTCTGCAAAAGTGGGCGTGGTCAGAAAAGACATGCAATCAATTATATGCTCATTAAACATCCAATTTTGGTCCGAATCGATTATAAACCGCATATACCTTAATAGTTCGTTTTTTTTACTATGAATTTTCAGTCCTTACACACTTTTTATGCATTTTTGTAGTATAATATGTTATTATTTCGTATTAGTGAGAGTTCTGCATGTTGAGCATTTTATTAAAATCTCTGCTATGGATAGAAGCTATGTTTTTTTTTTTTTAATTTATTGAGTATGTCACAACGAGTATAACTCTTATGTAGGGCTTATACACGAACACATACATATGTTATACAATATAATTTTAAAAGTCATGAAACTATAGTCTGTGAAAATCATACAATATCTCAAGAATTAAAAAAAGAAAGCAAAATAAGAACAAACAGGTAACATAAAGTTTTGGACAGAAAGAAGAAAAAGTTTGAAATCATGAACTAAATAAATCAACTGAGAATTAAAATAAATAATCTTCCCAAACACATCTTTTTAAACAATTCTTAAAACACTGGCAATTTGGTAAAATTGTGTATTCTAAAGGAAGTTGGTTAAAAGTTGTTATTAAAAAATGCTTAATTCCTTTTGTTCCATAAGTTACTAAGTCATGCTGAAAAAAAAATTATTTTTGTCTTGTAAAATAAGTATGTACTATATCTTTATTAAACTGAAATATAATATTACTTTGTGTTAAATTGTTAATAACTTTGTACATGAAAATAGCAGCACCTAATGTGATAATTAATTCAACTGATAGAACGAAAGAAAATTGATATAGATATTTAGCTGGAGTCAAATAATGAAAACCTAATAAATTTCTTAAAGTTCTAGTTTGAATAATTTGTAAAGGTCACAAAGCAGTTTTCTTATTATGTCTCCAAATAAATGCCACATACATTAAATGAGAATGGATGAAACATAATATACATTCAAGTGACAAGATATAGGCAAAGATCTTTTAAGCCTTTTCAAAATACCAGAAATTGGAGCAGTTTTGTTACAGACAGCCAAAATATGCTTAGCCCATGTTAAATGTTCATCAACAATCAAACCCAAGAATTTAATTGATGCAGCTTTTTATATTATGGAATCATTATTCTTTCGGAATAATATAATAAAAAGAAGGTTTAGTGAAAATAGTATACTACATGTTTTTTTTTTTTTTTTTAAATTCAAAGAAAGCCTATTTGCGCTTAACCAGTTTTAAAGAATAATAATATCTGCCTCAAACTTTTCAAATAGTACTTCAATGGAGTCAGTAATATAAAATACACTAGTGTCATCTCCAAAAAGACTGACAGTTCCATGTAATTTTATGTCATTGACATAAGTAAGAAAGAGAAGAGGTCCCAAAATTGATCCTTGCGGCACACCGCATGAGAATAAGAGTTATTCACTGAGACATTGATACCGTTAACTTAAATAATTTCGAAACCACAAAACAATACCTCTAGTACCAATAGATTCCAGTTTACGCAACATAATTGAATAATTGACTATCAAATGCTTTTCTAAAATCAATAAATAAACCTGCTGGAATTTTATTTTAATCTAGAGCTTGTTCTATACAAGTAACCATGTCCACAGCAGCATTTAAAGTAGACGATGATTGCCGGAAACCATATTGATGGCTATAGAAAAATTCTATTCTTGTCAAATTATTATATAGTCTTTTCATACATTTTTTCAAAATTTTAGAAATAACAGGCAATACTGATATAGGACGATAGTTTGTAGGATCATAAAATCACCATTTTTAAAGACAGGAACCACTTTAGCTATTTTTAAACCTCTAGGCACAGAACCTAATTGAAATGAGTAATTAATAAATTCAAAAAGTGTCAAACATAAGGAAGATTTACATTTCTTTGTAATAGAACTTGTTAATCCATCTCTTATTTTATTATTTTTATGCTTAAGGCTATTTATAACTTCATTGGGTGAAACTCGCTCCAGAAGAAACTAATCCTTTTCTTGTAGGAAAGTTCTGCAAGTGTGAAGTCCCCTTTTTTGGTATTAAGTTCGCTAAATTAGAGCCTATATTCACAAAAAAAAAAAATCATTAAAAGCTTGAGGTATTTCGGATGGTTGAAGACATTTATACCGTTAATTTGCAATTGCTTAACATCTGAACTACTTCGTGAATAACTTGAATTTGTGATTACTTTATTATCTTCCAACATTTTCTTACATCAGTGATGTTATTTTCAAAATTTACACTATAATAATTACTTTTTCGTTGACGTTTCTCTTTAGTAACAAGGGCACAAATAGCCACAGTATCTGACATGCCCTTTTTCAACCCCACTAACTAACTTTCTAGTAACTCTATTCCGAACTTTGATATATTCAGATTTTAAGTATTCATTACCGGAATATCTTTTCATATGTGAATGAAGAATATCACGTCTTTTCAATAGTGTTAGGAATGTATTAGTAATTCATGGAGCATGTTTTTTATTCAAACTTTTACAATTTTTATTTTTTATTTGAATGGCAGACTTATTTATTCCAGTCTTAATGTAACATAAAAATCTTCATAAAATTATCAATATTCCCTTCGGGTAAAAATAAATTATTATTGTAATAGTAATTCAACTTATCATAATCAATAATATTCAATGAAATGTTTGGCTCAACTTCAAACTGATGCTGTTTACAATTTACAAAAGTATCTACAATTTTCAATATTAATATGTTATGAACACTTACATCCAAATCTATGTTAAAAATTTGATAAGTAAATTCTCTTCTGTTTACAAGAAGATGATCAGAAAGAGTCAAAGCATTTGAAGATACTCTTTTGGATATTTATTATTACAATGAATCAGTCCGCATAAGAATAAGTCATAAGTCTGTAATTATTTAACTGTTCATATGGTTTGTCAAGAATATCAATATTAAAATCACTACAAACAATCATTGAGTGATTAGATAATGATTCCAAAATTCCTTCTAAATCGTTAAGAAAAACTGATGCATTCCCCTTGTTAGGATTATAAATACTAACAACATAAAACGTAATATTCTGGAGCATAATTTGGACAGAAAGAATACTATGAAAAGCCTCAAAGTTTGCAATAAGATCTACCTCTCAGATTTCATTTATGTAAACAGAAATGCTGCCACCAATTTGATTATCTCTATTAGCATGAAATGCTTTAAAATGAGTCAAGTTGTAAAACTTATTTTCTGTAGATCTCAATCATGTTTCAGTTAAAATTAAGACATCAGCATGACGAATTCTGTTAATAAGAATCTCTATATCTTCCAGTTTATATTTTAAACTCCTCACATTTCATAAACAAGTCACCCCATTAATTGAAATATCATTGTTAGATATATGCATATTTAATTTCAGTTATATTAAAAAGATTCATTCAAATAATCAAACTTATCCAGTAATAATTTATACATTTTTTAATATCATCTTCACTCATTATGCATATTTTACGAGAATTCTCATCTTTGCAAACAAAAATCTTACAATTTTTTGTTCAAACAAACTTAAAACGTAGTCTTAGGTCACAAGTTTTCTTATGCAAGACTGTTTCTTGCAGTAAGATTTTCATTAATATATGTATTTGTCGACTTGGAAGATCCATATCAATATTCAATATTCTGTATATCTAATTTTCTGAAAGATTTCTTTGCCTGCAAAATTTCATCTTTCTTCCATCTATTTATAAATTTTACTAATATACAATAGGTGTAGGCATTTCTTGTTTTTTCATTGGTAATCTGTGTGCAACATCATGTCATTGTTATCCAACGTAACCTGAATAACATCTGCTAATTTACAAATAATGTCATATATATTTTCATTTTCATTCTCTGTGATACTGGTACCATGAAATTCTATATTATTTCTTCTCAAATACTGCTTACAGTTATCCAATTCAATGTTATTCTTTTCTAAACAAGAATTTTGATCCTTTCTCATACTCACTATTTTAGTCTTCATGCATTCAATTTCTGAATTTATAAACTGCATGGAATTAGACAAATCTTTATTCTCTTGAATAACCTCATCTATTTTAGATTTCAATGAACTATTCTCAGCTAATATATTGTTTATTTTTCTGCATAAATCATCCTTCAATTTACTAAACTAGAAATTTCAGATACAATAGTTCTGTTGTGGCCTCTGGATTCACAATCAGCTCTTCAACAAATCCAGTGTTTGTTTTCACCTTTGTCCCTACCGTTAGCCAGAGATTCTCCTTTAAGCAACTTAATGTATCTAGTATGGAACCACTCATTACAAGAACCTTTACATTGTATTCTTTCTTCCGTTTTTTGGACTTTATTTCCACAGATTGCACAATAGAATACTACACATATATTCGCCATCATTGTCATGTGCCTAGACATTGGACCAACAACAACAACATTTATAATATTTACAGTGAAATTGAGCATAAAAAATTATTACCAGTTGAAAAACAAAATTAAAATTAAGCCATAATGATTTGTATTAGAGATGGGACCTTGATACTCACTATACCTTGATACCTACGATACTCAGTATTATCGAAGCATGTCTAATAGATCGGAATGAGTCCTCGATACTTTCAATTTCTGCATATCAAATAATATTCAATCCTAAATCCAAGAATTTTAGCATGTAGTGATCATGTTAATATCCTCTTTCCAAAAGGTAAAAATCACTGTACCTGGCATGCACAGTTCTCTCAATTAGTGATTAGAAAACAGAAATATACCTGTTCTCTGTCCAATACAATGCATGTGTCACCTTTACGCTTTTCCTCTCGCCAGTCGGTTCAATTAGTGAATACTGAATAACAAAAACTGGTGGTGTGGAAAGAGTACCGACCTTTCAGCTTATTGCTGCCAACTTGTCAAAACAGCTTAAGTTATAAATAACTATATAAGCAATACCGTAAATATTAAAGAAGAATTAACGATAGATTCGTAGAACTAGTTAAAATACTTTTAATTTAAAATAAAAACAATGATGCGAGGGGGTGAAAACGATGGTGTGAGAAAAGACGTACTACCTAACTACCTACAATAATAGTTCTTGGGAAAAAAGTGTGCTATTCTTAATGTTTTCAAAATAATTAGAATTCACTATAAAAGTCATATCATATTATACTTTCCCTAACCCTTCCCTCTCGGTTTCGAGATTTCTTTTAGCAGGTTATAGTGTTATTGTCAATGCTGTAGTGTGTAGTTCATGTCTAACCATTCAACAGCATGCAGTACATTGTGTAACTTCTGGAAAATTTACAAAGATGTTTTCAACAACTGGGTATTTGTGTCAAAATTTTGGCATTGGGTATCGAGTATTGAAAAAAGCAGTATCGTCCCATCCCTAAATTGTATTATACTTTTTGAATGTTTACAATAGATAAACCATATTATAAAATGGGAAATTTATGATTATATTTTTATTGGCTAAATAGAGAAATGCTGTCTACAGATTGTTATCTGTACAAGAAGTGGCAAGTTGTTTGTAACTAAAGTTCAGTTCAACAATGAGATCTTATAACAGCGCTACAATATCATGCATGGAAGAGGAGAAGAAAAAGAAACTCATCTCTCTTATAAGAGTGTAATAAATTGCACACAGGTCCTAGTATACATTGCTGCACTTGTTATAAATAAATGTCATTGACTTAAATCTATTATATTTTCAAATACAGCTTTGTTATTACTTAGTAAATAATTACTTTACTGGGAACAACTGGATAATACGCACGGCAGACCAATATTGATAGTCGACTCTACTCGCTGGCCACTAGTCACCGGGCCGTACCGAGCCGTATCAAACAAAATATAATCGAAATGGTGGTAGTCAAATTCGCGACTATATTCTTAAATAATTCACTCCATTAGTCAAGTTCAAGGTTTTATGTAGTACAACGGCGGTTTTTTGAATGCATTAAAAGAAAATGAAGATGTAATAAGATAATAAAGTAGGTTATCACAAGGAAATTAACAGGATAAAGGTGTGTTTCACGGAATACAATTAAAATGACGGAAAGTAAATTTCCGGTTAATGTTCGCCAAAGCGTAAAGTACGTAATTATGACGGCGTTGCTGTTTTATTTCTGGCCTATAGAAAAATACTTAGCCTTTTACGAAAAAAAAATTTAAGGACCATGAAATTATTCACCGCTTTCATTATAGGCCTATTATTTTTTAACCAAAGCTAATCTAACCTAACCTAACCTATCCTAACCTAACCTATCCTAACCCAACCTAATTTATTCTAAACTAACCTAACCCAACCTAACCTATCCTAACCTAACCTATCCTAACCTAACCTATCCTAATCTAACCCAACCTATCCTATCCTAACCTATCCTATCCTAACCTATCCTATCCTAACCTAATCTATCCTAACCTAACCTATCCTAACCCAACCTAACCTAACCCAACCTAACCTATCCTATCCTAACCCAACCTAACCTATCCTAACCTAACCTTACCCAACCCAACCAAACTTAACCTAACCCAACCTAACCTAACCTTCTCCCATTCCTCGACCTCATATCACTTATCACATGCGGCTCGCGACAGGATATTGCCTGTCTGCGCATGCGCGGACTTGGCTAATAAAAACCTAAACTAACCAAACCTAACCTTCGTATATCCAAGGTCTGTAACCGGAACAAGAAGGGATCTCAATCATTTAATCTTCAATGTACACGCGAAAATAATTTCAAGGATCACGCTTCCACTGCATGAGAGGTCCGCGCATGCGCTACAGCAAAACTGTTTCTGTCGCGAGCCTCTCATCTAAGCCACTCGTCATAATTTACCCGCAATATTTGCGCAAATACACCTTGTACCTAACAGTGGTGCTTAACATTTAATAAAAAAAAAACAAAGATAGCAAAACTGTTTTGTCTCGAAACTCTCATCTAAGTCATGTAATAAGTTTCAAACAATTATAAAATACGATAATTTGGTCCAGGGAGCATCCGTTTTTGATGCAAAGATAATTCGTTTGGCTAGTTTCTTAAATGAAATTACGAAATGGCGTTCCTGTGCTTAAGTCACGTAATCTACTTGCAATATATTTGCGCAAATATACCTTGTAGCTAACAGTGGTGCTATCTCTCAGTAATGTTCAGAACGAAGGGGGCACAGAAAGAAAATAAACAAATTTCTCTCTCTAATGACGCCACACACCAACATCGTGTTCTTATGTTGGCGAGATTGTGTATTTAGTAAAATTTGGCGCTAAACGTAACGGCACGGTTCAATGATACCGTGGGAATTCTCCAGTATAGCGCTTTACTGTAAGTTGTAAGTCGTTTGCTCCTATAAATAATTACTTTACTATTAGTTGTAAGTAATTTGTTTCTGAAGTATTTTCAAAGTTATACATTGTATACATTGTTATACATTGTTCACTACATTGTATCGCACTCATCGGACGAATGTAACTTATTACCATGCATTCTTTCTGGAGTTGTTCAGTTAATTCTGCTCGTACTTTAAGATTGGTACTATATTAGACCTAAGAGACAATTGATCAGCTTCTGAAACAGAATATATTTCTAAGAACTGAGGGTTGTTACTCTCAGCTGAAAGAAGACTTTGCGTATTTTGTTTGCACCAAAAATATCATTTGGAATACGTGTTGTATCCAAATCTGGCTTTCAGGTATAGCTCCCTGTGAAGCTGACTTGAATAATTTCAAGGGAAAAATTGTTCTGGGGCCAGGTATCGAACTCGGGACCTTTGGTTGAGCACGCCAACGCCCTACTGACTGAGCTACCCAGGAACTGTAACTGACACCGTCTCAATTTTACCCTTTACATCCACATACCTCAAGCGGGTTGACAAGATGCCAGAACCCAACACTGAGTGCACACAAACTCTGTGTGACTTGAGTTGTGGTTTTCTGTTAACGAACAGTGACGTATATTATGCTGATCTGGCTTTCAGGTATAGCTCCCTGTGAAGTTAACTTGAATAATTTCAAAGAAAAATTGTTCTGGGGCCAGGTATCGAACCCGGACCTTTGGTTGAGCACTCCAACACTACCGACTGAGCTACCCAGGAACTGTAACCAACACCAGCTCAATTTTTTTCCTTTATATCCACATACAAGTGGACTGACAAGACGCCAGAACTCAACACTGAGTGCACACAAACCCTGTGTGACTTGAATTATTGTGGTTTTCTGTTAAGGAACAGGTATAGCTCCCTGTGAAACTGACTTGAATAATTTCAAGGGAAAAATTGTTCCAGGGTTGGGTATCGAACGCAGGACCTTTGGCTGTGTGCCAATATTCCACCGACTGAGCTACCCAGGAACTGTAACTGACACAGGCTCAATTTTCCCTTTGTATACACATACCTCAAGTGGATTGGCAAGATGCCAGAACCCAACACTGGGTGCACACAAACTCTGTGACTTGAATTGTGCTTTTCTGTTAACGAACAGTGACATATATTATGCAAATCTGGCTCTCAGCTATAGCTCCCTGTGAAGCTGACTTGAATAATTTCAAGGGAAAAATTCTTTGGTCGGCGGGAAAAGGCACATAAGTAAAAAAGAGTCAATTTTTCTGTTGTACCTAATCACATAAGTCCAGTATTTTTTCTAATTTTTCAAATAATAAAATTTCTTGTATTTTAAATTTAACCAACATACATGAATTTCATTATTATACTTATATTCAGTTAAGAATATATTAAAAAGAAAGTCTCTCCTGAAAAATTATTTTTTTTAATTTTTTTTTTATTTATTTATTTATTTTTTTTTACTTATGTGCCTGTTACCACCAACCAAAGAATTGTTCCGGGGCCAGATATCGAACCCGGGACCTTTGGCTGAGCGCGCCAATGCCCTCCATATGTCCCGCATGTGACATAGCCATTTTTTATTTGATCCAGTCTGATTAGTGTGCAAGATTTATTTAAAAAATTCAAAGATTAATTCTCAGTGGATAAATTTATTACTAAAAGTCTATAAAAGAATTGAGGCTTGTTGTTGTTGTTTAGTTAACTGTCCCAAGGCAGGTCTGAACCTCACAAGTGATACCAAAAAAGCACTATTTATGAGGCAACTAGACCAGGAGATAATGGAATAGGGTGGCCAGTTCCTTTTCCCCTTCATTGCCAGTTAGCTACATGTTACACTAATCAAACTTCAGATGCATACAAACAATATTGTTCTTCCTTTGACACATATCATCAAGTGAGATGTACTGCCTGATAATAGATGTACATATCAGACAGAACCTCAATCAGGGGCTTAGGTTTCTTAATGTAACACTATCATACGGTACACAGTTATCATGCAGAATCAGAAACCCGTAATATGGCCAGATATGTATCTTTGTTAAGTTTAGTTAATTTGGAGATATTTAACCTGCTCACCAACCACAGTGATAGAAATATTACTCTTTTAAAAAACAATGAAAAGTTAAGGTATGACTTGATACACAATGGTCAAATAATAGTAAAGTTTGTCAGTTTTTAAATGTTATATCATTTTGTACTCTAGTTCATGAGGTTTATAATGTTTATTTTATGTAAATCTGATACATAATTTACCGAGAAATAAACATTCTAATGCAACGCTGCAGATTTAAAGAGCCCTGGTAGGCTCACACTTCATTCCTTATTTCCTGGAGTACTGACTTTACGATACACTGCTAAGTTTAAACAATGATAGCTCTAAAACTATTTTAACCTATTGACATGATTCCTTTTTTTTTTTTTTTCTCCTTTCTTCCCCCCCCCCCCCCCCCAGTTAAACCATATTTATTATAGTCTACACCTTGAACCTCTCTGAACTTAATCTTAACTTCTTATAAAATTAATAACAGAGTATTAATAATAAAGTACCTACACAAGCATTTTTGACAAAGTATAAGTATGAGATATGTGTCCTGATTGTGATTACTATAGGGAGTTGGATTCCTATTTGGAAGACACAGGAAATCTTGGCTTCTAAAAATTAAAGTAAAATTATTAATGCTTTGTTCTTTTTTGTTTTGTATTCCTTGAGTAGGCTATATTTTATGAATTTCCGAAGGCCTGTGTGCTATTGTTGAGAGTGGTTCTGTTGTGAACTAAATGGCGGCTGTAGATTATTACTGATTTGTTATGAATATGATTTTGATGATGAATGAAACCGGTGATATTCAGGAACGTGGTCACCCGAATTTCTTGGCATTTGCCTTACAGTTGAGGGAAAACCAGGAAATTCAACCCGACCGGGAATCGAACTTGGGTCCTCTGTGTAAGAGACCAGCTTACTGATTCCTACAATACAGAGGTGAGGTGGTCTATTACTTTTTGTGATTTAAGATTTCTTTCCAGCGTATTCCGAATCTCACCGGACTGGTGGACATCAATGACATCATGCTGCAGCGGAATAGGAACAAAACTGCTGGAAGGTTCAATGGCTATCATGGCGGCTGTACAAGTTGTGCTACGCTATTAAGATTTGCAAAATTTCCATACTGTCATCTCGCTCAAAGAAAAAAGAGCATAAACAATTTATTTATTGAACTAGTAGTAATAACTGGTCCGTTCATAAGCCATTAACATATTTTGTTATACTGTGCACATTACAAAGAATACAGCAAGACACATCGCCATGACACAACAATGCACGATGCCATTTGTCTGCCAATTCCGCCCTGTACAAGAACCAATCAGATTCACTGTCGGCGGCTGATGAATACTGCCACCACCTCTGCAAGGTGATGGAACTAGTGCGACAAAGGTGGAGCACATATACTTGTTTTTTTTTTTTTTTTTTTTTCTTTTGAAAGATGGAACATGACAGTTAAGCGGCCGAGCTTGGAACTACAGTGCCATGTTGCCAATATGGACTACCACGCTGCCAGCTGATGGAAGGTGCAATAAGTCGTTAAGATGGCTGACGTTAAACATTCATTGACAATTGACGTGAAGGTAAGAAAACAATACCAAAATCGACTGAGAATCAAAGACGAAACGTACCAATGCTAACATTGTGTGCACAATAAATATCGCCAAGAGAGCTATTAAGCACTCGCCACGTGCGAACTGTAACTTTGGCAACTCAACCGTTACCATAGCAACAGTACCACGCTATGTGACATTCAGTTGTTTTTCCGATCTCAACTCTCCTGTCATGTCCCATCTTAAAAAAAAATCAAGTATAGTTAACGAGGTTAGCTACGGGTGGAGTATCAGCGACTTCATCGCTGAAATTCGGAACACCGTGATGCCATCACATTGCTCAGCGCTGAGATTCGGAACATGCTCTAAACAGTTTCCTAAAAGAGATCCTAAAACCAGTAACGGCAACAATAAAGAAAATCATGAAATAGCCTAAACATGTCACTTTTCGGATTTACAGCAGTTCTTTAAATGTTTGAAAGTTCTTCTTGCATAGAGAGACTTATGCTATTTGCCCGCCCACCAGAGCTATATTTTAGCAGCTAGAAAATAGATTTAAAATATAACTGGTTGGTGTGCAAAGAGTGAAGAACAACCACAGAGAACAACCCATCCCGTTGAACCGTCCACATTCTTCTTCTACTTATTTTATAATACGGAAGTGACGTATATGGATATCAAATATGGCTGACACTGAGCAACGTAAACATAGGACGGGTATTGGATCGGATAGATTGTATGAAGGTAAACCAAATATTTTATTAACCAGAATATTAAAAATTGTTGTTAAATTCAATTATAGTTGTATTTTATCTGGTGCACTCCCATTTCAGTATATGTCATTTGTATGGGTCCTTGTTATGTTGAGAGATTTAAGTACTGCAATATCATTATGGCAGTTTCAGAATTGTGGGAAATTAATAAGTTTCCGTCACTGACTTAATGAATTTGAATCAAGAATTCTATATACTACTTTGTGTCATATGTTAGTGTAATATATCATTAGGAAATTTGTCTGAACCATTCATGATGTGTCATAGAATCTATGTACGTGTGGTTGGTGGTTGCCTTATAGATAAGTCAGGACGTTTCTTCAATTGGCACAAAATAACAGTGAAATATAATAAAAATACAAGCATAAATGTCACCCAATGTGATATTAAAGTGATTTATTTAGTCATTTTCAACTGGCTTTAATTTTTGTCCCTTCTCTTTTTTAACTTGGTATGCTGGGAACAAGTAGGCCTATTGTAAGATTCTTTATGCCAATTAGACCTATGCAGAGCATTTTGATATGCGTATATCTTTACTTTCATTGGGATAATAAAAGCGTGAAGCGAAACGTTTTAAAAACAAAATATTTAGCCGATGCACAGTATCAGATTTTTGTAAATTGTAAATTTGAGAACTTAACTGCTTGAACATAACCTACTTTATAGTGCAGACAATTACTATTTAGGGTGTTCATATAAGCTACATCTTATTAACCCATGTAGCCTGATTAAATAGGTATTTTGTCATAGTGTGTTTGGAAAAAATGTGATGCTGTTATCTTTTATTGGTACTCATTAATAAAATTAGGGCCTAGTATCGTAAAAGCAATTTGCACACTTTTCCGCCTTATGTGTGAATATAAAATGTGTGAATATAATATAATATGAAGGTTCACACTGTAGACGTATTGTTTGATAAAATATTAACTTATTTTGTTTTTAATTGAATTGATAACGTTGCTGACAACTAATTTATTACAATAATGAATTAATTAAAGTAAAACGTTTGGTTTGCAGGTGCTTATTTCTTTAGTAGTAGTTAACTTTTGTGTAGACTACTTAAGCCATTTTTCTAAATGAGACGTTGGTTATAACATTAGGGTAATTGCTATTTGAATGTTTGACTATGCCAATAGGCCTGAATCTGAAATTGTTTAATTAAAATGAAAGAAGTGCACTGGGCTCCTGCTACTTCAGTCTGGAATCAATTTAGAATTTGCTGCTTTTGCCTAGGTAGACGAAGTGTTCTCCAAAAAACTGTAGTAATTTATAAGAGATCTTCTATAGCACGCGACACTGAAACTTCGAACTTACATTTATCTAGTTCTACGGTGCGAGAATCTGTGACAGGTTAGGTAGGTTAGGCTTTTGGTATGCCTTGCATACAGTAGACGAATGTGTGACAGATTAGGTTAGTTTAGGCTTTTGGGATGCTTTGCATATACTAAATGAAGTGAAATGTGCCTTTCGCATTCATTTTGAAGTGTTCTACCTCTATTTCGCTCTTAGGTTACCTACACCGATCCATTCTTTACAATTTTTAGCGTTTTATATGAATTCTGTACATTTCAAACTACCTTTCCTCTGAAAATTAGACCATTTTCCCACTTTTTTCGTCAAAAAACCTTCAGTGTCGCATGAGGTCCACATCTGTGGAGTAATGGTTAGCGCGTCTGGCCGCGAAACCAGGTGGCCCGGGTTCGATTCCCGGTCGGCACAAGTTACCTGGTTGAGGTTTTTCCGGGGTTTTCCCTCAACCCAATATGAGAAAATGCTGGGTAACTTTCGGTACTAGACTCCAGACTCATTTCACTGGCATTATCACCTTCATCTCATTCAGATGCTAAATAACCTAAGATGTTGATAAAGCGTCGTAAAATAACCTACTAACCCACACTGAGTAACTAATGATTGTTTTTTTAAATTAGCTTAAGGACACAAAAAAGCATTGTTTTTTTTTTTTAAATTAGCTTGATGGCATAAAAGCACAGAGTAACTAAACTTCTGATTTTTTTTTTAATTAGCTCTAGACCTATGGTATTCTTGTTGTAGGCTGCTTATGAATAGAGGAGCTCTGCAGCTCTGAAAGTTATATTCCTTGTAGAACATTGATTTAAATAGAATTTCATTAACAAAATACAAAGTTCCTCTGCAGACCAGTTCCACTCTAACCTCTACCTAACAAAATCTGTTGTTGAGTGGAGAGAGTCATATTATGCCGGCATACGGTCAGGTCCGTGCACGCTCTCCTATGCAGACTGGTGCCACTCCACCTCTTACCACTTAGCTTTCTCGAGACAGGCGCTCTTCACTACCATCATTAAGCTGGCAGAACGTTATTACCTGAAATTGGTCTGCATAGGAATTCTCTGTACTATATTTATACTAGGATATTTTAGATTATAATTATAACTGTACAATTTGATAATTAAAATATGAAGAAGCTAGCATTTTGTGAAATATAAAATTTAATTCTGACACGTGTCTACACAAAAGGTAAACATTAATGTCCATTTCATTAATTTATTTATGCCTTTTTTATTTGCTGAAAGTAATAAAATACAGATGGCATCGTCAAAAGTATTATCCCGTACAAGATGGAAGTGAAATAACTCTGCAGATTTTCAGAGCGAATAGCTCATGTTGTAATTAAGGGTCATTCCATGAAAATGCGACATTTTCACGAAGAAGAAAAATCTCACGACTCTCTGCTTGTTATATGTATTTTTTTTCGTTATGAATTTTTTTAATCTGACAACAATGATTGAGTAACAACACTTATGTGGGAGGAAAAACATAAAGAAGTTTGTGGTTTAAGAGCGCGAATTATCTATTACAAATCACATATTTGAAAGCACATTTAAGGCAAATAAATCATTACTTCTGTATGTTAAATTGAATTAATAATTAAGTGTTGACCTTTGTTAATAATGATAACGCATGGAAACCATAATACAAAGATTATTTCGTGCTTGATTACAATTATTACAAAGAAAGGTTGAGAGTTCGTGTGTCACGCTCAAATGGACATTTGTTTATATTCAAAACCATTTCATTTTTTTTATTGTTTCATAAATGTAAACGTGAAACACATCACATATTATATGTCTTATATGGACAACATTTCGATTTATGTACAAATTCTACAAAAAAAAAACACGTGACACACGTAACACAATGACTGTGACACACGAACAAAAATGTTATGTTCGTGCGTCACTAAAGTTTATCCTCAAATCCAGTTGTAATTTTTGTTGTTATTGGAAGTCTTTACACCTAAACATAATTAGCAGTGGGATTTCAAAGACTTATTGTTGATTTAGATATTTGTGTGCGTGCGCGCGCGCTTCTGTAGGTTAAACATTCTTGAAAATATGGTTCCATATTATTGTAAGGGTAAAAGGAACTGGTCACTCTACACTATTATCTCCTGGCCTAGTTGCCTCATAAGTGGTGCCTTTTTGTTATCACTTGTGAGGTTCAGATCTATCTTGGGACAATTGACTAAACAACAATAATTGCTATAAAAATATAGTTTGTAGGCCTAAAATTCGTATAAAACATTTAATTTATGTCTAAAGTTCGTATAAAATATTTAATTTTTTTTTAATTCCTTGGACTAAATACTTACAAAAATTGGTTATGTTAATTTGTTTGATATAAAAAATAAGCTTATACATATTTATGGTAAGTAGGTAGCTACCATACTATGCCTATGTATAAATAAATTGGTGGTGTATATATTTGCACATAGGTAAATGGTAATTAAATTTCTGATATGAATTTAAAATTGTTTTAATTAATAACATTAATTACCTTACCCAAGTTATCATTTAGCAATTGTAAAAGATGGGTCTTTTTTAAATTTATGTTAGTAGTTCTATTGATATCATAAGTATTTATACATTTTGAACATTTTTGTGATAGTGTTTGCTATATATCTGTTCCAATAAATCTTTCCATGAAATTGTGATTTTTTTCTGTAAACGCCTCCAGGGAAACTTACTTTCTAGACGGCTCTTGTAATTACGCTCGAGTGACCATAATTTATATAAGCATTTGTTTTGACATTATTAACATGTGGAAGAAAAAAAAAACTTTATCTGCCCCCCCCCCCCCCCCCCGAGAATGTTTGCTTGTTAGATGTATCTGAATTTTTAAATATAGTTTTAAATTATTTATGACAAGTTTAACTTAAAAAATAATTGAAAACTAACAAATCTCTTGTTTCAATAATATGTTTCATGGAAAGCCATGAAAGTTGGTAGAGTTTTATGGTACTTACCCTGAAACGTCTATTTGGGTCTTTCGTTCCTATTTGATCGCTTCAGTATAGATTTGATCCCGCTTGGGCCGATTACCTGGTTGGGTTTTTTCCGAGGTTTTCCCCAACTATAAGGCAAATGTCAGGTAATGTGGCGAATCCTCGGCCTCATCTCGCCAAATATCATTTCGCTATCACCAATCCCATCGACGCTAAATAATCCCGTAGTTGATATAGCGCGTCGTTAAATAACCAAGTAAAAAAAAAGTATAGATTTGGTCTCTTTTACACTTAAGAATCTCTCTACTTTAAACTGTTTTTTTTTTACGTAAACATACCCGCCAACCATTGTTTAACTCAGTGGTCGTCAGCACTCGCTGAAATGGGTTACGGGTGAACAGTGCATCGTAATATGCCCCGTCGTGCAGCAGGAAGAGGGAGAGAGTATACCCACCAGCAGCCACGGATGCGTCATAATGCAGTCCCTTATCCGCGGGTAAGAGACGCTAGCCCGAGGGTGCACTGTGCTGAAGACCGCTGGTTTAACTTTAATAATGAAATGGTGTATCATCGGGCTAATATGATGATGATGGTGATGGTTATGACGGTATGATTGTGGTAATATATAAACGTAAATGAACATTACGTCATAAAAAGTTACTCTATGTCTTATTCACTCCATTTAGTTTTCTGTCAGGTATTTCATTTGATTCTCTTCCCGTTCCTGGGATAATGGTTCGAAGTAATCTTTGATCTCTATTTAAAATGAAATACTTTGGTGTGTTTTGTCAACATTTTGATAGCCATTATTAAAATTTTGTTTCCTTTCCAGCAAAGGCAGTAAAACGGGGAAAAATAAATAGGCCAAACCAAATTACCACATCCAAACATGATCATGGCTTCATACCCATTTGTTGAATCTGTTGTAATACCAAGAGCATAACGCGCAGGAAATATAGGCATACTTAAGATTATGGGTGGCTGCCCTCAATAATAATTCAACATCACACATTGTATTTGTTTATATAGAAGTGATTTATGTACATTGTACAACGCAAATGCGCTGATCGAGCAATAAATAATAATAATAATAATAATAATAATAATAATAATAATTATTATTATTATTATTATTATTATTATTATATAATGTAATGTGGAATAACTCGATTTTGTCCCTTCACATTATACGGATGTCAAATCCGTCTGCTCCTTCTTGGCTGCATCTTCGCGGGCTTTATAGCGCGATTTTGTCGAAGGTTCGCGTTTTAAAGGACCACCACTGCTTTAATAGCCCCTATAAATTCTTCCAACCTTATCTCGATTTTCTCGATATTGGGGACAGTTTGTACACTTGCGTCATAATCTGCTGTCAGTTCGAATATTTCACTAATTTTTCATTTTTCGTTTTCTTAATCACAACCGTTTGCTTCCGTCTTCAGCCGTGACAAGATAGTAAACAGAATAGAACTGTTATCTGTAGACTGAAAGAAATTAATTACACAGATAAATCTCAGTTTACCATAGGTGCAGCTATCGCTTTCCGAACTGAAGATAACAGTGGATTGGTGCTTAACGTAAGTTGCTAGTAAATCGCAATAAACTGTCACGAACTGAATGCAGCGGTACAGTACTTTCGTCACAACAGCTACAGTTCGCAAAGCAATTGTCGAAGGATAAATAAATAAATGGATGAATTTATAGATGAATAAACAAGGGAAACGCACGACTGGGACGGATGCAGCTCCCAACCTATATTAGAGACCTAAAGATCGCCCACAATAGAGCCAGGGCATTGTGAAAGCGTACTAGATTAAATGAACATACTGTACTAGAGTTGAGATGAACCACTTGCGCAGGCGGATTAGTAGGGCTATCCACGAAACTGTTTCTTTTACAATGTAATCCGAATAATATTGTGTACTGTATCATAGTTATATCAACGTTAGGAACAATTGAAAAAATAAGAAGCAAATTTTATTGGCCTGAACATTTTCGAAAAAGACAAAAAAATACCTACACATCCCTGAAACTATGATCAGACGAAAGCCACTTAAGAGAACGAAATAGACCAATAGCTCTTGTTTTGCAGACAGTATGTCTGTACTCGGGATAGGATGCTACTGTGATCATTAGGGCCAGGAAGTTCATGCCCTAAAACCCTACTAAATATGCATGTAAATATGCATTTAAAAACCTTAAAATATGCCCATAAATATGCACTAATAAAATTCTATATTTCTTAATATCACTAATAAATACCGGTAAGTAAAAAATTAATAATAATAATAAATAATAATAATAATAATAATAATAATAATAATAATAATAATAATAATAAGCAATAAGTAAGCAATAAATGTAATAAAATTATAGGTCAAACTAGATGACATTAAACTTCCATTTTTTTTTTTTTGAGAGCAGCACACTACTGTGCCGTGAGATTTGCTAGGTGTGACGCGAAATTTTCAATACTTTTCTGGTAAAAAAATTATAATTTCACCCAATACCAGTTTTAAAAATAGAATATGATGCTTTTATTTTAAAAATACAAACTATGCATTTTTATGTAACATGAAATCAGCTTTGATGAGCTTAAACACGAAAATATGCCACAATAAAATAGATATCATGAAATATTATGCATTTATAAAAATAGCCAAAATATGCAAATATATGCAACATAAAATTTGGTTTGATAAGCTTATGTGTTGATTCGTGAAGATAATGAATCAGCAATTAATTACAACTAATGTAAAAATATATGCAAATTCATGAACGTCCTGGTCGTAGTGATCGTTGTACTGTTGAATACAGAAAATTTGAATACCGGTATGTTAAGAAAATGTGTTTGATTTTAACCTGCTGCCTAAAATATATTTTTGGAAGAAATATATTCTAGACTTTTTAAAAATGTGATTTAATAATTTTACCAGACTTACGAGGAACCCCCGCAGGATATTTGACGTAAAATCTTACGTATCGAGAATTTTAGCTATACCTAATGTAGCTGTAAATTATAGTTTTGTTGCTTCGATCGTGTTACGCATTGAGGTCGCTAGTGTATGCGAAAAATGCTCACACTCGTACCTTTTCATACATTTATTTTCTCACATTTGAAAAGAGCGCTTAACAAGCAGTGGTTAGGCCTACTGGACATAATTGGAATTCATTTGACCCTTTTAACCCTCCTGCTACCAAGAGGTAGAGATATTATTTTTCTCCATATTTCTTTTTGAAATTCCATGTATTTGTCCGTTATGTCTACTAACAATTTTAATTAAAATAACATAAATAATTACTCTAATTTAAGATGTAATTCATATTATTTATGTGGGGTGATCTTGTTACCCCCACTTGGTAGACTGTATCATGACAATTCCAGGATATAAAATTCAATCTGGAGCTTAATTTTCTTCATGCCTGCTCCAGTTTGTTTTATTTTGTGTTAGGCCTATTTATAACAATTTTTATATTATTTATAATATTATAATGATCTTTTGTTTGCAATTTTTTATTTTTTATTTCTGTGTTTTAAGGTTTTAATGAAAGTAATTTTGTAATAAATAATTATTAGTTTAGCCTTTTTTCGAGATCTTCATTTTAGTATAGGTGGTGTTCGAATACAGTATTTGAATTTCAACAAATAACTAAAATTAGATTTATTTGTCTTTTTACGACGCTATATCAACAACTAGGTTATTTAGCGTCGATGGGATTGGTGGTAGCGAAATGGTATTTAGCTATATGAGGCCGAGGATTCGTCATAGATTACCTGACATTTGTTTTACTGTTGAGAAAACCTCGGAAAAAACCGAACCAGATAATCAGCCGAAGCGGAAATCGAACCCACGACCGATCGGAACTCCGGGTCGGCAGGCAAGCGCCTTAGCAGAGTGAGCTATGCCGGTGGCGATTTATTACTTTCATATTTATATTTATTTATTTTTAGGAATACATTTTTATTTTATTTTATTATATTATAAACAAGTGTTTTTGAGTTGCTCATGGTTGTATATATGGTATTCTAATATTTGATTTTCAATAACTAACTGAAATGATTTTCAATTTATATTATAGTACTGTAACTTTCATTGCTTGTAAACGTGTTTTTCACCATGTCAAAATTATGTGGCATTAAGGAGTTTGTCTTGAAATTTACTGTATATGTTACCTTATAGTGTCACCGGTAGCATATCTAAAGTTCATTAAATTTGGTATACGTTTTCAACAAAATGTAACAGGACTTTGCGTTTTTAAAAATAGGATGATTATTTTTTGTAAGTCTGTAATCAATAATACATAAATTGTTTTTATTCCAAATGCATAACGAAGATTGATGTTTGATTTTGATTGGGGTAATTGTATTACCCCCCTTGGTAGTAATAAGTTGTGAAAAACCTTGGTAGCAGGAGGGTTAAATATGATTCATTTTTAATATTTCTACCAGTAAATAGATGTTCTTTTTTGTAAGTTATACCACTCGGCGCGAATTTTAGGCTTGTATGAAACTGTCATTCGGAATATTTCAGTGAACAGATGAGCAGAACTGCAAGTAAGTGTCGCATTTTTCTGTAGAGGAAATTACTTTTTAACAATGGACCGTTCCCAGCAAGAAAAAGCACAATAATTCGCTATTACATTACGAATGCTTTTCAGCCATAAAAAATAAACATAGGTCTACTGTAGACTACAGTGATGAACTTAATTCGAGTCGGCTTCCAGATTCTGAAAACCCCTTTTTCGTAGAAGAAACTTATGCTTGTACACAATTTTTGGTAGGTGCTGTGTTCTGCTTCACGGGTTACACATTCAAATGTCTTTGATTACAGGAGATATCTAAGAATTGATCTTGATATCTGCAGATTAGTCGGCTTGTACATCCAGCCCCGGCTGATCACTCAGTAGACTAGGCTTGGGCGCTATTAGCTCAAGTGATCACTACAGATTTCCCCTTAACTCCTCACTCCACCTTCCCTGGCTGAGACGAGTCGCTCTGTTTTAAGCACTGCTCAGTGACTGATTGCATCATAGCTTTTACGAACTGTATCTCTCGCTAGTTGCTTGAAATTCACCAGTGATGCAGTGTCCACTGTGTGTTTGTTTATACGTAAGGCAGTATAAGCGGGGGCTTTCAGAGTTGTTCTGTTCCACTTCCCCGTTGTGTCCAGGACTGCAGTAGACGCTCATATAAATTTGTCTTCTTCCCCTCCTCCATATCATCATCATCGTCATATAGTCGCACCTTCATTCTATAATACCTACTGGACGAAGGTCTCGCGTATGAGTATTAAATTATCTCTCATTTCTCTGACCTGGTGTTTGGAAGAATGGTGATAATTAAGGTTATGAATTTGATTACGTATAAATGAAAAAAAAACCTAAAACAAGGCATTTATAACCCAAAATTCCTTCAGAAATGCCCTAAAACTATTAAAGATCTAGTTGCAGTATAATAAAGTTACATAAGTTTCCAAAATTCAAAGTCTAAACGATTGTCAGCTAACAGAGCCTTATACAAGGAAAATGTCTTTGCACTGTGAATTTAGTAGACCACCTTTCAAAAGAGGAAGTATTGTGATGATTTCACGGAAGTACACGATTTTTAAGAACTGTTATATCGAGAAATTGGAGTCTGTCGGTGTATAGTAATTTATCCTAAACAATTTGATGGATTTTACTTATGTTCATGATGTGTGAATTCATTCAGAATTATGCACGTGGAATACGTAATAATTTGTACAAAAAATTAATGTCTTTATTTAAAAGAAAATAATATGATATAGGAAAAATTGGATGAAGGATTTTTAATGCCTCCTCTTTTTTTTACACAAATAAGATCATGTATTAAATGAAATGGTTTAGATTAGAATGTCTAAAAAATGTTTGTGTCAATAAAATTACTTACCGTACATAGTTGTATGTCGTATCGAAAAATCGAATTTAGTGGGGGGTGGGGTTGAAGGTATCCACATAAATCAACAAAATTAACTTAATTCCAACCATTATGGAAATGAGCAAAAAAAAAAGACGATTTCCTTAAAAACGTACAGAATTATGTGACTAATAAAACTTATAAAAATGAAAATTTTGTGTCGTAAGTGTAGGCTGTAAATATACACACCATACATACAGAAATTACTTTGAAGCATTATAAAGTAAAATTCACTGTTACGGAATATACCAATGTATTGTTTGAAAAACAATTTATATGCTTAGAATCCTGTTATAAATAACATATTTTGTAATATTGTTATCGATTTTGGAATAACCGGCGTGATCTAGGGGCAAGCGAACAGGACTCTTGCTCTGACTGCACTCGCTAGGATTCGAATCCTGCTTAGGCTGATTACCTAGTTGATTTTTTCAGAAGATTTTTTCAACTGTTAGGCAAATGTCAGGTAAAACCATTGCGAATTCTCGGACTCATCTCGCCAAAATACCTTTGTGCGAGATCGTGCGTATTTGCTTGGTTTCCGCACAAAACCAATCCGCGGTAAGTCTAAAATTCCACATTCAGTATTCCCAACCGAACACACATAACAATTTCCCTCTTCTTACCGCTTAAGTGACATATTGATTTTACTGCTTTAGGCTTTTAACATATTTTTAGAGACGTTCAATATAGTAATAATTATAAATTGGAAACTTACCACTGCAATTTCACCTAAATTGCACTGTTAATTAATGTTTTTAAATATTTGCAAAAATTAAGTAAACTCTACAACTCCACTAAAGTTACTGCATTCGTGATGCATGTAACATTAAGGAAGCCGTTTGTTTTAAATTCGCATTTATAGACTGGGGGGGGGGGGAAGACAGACGTATATCACGGCCTCCTGCAGTATAGTAAACACAGGAAACATTTTAAAACAACAATGTTGAAGATAGATATTTTTGTTTTCCAAATTTGCCGTCATTGAACAGAAAGCAAGATGGAGATTTCATTGCAACTAATTAGAAATTCCTCTTTCAACTACGTTTCGCTTTTTCAAACTTTTCCTCGAACATGAAAACTTCAACATACCGCTCTTGTAACGCATATTACTATTACGATATCACCGATTCCATTGACGCTAGATAATCGTGCTGTTGATAGGCGTATTTAAATAACCGATAAAGATGTCCGATTTTCACCTATACAGGGTGTATAAAATATGGGAAAGCTCTGGAGAATTGATAAAGAACCTGAAAACACGAAACAAAATTAATATAAACATATGGTTAATTTCGCTTAGTTTTTTAGTTACAGTCATTGTTTGTGGTGTACATAATATATATGATGATAAACAAGCCATATGTAATTTTCTTCTGTATTCAAGTCGTTCTTGATTTGTTTTTTATTCAAAGCCACCTGATGACATAACAAAATAAACACAAGGCATATGCTAGAACTTTTATTGATAATAATAGTGAAAAATTGTTATTTTGAGTGTAATAATTAATTACATTACAACTAGTGCTCAAAGATGGAGTACTATAATCAGGAAATGGAAAATATGCACCTGATGTATGGACGAGCTAATTGCAATGCAAATGAAGCAAGGCGTTTGTATGCTGAACAATTTCCTAATAGACAATTTACCCAACAACAAGACGTTCCAAAGAATACATGACCGTCTTGTGGAAACAGGCTTTTTTAAAAAACGTGTTTCAGATGGTGGAAGACCAAGGAGCACCAGAATACATAACTTAGAGGAACGAGTCCTCAATCATATTGAGGATAATAACTGGAGCAGCACCAGAGCTATAGCAACACTCGAGAATGCGAGTTATATGGCAATGTCCAGTGTGAAGAATTCTACGAGAACAACTCCTTTTTCTATATCACCTTCAAAGAGTCCACGGTCTTAGTGAAGCTGACTTTCCACCCAGAGCAGGATTTTGTACCTGATTACAACAAACTTGTATTCAGGATCAACACTTTCTCTCTGCTATAATTTTCACGGATGAAACGAAGTTTAAGTATTGTAAGTGGTAAATTAAACTTTATCATCACAGATATTATGTAGGCCTACACTGCAAACAATGAATGTAACTAAAAAAACTAAGCGAAATTGGCCATATGTTTATATTAACTTTTTTGCGTATTTTCAGGTCGTCTATCAATTCCCCAGAGCTTTCCCACATGTTTTGATATACCATATATAGCAAAAGATTATTATATGAATAGCTTTTGATATGAACTGTACAAAATTAATTACACCGATCCTTTTTAAACTTATTTGTAATTATACACAAATGTTGAGTCCTCTTCTGTATGTGTTAAAAGAATTCGTTTTAATTTTACTTTCTGTTTTTCTTTAAAGTAAACAAACCAGTTTTCCTGTAAGAAATAGTTTGGAATGTTACATATTTTATGTATTTTCTATACATTATATTATAATTGGAAGCATTTTTTTTTTTTTTTTCTTTCAATTTTGTAGTGAACAAAAATGAATAATCTGGAAATTAATCTCCAACCACGATGTTTTTTATTTGGTCAGTGATATGTAGACATTGCTGCAAGCTCGAGGTTGTGCATTCCTAATTTTAACATTCCACTTTGTATAACATTTCCTGTGTCAACAGCAATTGAAACTGGAGCAACAGACAAACTTACGGCTAGCAACGTGCTGGTGCTTGTGAAATACTTTGGTCCCGAAATGCCCAAAAACCATATTAAAATTATCAAGACCTCTTAATTCTATATAGTAGGTGTACAATTATTGAAGATATGAGAATGAGATAGTCCAAAGTCACATGAAAAAGTAATTTTAATATAATTAAAAATATAAACAAAAAATAATTTTTATAATTATTCATACTATACCGAATTTCACTGAAAACCTTTCATTGTAAATGGAAGAGGGGTAAAGACAGATCACATATGATGACATTATCACGGGTTGTTACAATTTTAAGTATACAGTGGCATTTACAAACTTAATGAAGTTCAGTTCAGTATTCAGGAGTTAAACTACTACCGTAAAATAGTGATATTTGAAACACCGGGGTTATTTGAAACACTTTTACCATATAAAGTGTCACACTGCTTTTAAATTTCCTTCCAATTGTTTTGTGGCCAACTTAGATGAAAGCCAGGAAGACATTATTCATCATCATGAGATGGAATATCATAATATAAGTGATTTTAAATAGGTATAATTATAAAAGTAATAAGTAACTAAAAATTATAGCTTATGATACTTATAGTATAGAGCATAAATTATATGGATGAAATAAAACTTGTAATCAAACTTAACCTCACTTATTGTAATACTTACTCTAAAGGCCACACCTAGTCTCCTTTAATATTCATTCTGCAATTATTAGAATTATTTATAATGGATTAATGTCGGGTTACTTGAAACATTTAACAGAGTAATGTAGATGAGAATGGTGATGTGAAAATAATGTGCATGCGAACTGTTGGTGAATCAGGGAAAGTCTCCAGAACTGATGAATCTGATGTGTCATTTGTAGATATGAATGTATCCTACTTAAGATTTCGTAAATTCCGTGAAATTTTTTATTTAAGTTTTAGTGGTTAAAAGGTGTATCCCTTTACCATTAAAATTTTAAATGTTTAAGCTTGCCCTAGATACATTTGACTCATGTTCATAGAAATGTTACTTGTATCCCTTTGCTTCTGTCCCCCTCATATGAGTCCAGAGAACCTCTGTACCTATATGAAAGAGGATAAATTGAATAATTCACACCATGCCCCACCTGTGACATTTAACTGTCCCTCCTGTGACAACAATTAATTTATATTTTGCATGTACTCGTAAATGTAATTATTCTTATTTTATGCAAATCATTGTAAAGTACAACTCCTCTTGTATCAGTCTGAAAGTGTTTTGAATTTCTTTTACCAAGCACTTCACAGAACTTCAATAAAATTTCATACAGTGTCATGCTTGATGTCAATTTTTGATACCCGTGACAAGATTTCAAAACTGAATAGTATTAAAACTGAGGCAAAGATTTCTTTAAAATAATGGAAGATTTTAATACCAAGAATGCATATCATGTAGTAGTTTATTTTTATTGTTATTTAATTAAATATTTGCCATATGAGCAGAGAAATGTAATGCAAATGTCCCACCTGTGGCAGTGGAATAGACCAACAGCAATCTATACTTGGCAAGATTATAAAATCAATGGGGAAATTCTAACAGAACTCAACGTCAAATCAGTCACTAACAAAATTAAAAAATATAGAGAAAATTGGATCCGACATGCACAGCGCATGGAAAGAAACAAGCTAGCATTCCAAATTGTGAAGTAGGCTATGGGCTACATTTACATAGAAGAAGAATCCAGGGCAGACTGGTGAAAAGATCTCTCGACAGCTACTGAGACCGGAACAGATCACTAGGCCTATACCTTGGATGCACTATGATGATGATGATGATGATGATGATGATGAAAAGTTAACACTTCTCAGTTTTGGCATCTCATGACATTAATTATTGTGTTAGCCTATGTTCGTGCGCTTACGATTTCGTTTCTGATGGATTTATTTATTTAGGATTGTGGATAATTTAAGAACAATAGCTGTATTACTTCATAATGATAAATGTATCTAACGTAAAAAAAAAACAAACAAACAAATTACAGTCTCTTACGTAACCATCATTTAAAAGCCAAGAAGGGCGCTTAAACATGGCGGGCTGTCGGTTCGGAATCGAATGATTAAAACAAATGCATAAAAATAAAACAATTTTTTAAACTCCTAGTTCTCCTACGAACTTCCTGGACTCTGCTACTCTGGCAGTATGAAGATCTGAGATTGGGGTATGTGTAAGGCGGAATACATTACTCCCGATTATATGATGATGATGATGATGATGATGATGATGATGATGTTGATGATGGCTAGCAGAGTAAATTTTGATGTGGGCGATCAGTTTGTTTATAGTGCTCTAAATCGAAAAACGCGGACCCCCTAACATCTCGTCCGAATAAAAGTACTTTAACGGCAGGTCTCTCTATTGCCCACAGCAGGGTTTAACCCGCGAACTTCGGATCTAATGGTAAGCTTGGTACAACCCGACCACGTAAAATGACTTATAATGTAGAAGTCATAATTTAGAACTTAATTGTACAGTTTTACTTCTTGTATTTTGTAAACATTTGTTTTAGAAATAGGGACGTGTAACTTATTAGTATCGTTTGAAATATTCAATAAGAGTTACTAAAGAATTACTGATGAACTAAGTTTAATGATATAATTTCATGCATTTTGCATTTTAAAATCTGTATATAGGTAGTCCTTCGCAAATATACTGCTTTATATTTTAATATGTAGTGCGGTCTGATTTGAAATAAGAAATGGACAGTAGACAGAGGAAGAAGAGAGCTAACCGTGTAGAAGACGAAAACTTGGCAAGTTTATCGTAGCCCAAAATATCGCGGTGATTGTGAGCTGAACACCAGCTGCTGGGGTTTCTGTGTTTTACAATGTTGGGATCATCAGTACTTGTAGAACCTCGCCTGTGGAAATAGTGTGCCGTGCTTGGGAACAGGATCATACCGGTATCGTGGGGATGTGAAAGATTATAATCATCAACAGAGGAAATATAATTATTATTGTTAGGTAAGTACATGGGTTTACGTAACTTTTTTACGAGAAGCAGTTAATTTTGCGCACTGATTCATTATACTACGAAACATTTTCTCAACATTTTTAATTCAGCGGTAACAACGATAATTGTCTCTTCTGAGTCTAAAACTAAATCTTGTATGTGAACTATTTTGTTTTTGTAGTGGTACTAAATTTCGATCTGTTGTTTTAATCTGAACTATTATATTTGTTAGAAATACTGTAAAGAAGTTGTGATTTGAGCCGTGTTAGAAGTAAAACTGCTTTGTCATGTAACTTTAATGAATACAAAAGAAATGTCTTCTTTTGCATGTGAACTGACAATAACGGTAAATGACATAGGTTCTTATGTTTTTCACGACACTGTTGCCATTTATCAAGCACATGCTAAAATCATAATGAACAATTCATGGAAGTACGAAGTGGTCAAGCAAATAGGATCATGCTATGATTTTAGGATTGTAGTAGAAGCACCGTTGTGCCAAAATGTCATAATGCATGTATTTATTATACTTACATATATTAGTATATTTTGCGGTAAAAATAGACAGTTTAAGAGACAAGAAAATATAATTTGCCAGGTTTCCGTTATGATTAAAAGGGACCATTATGTAGGTTTGAATAATTTCAAGGAAAAATTGTTCCGGGGCTGGGGTAGCTCAGTCGGGAGAGCATTCGTGCGCTAAGCGAAGAGTCCCGAGATCGATACCCGGCCTGGAACAGTTTTTCCTTGAAATTATTCAAACCTGCCTTAAAGGGAGCTAGTACCTGAAAGCCAGATTTGCATGTATTAGGTGTTAAATTTAACTCCAAGACAGATTTTTTCGGAGTTTGTCTGTCTTCGTAAATGATAACTCTCGCTATAAAATCATATTAAGTTGGAGGATTTGTGATTTTTATTTCGCTATTCCAGGATTTTAGTACCAACCTTATAGCTATAAAGGTGGTTGTGATATAATAATATTGATAATAGTGCCTAAGGCTGATATTACACTGTCAAAGATCTTCTACAAAATATATGCCAGTGTAATGGATTTCCTTTTATAAAAGTTTCTTTAGTGAAAGATCTGTTGTAAAATGTAAGTGCATCTTGTTATCTTTTATAAAAGATCTAACTAGCTTGAAATCAATATGGCGAAACGTAAATACAGTATTGTTGGACTATTATACGATCAGAATACTGATATAAGAATATGAAGCAAATGAAAAATGTTAGACAGTGTGTTTCGTAAGTTCCGCATATTATTTTTACATTTAAACGGATATATATATTTTTTTTCGAAAAACGCTCGAACACGTCAAACCTTATATTTCAAACGGCACTTTTTCACAGAAGCAACCCATTTTTAATATCACTTTTGTTCGACTTATAACGTTACCACAAGCATTTTTAAATGACACCCTATGTGTTTCTTTATATCATCTGAAAGAGAATCTTCATAAATGTATGTCAACCAAAGATTTCATTCTTTTAATTGAATTTGACGATTGTAGAACTTGTTGAATTACAAACAATATACATCTCGTAACACAATTTTGTCACAAATTGAATTATATAACTTCAATATTTGGCACTTATAATTAAGAATAAAATTGTTAGTAATTTCTCTAAAACGAATAAATTAATTTCTCTGAGTCAATACAGCAGATGTTCAATTAATTAAATTTTATTTATTTATTTTATTTTATTTAATAATATACATAAAAACGCTACATGAAAGTACTCTCAAAAGAGCAAAGGTCGTGTTCGGGGACGGTTCCGTTTTGATAAAACGACTTGAATATGACATAAAATTTTACATGATTCATGAACATCTGTTTTTTTCTGAATTAAAATGTAAGATTCTGATACCAGAGTTTGTTCAGAATGTTTTCCATTTAAAGACGCATGATAAAGATGCAGCACAAATTCCTTTTTCAACATTTTCGTTTACTGCTGATGGTATTTTTCTACACTCCATTTGTATTCTTCTTTTCAACTGGTCTATATCAGCAGGCTTCGTAGCAAATACCTTACATTTCAGATAACCCCATAGAACATAATCAAGAGGGAAAAGATCTGACGATCTAGCTGGCCACTCTACATGTCCTCTTCTTCCGATCCATCTATTAGGAAACACCTCATTCAGATATTCCCGTACAGGACCAGAGTAATGAGGAGCTTGCTGATACCAGATGAAATCATATGGTAAGTCTGAATCCTGAAGGTTTGGGAGAAGAATGGCAAGGGCTGATATAAAATCTTCACGCAAAAATTCTAAATACCGGTCCCCATTAAGTGTGCAGTAGAACCTCTATTATCCGTGGTAATGAAAGGGGTGAACTGAACGGTTAATCGAAAAAATCGGATAATCCATACCGATACCATAAAAGATTTTCATAAATTAAGTGCATAATATATAGGTCTAATTTTCTCCATGGTCTTGTGTTTATCATGCTAGTTAGAAGATCAGAAGTTAACTAATTTAAGTCCGGTTTTAAGGGTCAAGGGAAATCCTTGTGATGGTTGTCTACTGTCTGAATATATAGGAATGGGCAAATCGCAATATAGCAAACGTAGAAGCTCCGCCCACCACCCCTTCCACATTTCCCCTACTAGCTCAACAGACACTGTACGTGATAGGTGAGTGTTGTGTCGAATGCACATTTCATGTGGGTGGGGATAACTTTCCCTGCTGGCGTTCGCTGTATTGCGATTTATTCATAGGAATAGAGGTCTCGTGTTGTAGATTTACATTGATACTCGTACTTTATACACTTTATTCTCGTTTTTTTTATTAATTCGCGCGACAGCTGTAACGCCAATCTCATATTCTGATTCGACATGGAATAAAGTTTCTGCTTTCGCAGCCTCTAAATTATTTTCGCTTTTTTCATAACGTAAGTTATACAGTACGGTCACTTCAAAAGTAGGACAAGGACTGAATGGTACACGAATTTTACAATTGTGTGGAAGTTCTTGGGGTCATTACATTGAAAGCAGATAGTGACTAATTTATAAGTTGGGAAAAACACCCCCCCTCCCCACCAAGTAACTCTATAGGACTCCATATTTTGTTCTGCAGCGAAAAAAGAGAGTGTGAGAGAGAGAGACAGTCGGATAATCCACCGATCGGTTAATAGGGTGTCGGATAATCGGGGTTCTACTGTACCATCAAAAAAGTAAGAGCCAAAAATTCTGTATCCTAGAATCCATGTCCATACATTTACTTTTTGGGGAAACTGCGTATGTGTTTTTACTATCCAGTGTGGATTAGTTTCTGACTAGTACCTGCAATATTGTCTCTTACTTCTCCAATTGAGATAAAATGTGACACTATTGGAAAAAAGCAAACGATACAAAACGAGGGTCTCTATCGCAGAGGTTGGTTATTTCCTCACAGAATTGCAATCTTTTATCTCAGTCATTTTCAGTTAACTCTTGCAAGGGTTGTACTTTATAAGGATGATATTTAGAACGATGCAGCATTTTCCAGATGGTTGTTCTCGATACATCAAATGTAGATTGTAATTCATGAAGTGAAATTGTGGATTGTATTTCACTGTTAGCAAAATGTCTAGCTCCAAATCTTTATTAGTTGTCGGTCTATTACATCTTTTACGTCTCCGACATATACATGTTCCCTGAATTTGTTTTCTATTTTACTCACAGTAGATTGATAAATAGGAGATCGATTTGGGTCTGTTTCTTTGAAAAGTATACATACCTCCTTTTTTGTACATTTTCTGTCACATATCCAATCATTAAAATTTCAATTCTCTCATTTTCACTTAAGAACATCTTTATTTTCTATTAATTTCAACAATTAAACTGCTTCTATAACACCAGGAATCCCAACTATTTATTTGGTTACCATAACAATGTTTAGTATAAAAACAATTGATAGTTTGTGTAGCGATACAGAAAAAAAGCAAATCTTTCAGATGATGCGAATAAAAATATAGGGTATCATTTAAATAGGTTTTCGATACTATCACAACTCTCATAACAATAATCATATACATGTTTCCTTAATGTTAAAAAGTTTCCTTCAAAATATAAGATTTGACGTGTCCGAGCGTTTTTAAAATCCGTTTAAATGCAAAAGACAATATGTGGAGCTTACGAAACACACTGTATAGCACAAGAACATGGACTACCAAAACAGAAGTAAAAGACAAGAAGTATACCTAAAAATTGCAAAGACTATAGCTGTTGTTCTAGACAATGCACAAGTCTGGACAAACTGAAAATTATCTTCATTTTCAAATAATTTATGCAACTTTTCAAGTCCTGGCATTATAGCTCTTTTTGTAAGTTTTGATGGATACTTTTCTTGTGACGTCCTGCAATCCATGTTTTCACCCACAGGTGTTTCCATTTCTTTTCTGTTTCATTTTCAGCAGTATGCGTATTGAAATATTTTAAGCTAATTGTAGCTAAAGAAGCATAGTACACTTCTTAATTCATTTATGCGTATTTGTGATCAAAAAGATTTTGTTTTATTTTACTATCAATGGAGGTTGATAGATCTTGTTCCTTAATTTTAGATTAACTTTGATAAAAAATTTTATATAGTGTAAATGTATTCCAAATTCCACCTTTTATCGTAGTACTTTGGTGAAATATTTTATCATATGCTTTGTCAAAGAACTTTAATAGTGTAATACTAGCGTAATAATAGTCCCGTTAGTAATCTCTGCCACACTTTTTCCAGATAACCTTCACATTTGCATTAGGAAACTGCCTATTGAAATTGTTCTGTACCAGGAATATATAAATTCAGTTCTATTGTAGATATGACTTAGAATAAATCAAAACTAATTATTTTAGATTTTATATTGTAATAACTTATCTCCATATTGTGGGTTTCTATCACCACGGTATGGCGCGTCCTTAGGTTGTGGATAGAGGAGACGGCCTCCAGATTTAGAGAGTAGCTGCGAATATATTGAATAAGCAGTCGTGGACAGCCGATAAGGGGTGGTCCTCCAGCTTGGGGGTTGAGCGAAGGGCTAACAACTCATCACCGTAAAAAACAGCTTGTTACGAAACCATACAATAAGTCTCAGAAAGGGACTGATTCTCTGGCACGACCGCAGCAAATATACTCTCACTTTGAGAGAGGAACAGAGTTTAAGGATGTTTGAGAATAAAGTTCTTAGGAAAATATTTGGGGCTAAGATGGATGAAGTTACTGGAGAATGGACAAAGTTATACAACGCAGAACTTCACGCATTGTTTTTTTCACCCAACATTAGGAACATTAACTCAGACGTTTGAGATGGGCAGGGCATGTAGCACATAAGGACGAATCCAGAAATGCATATAGAGTGTTAGTTCGGAGGCCGAAGGGAAAAAGACTTTTGGGGAGGCCGAGACGTAGATGGGAGGATAATATTAAAATGGATTTGAGGGAGGTGGGATAGATGATAGAGACTGGATTAATCTTACACAGGACAGGGATCGATGGCTGGCTTATGTGATGGCGGCAATGAACCTCCGGGTTTCTTAAAAGCCATAAGTAAGGAAGTAATAGCTTATCTATTATAATTGAATCCCCGACATTTTTACTTTGTACAAACTCACGATTGCGAAACAATTCGAAAAATGATTGCAATGAACGGCAAGGATAGGGCTCGATTCTCAGCTTTAAGTTAACTACTTTCAAAGGCTCAATATGTGTCCTCGGACTAGAGTCTAGCCTATGCTGGCTGTAGGACCTTGGAGTGCTGCTACTTAATGTCTAGGTTGAGTGAAAATCTGTCAGGACAGAGCAACCGAAGTGCGCCCAATTCTCGTGGTGGTGACAGTTCATAATTTAGTGTGTGATATTTACTGCTTGTAAAAATGGGTTTTCCTTATTTTTTTCCGTCATTATTTCGATATTTAGAGATATTGCAAGTTCATGTTTAAGGAAGAAAAATTATGAGTCTTTGTATCTGGAAGAACAAATTGTAGCGGAGAATGCCGGAAACGTTTATAGGATAACTATTTCGTGGATGGATAATCTGGAAAATTTGGACCTCCTTAATTCTCGGACCGTGACCCATTTTTAACATCACATGTAAAAGAGAACTTCGAACTCGTTCTTGTTTTGGTTCAACCTTACTTCATGCTTTTTACAAGTGTCAATTATGTTAGCCCCGTATGAATTAATTTTACATTTCGTTTCAAATTTTGTGGTCTTATCTTGTGATCTTGAATTAGGCCTATGCTAAAGGTGTTTTAGGATTATATGAGTGCCTTTAAATAGATGTGAAACACATTCGGTGCATTAAACGCAACGTTAAAGATATAATAATAATAATAATAATAATAATAATAATAATAATAATAATAATAATATGATAATGATGATGAAGTCATTTCATGTTCAAACGGTAGTCATTCTAACTACAAATAAGTGCGTTTGATTCCTGGCAGGGGTTCTGTGTGTGGTCCGTCTCCTGTATTTGTTCTTTGTTGTCAAGCGGTGGTTTTGCGTTATGCTGATCACACAATCGAGAAAATTAGCAACTTGTGATAGCATTAAATTAAAAAATGTGAAGGCATAGCGGGCCTCGAGGAACGATTCTTGAAGGCAGTTCGCATACTGATTCAGAAACATTAAATTCCAAGAGTTGAAAAATTATGAAGTTTTGCATTGTCGACAACACAACTTCCGGAGTTTTGCATTCATTATCTGGAGACGATTTGTTATGTACGAAGAATCTTTAACTGAAATAACCAAAACTGGCCAGTCATCTTACCTGTTCAATATAGCAAGGTACGAGACTATTCAATTAATTTAGGGCAATAAGTCATATGCACAAGTAGCATTTTGCCCCCGGATACATCCACGAAATTTCCAGCATTGGCAGCACCGACGACGAAGTCAAGTTTGAACCTGTCATCCATAGCAAATAGTAGAAGGAAAATCATATGGGAAAAACAAGACAAACTCATGTCATGAACAGATCGTCTACTGCGAAACGCAAAATAACGACTGATCATATATAGGAGATACATGACTAAGGCAATGTCTCTCTAAAAGCAAACCGTTTTGGTATGCACAGACCAGAGAAACAGACCAGAGTGCACCGATCACCCACAGCCCACACAAGGTAACTGAACGGACACAAATGACGGCACCACAACACACACACAGGTTCCAGGAGAAGGGATCAACATAATATCACTTCAAAATGCACCTTGCATAGAGACACTTAAAAAAATAGAAGTCTTGCTAATCCAAGTAGCACAAGAAACACGACACACACTCATACAATATCTATAAATATCAAAGAGGGCTCTTGCCAACAGGTAAATGTCCAGAGAGAATGGACACCCAAAACTTACAATTCTACAATGAAACGTCCGTAGTATTAGAAATAAGGTACCGGAACTCAAAAATCTTTTAGAAACCAAGGATATCGATATCCACATAAAATCATGGCTTCAACCACACCAAAAAATTCACTTGCACCCATATAAACCATGCCTGCACAAAGTTTTCGCTCTCCGAGTCGGCTCACAACTCGAGAGCAGAATGCAGATATTGGCTGCGCTCTGTAACAGGGTGGACTGGAAGAAGGGGCGATCTCGTACAAAATGTACACAAAAGTACTAGTACGAGTGTTCATGAAATGAATTCCCGTTCAGTGTTTACAAAACTATCTTGGACTATTATTAATTAATAAAGAAATATTTATTTTAATGAAATAATATAAACTCTATAGCTACTTAAATATACAATATCGTTTTGTTATATTTTTATTTATCAGTACATCGAAACGGGGTTTTATGCTATTGGCAGCTGAAAGGAACAGTACTGATCGTAATGAAACATTAGTTACAGATGTTCGATGTCTGCCTTTATTAAAATTGATAATAGAAAACAGTTGCTCACAAATATAAATGTTGAGCCAAACATAGTAATCATTTTCACAGCCAGCTTGTGTAGTCGTGGATATTATTGCTGAGGTTTAGTCTTGTAAAACTCAACCAGACTAGTACTGTAGTATTATTCAAAACGGTCTTTAGCCCTTAGGCCACATTGAAGATCAATAAGTTCAAGCTGTAAATCGTATGACATGTTTCCGCTGGTGTTGAAGGAATTTATTATAATAACATTAAACTTCTTTCCAATGAAGGCAAGATCTTGGAACCTAGAATTAAATTCATTTTGAATTTCAATTAATATTTGCACATGATCGTTTAACATGGCTTCATCACGAGCAGTTTCTATCGCTGGAAAGTGAGCCATAATATTACCTTCCCGAAACTGACTTACGAAAAGTGTAAGTTTACGACTGAAATCCCGTAATTTATTCAACATATCAACAATGAGCTGGCCTTTTCCCTGAAGAGAGATATTTAAATTGTTGAAGATTAATAAATTCTAACGTACTCTACCTCATGTAATAATGCAACATTCAACTCCTGAACTTTTTACTGCGATCTTCACCTACAAAACCATCGTATCTCTTTGTGTGGACTAGTAATGACGCATTATATTATGTTTTCCTTTTTCTTTAAAACTTTTGTGGCAGATAAGTATTGACTCCAGCTACTGTGGAAAAATAAGCGCTTTCCCATGCAATATTGAAAGAATTTGCCTGATAATCACTTTTCCATCTTTTAGATTCCTCCATTATGTAGCCGTAGATAGGCAAAGTGAAATAGCTACTAATAATACACACTACACCAGATAGCTGAGTGTACGTGAGGCCTACGTAATTCCGACGTACCTTTCCGGCGAGCTGTTAGGCGCAATTCACTCAGAGAAGACGTGACTCGGACATGGGGCGGAGACATGATGACTTTTCGAGTCTCTCCCATGAAAACAAATGTATCAATGCACACAGAGAGGACGGGGTGGGGCCACGCCACTTCGAAGTCAGCGCTTCGCCTCTTTCGAGTCACGAGTGGCCCTTCAAAGCGACACGTGGCGTCTGACTGTAAAAGAAAATTCGCGGCAATTTTAAATTTGATATTCAATTTTGTGAAGAGATGGTGTAATATGGTATATATATATTTTTTTTTAGTAGGTTATTTTACGACGCTTTATCAACATCTGTTATTTAGCGTCTGAATGAGATGAAGGCGATAATGCCGGTGAAATGAGTCCGGAGTCCAGCACCGAAAGTTACCCAGCATTTGCTCATATTCGGTGGAGGGAAGATCCCGGAGAAAACCTCAATCGGGTAACTTGCTCCGATCGGGAATCGAATCCGGGCCACCTGGTTTCGCGGCCAGACGCGCTAACCGTTAATATGGTATAGAAACATTGGTGGGACATTATATTAAAATTCTGGAAACGGTCGGGATACATGTTCAATTCTTTCATCACAGCTTCTACTCCAAAATATCTGAGAACTCGATAAATAAATAAAACAAGCAAAAATATTTTTGGGTTATTTTACGACGCTGTATCAACATCTCAGGTTATTTAGTGTCTGAATGATATGAAGGTGATAATGCCGGTGAAATGAGACCGGGGTCCAGCACCCAACATTTGCTAGTATTGGGTTGAGGGAAAACCCCGGAAAAAAAACTCAACCAGGTAACTTGCCCCGACCGGGATTCGAACCCTTCCAAATAAAATAAATTAAATAAGATATGGCACACATTCTTCCTTTTTTTCAACCACTAAGGGTGCACACAATATCCTATCTGTTTTTTTTTAATATTAGCCAGTTGTACGAGAGCCAGGGCATCCTCATCATCTGAAGGATACATTACGAAAGCTGTGCGACGCGCAACTGTCGCAAGAGTTTTTGACTCTTCAGTATGCTTTGCTCACGTCATATCCGCGTCGTGTCTCCGCCCGACGTCCGAGTCACGTCCTGTCTACGTCTTCTCTGTGTGAATTGCGCCTTACGGCTCTCCCGCTTCGAAGGAGCGACCGCGCTCAATGAGCGTCGTTTATGCAGGCCTGATATAAACCATTTTTGGGTAGACAGACAAAGGAAAGGAGGCGGCATTATAGCCTTCATTAAATCCCATATCCTCATTCAATCTGCCGAACCGTGAACAACTACTTAGAAAATTTCAAGCACTATCATACTGACAACAATCCACATCATCTTAATTTACAGCAATAGCACACACTACATTTCGCAAACATTTTGGAACCACCATTTCAACCTCGACGATAACAAAGACACCCTAATCTGAGGGGATTTCAATTTAGGAATATCACCGTGAACATCCGAAATCACAATTTTCATATGTAATTTCTTCAGGATCTGTTAAATAGAAATTTTATATTACTAAATTCAGATCAATACACTCGCTTGGGGGCACTTCATCAAACCAATTCTTCTCTCGACCCTAACCCTTACATCTCCTAACATATCTTAATCTGTCTGGCAAGTACACACTGACACCCTCAGTAGTGATCACTTTCCCAAGTTCATCTCCATAAACGCATCACACTGGAATCTGGGAAAAATCCAACAGGTTATTCAACCAAAAATCCAGGACTGGATAAAATATAGAACAATACAGAAACATCTCGAGCACATATATTTCACCACTAGAGTACCTCGCTTAATAAACCGGTTGCAAACAGCGTTAATAGACCACCTCCATACCCACTATCCTCCAGTCACTATCTCCAAACATAACCAAAATAGAAAATCCCCACAGTGGACAGCTGAATGTTCCCAAGCAGTCCAGAAACGATGCTGCCTTACTATCATTTAAAAAAAAAAAAAAAAAAAAAAAAAAAAACATTATTCCAAAATTACATCAACCTACAAAAACATACTGTTACCACGAAACCCCTCCTGCATCGTTCCCGCAGATTGGAGTGGGTGAAATACTGCAACTCTATCAACCAGGACACTAAAACATCTGATATTTGGGCTAAAATCAAATGGTTTCATAATAAATACTACCACACACTACGCAGAATTGATACTGATATCACAGTACAACATGATTTCTTATTTTTAGATGCTCCACCAATTTAGGGTGGTCCTTATCAGGGGAGTAAAAATTGAACTTAATAAATTTTAGTGGAAATGTCAGAAATAACATAAAAAAGAACTATGTAAAATTTTATTACAAAAATAGATTTAGAGGTTGCTATCAGACCTTTATAATAAAATATGTTAAACACGAACAATATTAGTCATTAAACGAAAAACCAGTTTTTAACTTTCTTCTCATGGTATTTTAAAATTGTGCTCTTCTTCGCATCAGGAATCTTCTTTCTATGTTCTTTTACCACCATCGTTAAATATTGTTTCTGCTCATTCGCCGTAAGAAGTTGGTTGAACTCCTAAGTTAGTCCCACACCTCGCTCTACAGTGTCGTTGACAGCTCATTTTTTAACATTCCTTCAGCATTGATAATTTCTTCTGTATCTTTCCATTCAATTGGGTCTTTTGAGAGGAATGCCGTCTAATTGATATAAAAAAATCTAAAAAAAGAAAGAAGTGTTAGAACCAACAAAATCATTTATTTTCAGCTGATTGATATTGTCAATTTTTATGGTAGCTCTAATGTTACGATTTCTATTTCTCTTACTATGTAGAGCTTCAACCATCAAACACTGGGGTTGTGATGGGACATTCCTATATTAAAAAGCAAACCCTACAAGTTCCTCCGATAGGTACCAAAGATGTTGAATACATTTGCTATCTCTGGATCAATTTCTTTATATTCGTGGAGAGACTTTAGTAGACAAATATCATTCCTGGGGGCTGAAATAGCAAACGGGGTTTCAAACCAAGCTTTTACGTAAACCCTTACCACAAATTTGCAAAACCTCCTTAATCTCCTCATCTCGCTAGTCGTATGCTTAAACTGTTCTTTAAGCAAGAACAACTTGAAGGCATATACGACTTTCGACATCTATCTGCATGATGAATGGCTCCGGGGCTATGATATGAATTCCTCTTTTTGGTGTTCCTCCTAAAAATATATTGGTCAACTCCAGAAGTTCTCTGTAATCATCTCTTGGTTGCTGCTGATTGTGAAGAATGTTTTCGATGTATTTCAGAATTTCTTGACATGTTAGCAGGAAATTTTATTTTGTCTAGCAAAGGAGAGAATCTTGTTTTGTCTGTGGAGTCCCAGAATTTTTGAAACCGTTTGATAAGAACAACATCTGGCTCTCCTGAGGATCCACAGCTTGTGGAGAAAACTGCGCTCAACATTAACTCAAGAACGTGGTGTCTGCATGCTACGTAGGTTAAGTAGGTGTATTCCCATTTTATTTTCTAACAACATTTTTACAAGGACACTTCATTGGAGGAGAAGAATAAGAACAGGATGCTGAATTTCCAGGAGCAAAAAATTCCCCTTCGTTTTTGTTTCCAGAAGATAAGCTTGTTGATTCTTGTTGCCATTGACGAAACGTGGGCACGGGCATACGAGCCTGAACTAACTAGCGTCAGTCTAATGAATGGCACCACGAAGGATCACCAACGGACTACATGTAATTATTGGAACAATCTTTCTACTCACATGTATATTACGACATTCAACTTACATTTTTCATCAAAACACTACTTAGGATTTGAAGCAACAGCTTGATATTGACATTTTGTAGGAGTCCAAAAAAAGTGCGATATGAACCAAGGTGAAAGTCATGCTGATAGTGGCATACGACAGTGAAGGTGTTATTATTAGCCATGCCGTACCTGAAGACCAAAATGTCAATGCAGCGTACTACCAACATTTTATCGAACACAACCTACGTCTAGCTGTGCGGCTCAAATGTCCACATTTCCTGAGAGACAATCCACCTTTCATCTTGCATGATAATGCTCATTGTCATATCGCAGAAGCAGTAACTAAATTACTACAGAGCTGGGATTGGGAAGTATTGGAACATCCTCCGTATTCCCCTGTCATAAGTCCTTGTGACACGGTTGAAAGAACCACTTAGAGGAAAAGATTTCCAGATATTGCTTCAGTGCTTCATGCAGTAGGGTAATCAATCAGTGAGATCAACAGAAACGACCTCGCTAACGGCATTCAACAGTTAACACAGATTTGGCAAAAGATAAAGGAACGCGCTGGTGATTATATTAAAGGGATGTAAATGTATCTTCCATGTAAGTTCAGTAATATTAATATGTTAGTACTGTCTATGTTGCAACTACTTTATTTATAACCCTATATATACCGTTTCTTAACTGTGGTAAGATACGCAATATGCATTTATTAAAAAGAAAGAGATGTATAGTTTCTTTTTAATAACTGCACATTGCGTATCTTACCACGATTGAGAAACGGAAGAACGTGATTAGAATTGATTGAGGAATACGAAAAGGGAAAATAGGCTACTAAGTTGCTGGTAGTTCATGGAAAAGGGGTAATTCTCTATCATCTTGAATATTATTGACGTGTTCCTAAAATTCCTGTAATTCATTAATTCGTATAATTGGGAGTGCACTATATTTGGTTTTCCTTTTATTTGTGCCTCAACAGTTGCTCCGTTATTGCCATATTCTCTGCTTGACTCTCAGTTAGGGTTGCCAACCCTCCCGTATTTTCCGAGATCTCCCATATTTGCCCCTAATTTTAAGTCTCCCGACTCCCGCATTTTTCTTCTCTTCGAGCATTTTTCTCCCTTATTTTTGCAATGTAAAAATCATTATTCTAAACATTTGATTTTGTCGTGAATGATGACTGTGTATATGACGATTTTTGTTGTTCAAGAGATACATTGAAATATGCAGTCTTTTTGGAAGGTAATGCTTGCAGGAAATGGGTTTTAGTGCTCACCTGTTTAAAATCAAACAATATTAATATTATAATTTTGGAAAAACAGCTAGTTTTGTTCTAAGCATACCAAATAGTAAGACTCTTGCAAAGAGGATGTTTTATCTCATGAACTAGGCCTATGTTTGAAACAAGAATACTACACATGTAATGAAATCAGAGCTGCAGACTGCAATTGACTTCAACTAGTACGCGAGACAAGATGTCACAAAATACTCTTAACTTAAGTCTGTCGAAGTGTAGAATAAAGGTGCTTTTTAGTAACTGAACTGAATAATTTGCCAGTTTTCTATGTGAAATGTTGTTGATTTGTTAATCTCCCGTATTTTCTTAAAAAAAGTTGACAATCCTACTCACAGTTGCTCCGTTATTGCCATATTCTCTGCTTGACTCAGTAATATAATATGTAATTTGAAAAGGTCATTAAATGGAATCTGTAGACAAATTTCCTAGAAGCACTACCATTTTTTATGCGATGATTCATTTTATCTCGTGTTACATTGCTGCCCTATACGTTGCGTAACGTTATCGGCTCGCGTGATATATGAGAGTTTATGGAATTTGAACCTGGAAATTATCCGCCAACGTCAGATCGGAGTAACCTCTTCCTCTCTCAGCAGTCGCATTGTTTTCTTTAGTATCTTGCGAAAGAAAGGGGATATACATAATGTCATTAAAATGTCTTGGCAAATTCCATTCCTATAGTTTCGTCATTTAGATGTCCATTTCACAGAGGAATTGAAGGGTTCAGAACTATAGTGGGCCAAGCGCCATTTACTAAAACCGTAGAAAACAAGGGTTAAATGAAGTTATTACCATAATTCAATGGAAACATATAGCAAGTAATATAAAGTATAGACATTAAAACTAAATGATATATCAATCTTCATTAAACTATGGTATTCACTTATCTTTAACCCTTGCTTTCTCCGTTTTTAATAAATGGCGCTTGGCCCACTATGGCTCTGAACCCTTCAATTGTTTGAATGAATCTACGACAGCAGCAAATGTTTTTCGTAAGCGCCTCATTCAGCTAAATGTACGTTCACTAACAGGTGTCATATTTGAAGTGCGACTTTTTCTATTGCGATCGAAAAAATAAAGATCCTCGTTCAATTACACTTTATCATTAAACGGGTTACAAAATATACGAGACAACATAGTAAACAATGGAGTGTATAATAAGGGTTTCTTCTTTCTTTCACTGTCATTTTAAGATAATATATCATGTTCGTGTGATTGATAGTAGTCATTCAGCAGGTCACCGATTCCATCTTAATGTTATAGAAGGGCCCAAAATGTATACACACGTTCATAGAGGTTATACTGTATGTGTGAGACCTTTGAGTATTGGATAGAAGATCTAAATATATATATATATATATATATATATATATATATATATATAGTCAGTTTAGTTTTTATTTAATTGATTTAGTCGGCTATGTATGCAATGGAGGGGGAAAGGAACTGGCCTCCTTACCCTGTTATCTCCAGACTCAGTTACGAGTGATGCCTCATTGGTGTCACTTGTGAGGAAACCTTTCTGCATACACGCGTAGAACGGCACGCCAGTTGCTTTTCCTTTCTCCGTAAATTAAAATCACTTCCAGAGCCTGAGGCTTGTTGTACGTAGACTCACAACTCTGCTGAACACAAGCACACACTGCAGGACTCCCCCGTATACTGGGTCGGGGTACTCGGAGGCCACTGCGAGACACCACACACACTTGGACAATGGACGGACAACTAATCCCCGTGAGAAGTCCGAATTAAAATTACCTGACTTCATGACCGGGAATTGAACCCGGGCCACCTTGATCAAGAGTGCAGCACGCTACCTCGGAACCAAGGATGCGGTCAATGTCCAAACATACCAAATTAGAAAATCTCTGCATTGCGATATGTTAAGTTGGATAGCAATACAATCTTCACATAAGATTGGAAGACTCAAACACCCACTTCCATTGGATATTCACGTAATACTGGGACAAGACGACCTTGACTACTAATTATCCCCTACCGATATTGAAAGAAAATCGAGAACAGCTAATTAGTGTTGCCACGTCTAATCTTGTTAGTCAGGCAAGAAATTTGCATTACTTTTTATTTAATTTGTACGAAAACCGTCCATTCTATCGAAATACGACTAAGGAAAAAATAGTCTTTATAATAATTGGTATTGGCAGAAATCAAGATCCTATGCATAGTAATACCACAACGACTTTAAAGTTTTCGTAAAAACGTTTTTTTTTTTTTTCCGAAAACTATGAAGCTTCCCACCGATATGGTATTAAACTTTTTTTGTTATACTCAACATGACCAATCCGCTCTGCAAATCTGCAGTGTTATTTCATTTCCACCCTTTATACTTTCGAGAAACTATTGAAATTGTAAGCGAATGTTAAATTGAAGTCAATGTTGGCAAGAATCGGAGCTACATATCGTTACATAGCTCGATTAATATTAGCTATCCATTTACAAACAATATTATTATTATTATTATTATTATTATTATTATTATTATTATTATGAGTTGATTTTTCTCATTTTTCTACAAGGAAAAAAATGGTACATGGCTTAATGATACGGATTTGCATCAAGTATCACAAATTATTCAGCATTTAGAAAAGGTCGGACAATGTGACGTGTGTCTAAAATGACTGATTTTTGAAGAAGTGGTGAAATATGTTGCAGATATAGAGAGTGTAGCTGGTGGGCTAATTAATTTGGGTGTATGGTGACTCGGGTGACAGGGACATTATTATTATTATTATTATTATTATTATTATTATTATTATTATTATTATTATTAGTATGTTTCATACTCCAAAGGAGCGCGTAATGATTTATCAGTTAAATGAAATATTAACCACAATTTGCTTTCCACATTATGATATTATGTTTAACGTATGCAATTATGATATATACGGGTTTAACATTGAACTGAAGATCATTAACAACGCATTCTCTCTGCTACCCGATATATCCTAACGGCTTGTGTGTTATTAGATGTACGTAACAGGATCACCAACATCTATCACTGGTCAGCTGGACAAAATTGGCTAATATTGCTACTTTGTATTCGACTGAAATTCTAAATCGGCTATACAAAAAGACGGTTTCATAGTTCAATAATACCAAATTTTATAAAACTGGGAAATCTTGTTAACAATTGGTATTCGTAATATTTGTTTAAATTGTCAGACTGGCAACACTTCTAACAATTTTTTCCCATTATTCCCATCGGAACAAAGCTCCAGCCCCAATTTTATTTACTTGCCGTGCAGTGAATTCGTGCACTGTGGGTAGGAGTAACAGTTCCGTATTTCCGAAACCTCAAGAATCTCATGATTTCTATGTGCTCAGTGTGTGTGTGTGTGTGTGTTTTGTTTTGTTTTGTTTTGAATGACTTCCGTTTTTGGAGTCCAACGCTTTACTTAACACGAGATACAATAAATAAATTATGAAGTGTCTGTTTTTTTTAAACTACAGCACAGTATTTACAGTGAACTTGTTTAACGGATATGCTTTCCCGGATATCCGACCTTGAAATTCTATCCGGTGACCTTCCGGACCCAGTGTTTGTTAAGGTCCACAAACTTTAACCATGACCTCATAGGCTACCTTGTGTGTATTATACTTCCGTAGAAACGATTGCTGGAAGTCGATCTAACTTGTAAACTCTGCTTTGAAATCCTGTTCATCAATTTACAGTTGAGTGGCTCAGTGCCAGAGTTGCCTAACCCACACATTTTTAAGCGTCTGATTTCTGCAAAGAATGACTGTGAATTATCATTTATATGTGTTCCAAAGTAAATGTACTAGATAAATATTAGATGATGGTAAAGGAGAAGTAATTTCCAATTGAGAGCATATAATTAAAAAAAAAAAAAAAGACATCGTCTAAGTTTAGACTTCAATACTAACTTTTTTCAGTGTAATTGTGGTTTAGGCAACTCTGGCACTGAGCCACTCAGAAATATATTACTCACTATGTCTGTGTCGTTTAGAGTTCGTTCCAACAAGCGGTTCATGTATCAATATTCATGTACGAACCATGAATTATCTTACGCGCATTCGCTGGTTGGGTATCTGCTATTACTGAATTGAAACAGAACTGGATGATGTCGGAACGCTTTTTCGAATCATCGTGTACTAAATCCAGAGATGTTATAACTGTGATCATCTTTGCCTGAGAGTAGGTTTCTTAATTATTATGTTTCGCAGCTAATTGAAATTAAAGAAAATATAATTTCGATAATTTGATATAAAAAGATAACAAAAAATATGGAAGGTAAGAATTCCGTTAATTCGATGTCGTGTACTGGGGGACTCTTTCATCTAAAAAGTTTTTTTTTTTAATTATCCATTTTTGTACTTCATTCATTGTAGGTACTTTTAATGAAAGTTTCATGTTGAAAATGTAATTAACTATTTCAATACCCAAATCGTTTTCATTCTCTTTCTTTTTAGCAAAAATTTAAATTAAATCTCTAGTTTTATTATTCGTCTGCAATGTCACTTCCCATCTTAATCTCACTGATGTGAACAGTCAGTCATGTCTTTCTTCAATGTCCAGGAGACGTTGGTGTGCGTATGCGCATATCCGAGACACGCACTCACCAGTACTGTACAATAGGGTGAAGTGAAAATATGAAGTTTATGGAATCAAAATGTAATACCAGGGAAAAGTTATGGAGTGATATTATAAAGAACAATGTAAAATATATTTTCTCTAGATTAATATTTAGAGGTGCCCCAAGAAATTTGAAATTTTCACAAAATTTTGAGGTTCTAAATTTTTTAGCGAGAGAACATTCTCCAGTGAATGAATCTGAACAGGATACCAGGAACATGTTAAAAAAATACATGTTAAAAGACTCGGCATATTTTTGGTCCTTTGTTGCTTCAACTTGAAATGTCACAAAAACCTCAATTTATAAGAAAAGTGGGAATAATCACAAAACTCTTAGGTACGATATAATTAAGATAATAAAATTAATGGGAATTCATTCTTCTTATGTTGTTGGGTATTTAAATAAGATTATCTCTAATTAATACAAGAAGTCTGACCTACTCTGTATTCGCAATCCCAGAGGGGCTGAACCGATCACAATTACCTACCTCTCATGACGTAATGAAATATTTTTATGGGTTCAGAATGAATTAAAACTTGACTTCAAATCAAAATAATCTACTGTTGGAGAGATTTCAGAAAGAGTTGCTATCAAAACTAAGGAAATTCAGGTAAAGGCATAAATTCCGGAAGTCAGTCATAAAAGAATATTACAACTGATTCGTGCTTACCATGATCAATACATAAAATTAATGAAGCCTTGTAAGAAACGACATAGTGACGACAACTAAAATGACAACATTGCAAAATTCAAAGAAGAAGCAAAGAAACTATTTGATATATATGCAGTTGGAAGTGCAAAAAAATTTAATACTGTAGGCCTAATTGTGATAAAAACCGTCGTGTTCCAAAACAAGAAAGAATGTTTTACTAGAGTAAAGAACAGAAAGAAGGATGATAATTGGACCTGTTGATTTAGTTACTACTCAGAAAGAAATTAAAAAGAAAACAAGAATAAATTCTAACTAAATGAAACAAATGGGCTGAACTGGAATTTTTGTCATATTTTATGTAAAATACTATATATTTTTTCCTTTTGGATTCCCTCAAAAATACTGTATACTGCAACCCCAATTTAGAGTCTTCCAAATAAAGTTTAGATATGTGATTTTACAGCAATTCATTAGCTATGTAATGGAAAACAAAATAATAGAACAAATATACAAAGAGGCTATATATATATATATATATATATATATATATATATATATATAATTTTAAGAAACTTCAAGGCCCTTGGGACACCTAAAAAATTATACTAAATAAAGAAACTCCATATTTTTCACATTCCTAAGTTAAGTGAAAATACAGATTTTGCAACTATTACATTTAGAAAAGAGATGAAAAACAATTTCATATATAGATTCACTCCACCCTAATGTACATGCCTCAATCCGCCGACTACTTCTGATCGTTTCGGACTCGTGTTGGAACGTCCGACTGAAATACATGTTTACAGTTCAGAACTGGTTTGGAGTGTGTTGGAACGCCTTTTCTGTACTGCGCATGCTCACGATAGTTATGGATGGTTAGTGACTGTTGTTGGAATGAAGTTTATGACTTCAGTTTTACTTTATAACTGAAATGTCCCTGCACACTATGTTTGGAAGAAAATGATTATTTACATAATTGTACCTGCAGTAGAAAACTTGTCCAGAAATTGAATAGCCACCCAGAGCACGGCTGTAACCCCCATTTCTCATAAGTTGACTTTTCCTGAATAATGGTTGATTTCCTGGAAAATGGCTGGGTGAAAACTAAAATGCAATTAAGCCTGGTTTCAGACTTCACCCTCAATATCTAAATTGAGGTTTTTTTTTTGTTTAAAATTGAATTCAATTTAAATAATTTGTTATTTAGATCTGGAAGTTTTGAAATGAAAGCCTTATATACATACATGCATACTTGATTATAATGCATTACAGATGAGTGGTGTTCATATCCGAATGTATAGAAGTTTGCATTTAACCATAGATTTATATACAAAGATATGAAGTTTTTAAGGCGTGACAGTCGTTAGAATTTATTTAGAAGATGTAAAAATAAAGTGCTGTTCCATGAATTTACCTGATTTTAGTCTTCTGTTCGCAAAAAAAAAAAAAAATCCTTCTTGATTATAATACGACATTACAGATGAATGATGTTCATATCCGAATGACACGGTTTTCGATCCCTTAAGTTGGGGATGGTAACGTTGATAACGATTCCGAACTTTACTTTCTCTGTAATGGGTGTTATTAAATGACGTAGTCTCTCATCATACGTGTTACGTAATAGTTAAAATAGTAAATATGTTTATTAAAAGTTTATCACATGCAATTTATTACAGATCCCTTTCTTTTGCAATTTACTGCATACTCATTGCAATAGTTCTACGACTATACCTGGTTCAGTTTCAAAAATAAATGCATAATAACGACAAAATACTGTATGCTAACTCGTAAAATTGACACGCTTCAGTTTCCATTGAAACCATACGTTTGCTGATGTGGCGACATAAAGACTTGTCTATTAGCCGGCAAGATATGGTTGCAAGTAAATAAACTTCTAATTATTCAGAACCAAACATACTTTTGGGAACATTCGATGTATACTATATGACTTTGTATTATACAGGTAATTCACGAACATTGATCCATACTTATTTCCGAGATAAATTCATATTAATGTGGGCTTTATTTCGAATGGCTGGACATTTATTTGTCATTTGGAGAAGTGCATCACTCTTTTATCGTTGTACTCCCACATAATAATCGAAAAAATTATCACATTGCAATATCTAGGCCTATTATCAGATACCAGTATATTAGCAGCGATTGCAATCGTGAACTTTCAGTTGTCTTTCCTTAAGTGTTCTTAACAGATAATATTATAGAATGACCAAGCGGAGTGCTCTATGTTCATCTGTCCGTGTCGTGCATTTCATAATTGAAGACCTCCCAGGAGGAAGGGTGTAACTGAAATCAATGAAATATGTGACTTAGGTGGGAAAAGTAATTTCGAAGTATTTATAACAATGAATTATGGAATCCAATAGCTGAATAAACTTGTTCACTGCAAAACAGTACAACGTAATCTGTTGTTGTGACGAGAATCCAAGCCCCCGCATACAAGTAAGGCATCATATCACAAACACGTTCACGTCTGAGTTTTTCTGACAAAGTAAATATTATTGAACACCTTGAAAACGGCGCAAATATTAAGGATATTGCTGAAAAGTTAAAGTAATATTTAATTAATTAATTAATTTATTTAGCTTATCTGTTTATTTATTTATTTACTTATTAGCTTATTTATTTATTCATTCACTTACTCGTTTGCTTACTTGTTTACTTATTTATTTATTATTGTATCTTATAGATATACATCTTCTAGAAAATAAAATTAATTTGATTAACATTGTATCAGATTTACTTTTTTTTATAATGAATTAACAACTCCTAAATACCCATTCCAGCATAATTGATTTTTTACTGTCCATAATATTCCTTTACTTTTATATTCTATCTGAAGATGATGTTTGCCGATTGCAGGAGACTTGCTCCGCGTGTTATATCTAACTAGGTAAACATTGGCTTTCTCCAATATCGACATAGCAGTGTATTTTTGAATAGTCAAATGGTTCTGCTAGTAAATATAGGACTAACGAAATATGCCCCTGAAATTATTTTCCTTTCTTCTGTGATGTGTATTATAGATTTGTTGGTTATACCCTTATTCCGTGGAGGTCTTCAATTGAGCGTCCAGCTGCATTAAATCGGGAAGTGGAATTCTTTAAAATATGTAGCGTCATTTAGCAGCGGAATAATATTCTTTATCAGATGCAAACACGTCATTTATAGAGTACTAATATTTTTGTATGAGGTGAAAAAATGGAATAACGGTGCAAATCTTTTTTAGAACTAAAATACACAAAAAATATATACAACTTAAAAAAAAAGTTCAGTGTTTCCATTTGCAGCTGTAGAAATGAGTTTAAATATTTAATGGGTCACGTGACAAAATAGGTTTTGGAGAAAAACATGTTTTTCTAGGAAACATATTTTTAATCACATAATGTATTTGTCAGAACTTTTTTACATAATGTAACCATAATATTACGTATTTATCATGTTATTTTTAAGTTCACACTCATTCAAGACCATGAAAAATATTATAAAAAATCAAACAGCATGAAACGTGGTTTTGTGCTACGAAACTACGAAATATAACGAGCTATGTGAACTATATTGTACTAAATATAATGAGTGAATGAGCATGAATATGGAAACACATTATTTTTGTGGATTCTTACAAACAATAATTAATAACCTAGATGTCTTATTTAATGAAAAATAAACTTTTCTTAAATAAAAAAACTAAATTACCTAAAGTAAATCTTTCATGAGTGCACCATTATTCTGTCAAATCTCTTATGTTTGAAATGATATCGCAGGAAATTTTCATAAAAGGGTTTAAAGGAGTGTTCTGAAAGGAGGTACTTTTTGTCGTCATCTTTAACAAATCCCTTAGCTATGAGGTAAAATCATAGGAACAATAACATCTTATTTTTATACATCTTGATTACATACTTTTAATATCACTAATGATTTGATAAATTTGTTATATAAGCAATTTCCTGTGTGAAATGAGACTATTATGATATTTTACTTTATTTTATAGCAAGTGTTATTTGAAACGTAGTTGAGCTTTTTTAATTTCCGAGAATTGAAAGAAAACATACCGCTCGTGTATCGTACATTATTTTGTGCGACGATCGTTTATTACATATATGAAAGAGGAATTTCTAATTAGTTGCAATGTTATCTCCATCTTGGTTTCTGTTCAATGACGGCAAGTTTGCAAAACAAAAATATCTATCTTCAACATTGTTGCTTTAAAATGTTTTCTGTGTTTACTATACTCCAGCAGGCCGTGATATACTTCTGTCTTCCCCCCCCCCCCAGTCTATAAATGCGAACTTAAAACAAACGGTAAGGTTATGTAATGATTTATTTTTCATTTTAATATTTTAACAATATTATTTATATAACATATTGCAGTAATAACATCGGCAAGTTTAATTTTGCCGGTCAAGGAGATGTTTAGAAATGGAAAATATCTTTGACATCTAATTCTGCACATTGAAATTAATTGTTACATTTGTGCAGTTATAATTTTTGCAAATATTTAAAAACAATAATTAACAGTGCAATTTAGGTGAAATTGCAGTGGTAAGTTTCCAATTTATAATTATTACTATATTGAACGTCTCTAAAATAATATGTTAAAAGCCTAAAGCAGTAAAATCAATATGTCACTTAAGCGGTCAGAAGAAGGAAATTGTTATATGTGTTAGGTTGGGAATACTGAATGTGGAATTTTAGACTTTCCGCGGATTGGTTTTGTGCGGAAACCAAGCAAATACGCACGATCTCGCACAATAATATTTTGTTTTGTATGATTTCATTGAAGCATGCATCTTTTTCTGAACAAACTGCATAGAACCCTGTCCTTTCTTTCTCTCTTTTTTATTGTTTACGTTCACTATCATTCATTTTGTAACAATATCACGATACAAAAGAAGTTGTAATATTTACAAAAATTCTGATAGCAAATAGGTTACTGTAAATGGCACAGAAATTTACTGGTGGTAAAACTGAAAGCGCTGCTTGGTAACAGCACATACCTAGCCCATTATATTGTTCCTTGAGGATAGCTACATACAATATGTCTTTGAACACGATTTGGAACTACTTTCAGGTCCCGTGTTACTTGTCTCGTTATGTATTTAAATAACGGTTGTAGCATAGCATACTTAAACTCGATGTTTTTATCACTTGGCCCATTATATATTTAAACTCTTCAAATAATCTTTCAGACGTTTGTTCTGTTACTTTTCATAATATATTTTTTTCTATATTCAGTTAAATACTATTCTTACAACTGAAATTTTTATAATGCAGTAGTAATTTGAAATTGGATCAGTGTCTATGAATTTTTTTTTCTCTCAACATTAAATCAGGAATGAGTTCATTGAGTGCGGATCAAACCGTGTATCATTATGTATATCGCGTAATAAAAAATTCAAAACGAAAATATAGCTAAGTAAAACTTTTTTTTTGTCGTTCTGACATTGGGGATTCAAATATTTTCATGTTGTTTTATTAAAAATTTGTTAGATGTGGCGCGCATTCTTCCCGGACGAATTGACGTTTATATTGAATATGAACAAAATTCTTCAAGTAATTATAAGAAGGAAATACAGACGGACAAGGAAGATGCTAAAAACCCTCTTTTTTGGCATAAGAGTTGGCGAAAAGGTGTATTTTCTTAAACATTTCGAAATATATTTTTACATCATCACAGTACCTACATACTCTATATTAATTCAAGTAATAAGAAAGTAAAACTACTCAATAGGAGCTTGTCAATTAATATTAGTGTCGATCATAATAATTGTTTCTTTCGTTAGGCATATGCGTTCATATGCATAACTTGATATTTTGCTTATGGAGAGCGTTCGGTTTGGATCTGGACCGAAAGAGCGGTCCGAATCGCAGTCGGCTGATGTCACGACATCTCAAGGCCACGTAATTAATGCTCGTCTACGTCACACAATTTATTTTAGTTCGGTAGTTGTACAGTGTATGTATTAAGTTTTTGAAAGATTAAAACATGTCATTGCTTAGTTATTTCAAATGTAATTTCAGTATGTGTGCATTGAATTAGATTTTTAGACCTTTACAGAGTGGCTATAGTCCAAGAATGCAGATATATCACTTTGAACAACTTCTGTAACACAAGCTAGTACTCATTGCTTGTTGTTTAGTCAACTGTCCGAAGAAAGGTCTGAACCTGACAAGTGATACCAAGCAGGCACCACTTATGAGGCAACTAGGTCAGGAGATATTGGGATAAGGTGGCAAGTTCTTTTCCCCCTCCATTGCATACATACCGACTAGCTACACTAGTCAGACTTCAGATGAATAGAAACAAATATTGTTCTTCCTCTGACATACATTGTCAAGTGAGATGTACTGCCTGATAACTGATCTACATATCAGCCAGAACCTCAATCGAGGAGTTAATACTCGTTACGAAATAAGTAGCTATTTTCTACGGTAGTGCGTGAAGTGCAATTTCACGCACTGTTAGCAGTGTGTGAAGTTAGCCTTTTCAACACCAATGCGTGAAGTGAGCATTAGTGTGTGTGAAGTAATAACACCAGTACGTGAAGTAAGCAAAGTGTGCTTGTGGCTATCGAAGAAAAAACATTGTATGGTACACATCTGTGAAGTTGTATTTTGACAATCGTGTATTTGTGAAACTCGGCAAGCCTCGTTCCTCAAACTCCTGTCAAAATACTACTCACTTCACGAACTTGTATCATAAATTACTACAGTATTCATGTAACTAGTACGTGAAGCGTATCTTCAGCGAACGAGTATTGATGTTTATGGACGAGGCGTAATCCGAGTTTGTAATATACGAGGCCGCTGAAGGCTTCACGTACTTTTTACATACAGTATTTTTTGCTACTCCGTAAAGTGGTTTCTGATACAAGCTAGTATTAAACTAAAACAGCGGTCATCAGCACAGAGCACCCTGGGGCTAGCGTCTATTACCCGCGAAGAACACAGTGCATCATGGTGCACTCATAGCTGCTAGCGATTATGCTCTCTGCCTCTTCCTGCTGCACGACGGGGCACACGGGATGGTTCCGCTTACCCTTTGCACATTTCAGCGAGTGCTGACGACCACTGAACTAAAATTTAATCTTATTTTTTAATATTTGTTCATACTGGCACGCCTGGCCTTCTGTTTATTAAAATGCATTTCCGATATCAATTTTACAAAGGCGGCCACTTGGAATATTGTGTTGTAGTTAGGACAAATTCAATCCGTAAAGTGTTATCATCACGACTTTATAGAGTGATTCCTATAATAGTTTATTTTACGGAATGGAATCTGTCTGTAAAGCAACCTCTTTACAGACTGAGTACTAAAAAAGTATATTTAGTGCTTGTTATTATTTAAAAAGTTATAATCATATGTGTTGAACTATGTGGGAAGTTACAGATCGAAATTGACACGAGCAGCGCGCCGCTCGTCACGCATCAATGCGCTTTATGGCTCCAGACCAGAGATGAACGCCCTGTACCTAATCCTGTTATGAGAGAGATTTGTAATCTAGGAAAATAAGTCAAATTCAGAATTTGAGCGAATGTGTCCGATGAGTTATACAAAGTTTCAGAATATGTGATTTGAATTTACGTAGAAATGCAATTTTTTTATTGGAATTTCTTCACACTTAGGGTTGCCATATATACAAGTGAAATCGGAACAACTTTACGGGATTGGTGTTGGATACAGTTGAAAATGAAAGATATAAATAAATGATAGTCTGTGATCTAAGTACCTACAAATATAAAGAAACGAGTTTATTATTTACATAATTAAACATATCAGTCATATTTTTCTGACTTCGTTAGCCTATACATCACATCAGGTTCTTATTTTTCAAAATATAGGTATACATTTCACTACATCTGAAATTTTTCATGTTATACTGTAATAAGATTGCTTTAATCGATGTTACTTTTGATCTATTACGCTCACCAGACCACTAGTGTTGAGATGGGAGAAAATATCCTCTCTAGCCTATACATTAGCATTATTACTAGGAATGCTAAAATAAACTCGGCTAATTTCAGTAGTTCTGAAAACTTCTCGGGATATTTACACAATTGAAAAAATGATACCCACTTTGCATCTCCTTGCTTCTTGTAACTGTCAACTTCCTTCCCATCTAATTCATTCTGCACATAGACTATTGTTACAAGCATACTGACTGGTCAAATAATAAAGAACCATGAATATAATGTTCTGTGTTACAATAAATTCGACAGATTTTTTAGTGTTTTCCCACTGAGGGATCTATTAAAAAAGTCATCCATTTAAAACAATTTAAATTCTCAAAATATGCCACCTATTTTTCAGCATATGCGTAACATACATTATAAGACTTGATGGTTTCTTTCTTGAAAAAATTTACTTCGCAATCTGACAAATTATTTTAAACACTTTTGATCTTAATATCATGTTTGTCATGGCTATTCACAGTGAACTCTAATATCAGGATTTTTTTTTTCAATTTTTATCGATTTCTGGCGGGACACTTTTCTCGGCCCACAAAATCGGGACACCGATTTTTCGGCAAGATGGCAACCCTATACCCCTGATCACTATATAGCCTACGTGATCAGGGTTTATACTCATTGTTGTGGTTCTATATTATACATGCATATCGTTGCTTCCTTGTATTCGCGAGGACTGCTTTTTTTGTGGTTTCCCAAGTCCCTCTAATTTTAAATGAATGCTGTGATAGTATCAATTACAATCTCGTAGGTATACCACAATGAAATTGATTGGTAAATATAATTAAAAGTTTGATTAGATAATACATAACCTTTATACCATTCTCATTCAATTCATCCTGTCCATAAGTCGTAGTTATTAAATCATTCTTTCGAAGCAGATGATATAGATTTGCATTAAACCTTATGTCTGGTTTTTTCTTTTTACCAAGTTCTCAGATTTATTAAAAATACATAAAGATACATGTTTGTGCCACATCGCCTAAACGACGACTTAAAACTACTACGCGGTAATCACGAGCTAGCGAGTCAACTTTTACTACTGTATTATATTGGAAATAGAACTTTGTCTCTATTTTGTCGTTTTTTTTTAATATTTTAGATCGATGCTAAAATAGTGTCATAGTAAGGAACAAATCATTTCCTGTTCGCTAATCGCTCTATATCGACATTGATAGCCCTTCCAATTGAAAGCCTTTAAAATACTAGATTCAAAAATGACTTGAAAACGCCGGTCAATTAATATACTCGTATTTTAAGTTCCGATTGTCCTGAATTCATCCTGCAACGACTTTTATCTCTAGTGTCATCGTCCTGAGGCATCATTAGCTTGCATACTGGTTTATGAGCATTTCTCATCTCACAACTTGCATGCAAAATGAGAAACAAATTACAACAAACCGTTCTAACGAATACAGTTACTTGTTTTACAGTTAAATTTATGAATTCCTACAGTCGAATCTGAGTATAACGATAGTTACGTGACATAGCATATATCAGGGTACTGCAGAAACTGCATTATTTTTAAGTTGGAATATGGAAATAATGAATTTGTAGAGATTTCATTAGAATTCGAAAGTTCGTGTAGTAAAATCCTACGAAATATGTAAGCAATTTTATTGTTGTTGTTTAGTCAACTGTCCGAATACAGATCTGAACCTCACAAGTGATACCAACAAGGCACCACTTATGAGGCAACTAGGCCAGGAGATAATGGGGCAGGGTGGCCAGTTCCTTCCCCCATCCATTGCATACATCGCCGATTAGCTATAAAGAGTGTAAGGAGTATAAGTGCCATTATTTTAACTGATGATTATTCATGCCATAAAGAAGAATAAATGTCCTCACAATTTTTTTTCTAATTTCAGTATTTAACTCATTATTAAAGTTTAAATATTAGGCGTTTCACAACGTTGCTGGATAGGGAGGAGGGAGTTTACGAGTAGGCCTACACAGTACAGCTCAAGCGCGTACAGACATACCGGTACAAAACATGCTCTGTTTCAATGCAGGGGCAGACCTGGCCAACTGTTGCTGTTGTTTACATAAAACGAACAGCAAATACAAACTTTCCATCTCATTAGTAAAACATTATGGTAAATTACCATTTTATTTAACAATATTGCTCCATTTTTTATTGTACGTCTAGAAAATAAACAATAATGATTTACTGCACAAAATCCTACGAACTTTCTTTCTAATGCAAAATTTTAATCTCTCCCGCTTCCGTAAAACAGTACCATTTTAAAAGAAATTTCTGGTTGTGTGATTTTCCAAACGGGATAAGACTCCCAGTTCTTCATAATCGTTGTCAAACTGCTATAGAAGCTCGCCGATTAGGTAATCTTTGCGGAAAACGTTGACCGGTACATCCTTCTTGCCACACTTGAATTACGACGACTTTCTCCATACATTAATAACATATGATATTCCTGAACTGTGAATGACATTGTAAGTTGTTTATCGAATACCTGTACTGAACTGCCATTCGCTCGGCAAGAGACCTATGAACAGGGAGCTTGAACTCAGCTGATCTGAACGTCTGTGCAGAGTAGTCAGCTGCATGAATCCTACTGAACATGTTACCTCGTCTCTCACGCCAGAATATTAACAAATTTAAGCATGTATTATTTAATTTCACGAAAACGTAATAGAAGATACAAATATTTATTTAAACTAATATTAACTCTTTGCTACACACATCTACTGATGTAATTGTTTTCGTAATTTTACTAACGATATAAGCAGTATAACGCAAATAAAATAAGGAAAGAAATATTGTTTTTGGGAAAACTGTGAAGTTTTGACCCTATGTTGTATGAACATTTTTTATCCTGTAGACAGTCCCCGAAGGCTGAAAAGAACGGCACTTATATCCCTTACTCCTGTATACTACACTATTCAGACTTCAGATGCATATTTTATGATCTTAAAATAAAAATATAATAAATGTACACGAATCAATAAACGGGATTATATTTTCTGTTATTATGAACTCTGAATAAGAGTGAACATATTTATTTGTGCCTTAAGAGTTCAGACAAAAGTGATAAATTGCACTTCATTAAAATTTATTGATATTTTGAATCGATAAGAACTGTGTCCCTCAGTGCGGTTTTATATCATGGAAACTTATGTTATACAAGGTAATTCACGACATATTCATATCTCGTAGTTCATAGATATCACATTTGGTATATATAATTCCATCAAACAGTTCAACATATGGTAATTTGTAACAAAAATTTATACTAATACAACACACGAACATCTCACAGCGCATATCAAATTAAAATTCGTCAACATAATGACAATACAGGATAGTTTAAATGATTTTTATGGTCAAGACATAATTTTATAATGAATTAATATAAAAACTTAATATCATTTAGATTTTAACTCATTATAACAAGTGCTGCACGGTTTTGCATTAATAATTGTATACATTTTACTTCCATGTATTCAACATGTCACAACATAACATAAAAAATATAAAAAATTGTTATGACTACATAGAATATGTATATAATGTATTAGCACCTGTTATCTAGGTAATTGTATTTACTTTATAACAAATACTGTATGATTTTATTCAAATAATTGTACGTTACATTAATTCATATCTGTATTTAACATAGCCTATATTCTAATGCCATTCAACTATATAATCTAAGAATTTTATTTGCTATGTATAGATGTTTTTAGATATTGTATACATTGCCTGACGATGTCTACTCGGTGAGAACGTTTGCAACTTAATTTAATATCAAAAACAATTTTCTATATGTTGTGAAATTTGTTTATAATTAATTAAAGATCAGTCATTTAGACTGAACCTCCCAATCAAGTTACGTTTAATTAACATTTTTTACTTATCTGAAAGTAATCATCACAGTGAATTATAAGCAACTGTTAGTTCTGCTCAAAATAACTGCTATTTTCGTAGGATTGAATCAGCTGTAACTCCTTAACGGTCGATAATCAGACCCATGTTCATATGACATTTTATGCTCAAAATGACCCATAGAACTGATTCCTAAAGCGTGGGTCATTAATCGTGAATCACTCTGTATAGGTGTATCTAATGTCGTTAACCATTCTGCAGTGTTGAGAGAGGGAATATTTTTTTAGATTATAATAATTTTGGGCGTAATTAGCTAATGTTCCAAAGAAAAACATTGTAGTAGAATACCGGTGTTGATTTCTTAACGCATACATATTATCATTTCCATTTCGCCTTTGACTGCCCGTTTGTTTGTCTTCGAATGACAATAAAATTAATTAAGATAGGTAATGTGACAAAGAATGTAGTAAGCCTTCTACCTCTGATTGAGGTTCTGGCTTATAAGAACATCTATTGCACTGAAGAACAAATGTTTACTTTTTGTCTTGCTCCGAAATAAAAATAGGTGAATATTACTGATATGTGTGCCCTAAATCTGAATTTAAAATCCAAATTGCCCCATCACGTACCATTTTCCGGGAAAAGTGAATTGAATTTTTAATGAAAAAACTTATTTTTTTATTTTTCACTGTTACTGATTAAATTACAACAGACTAGGGATTCAAAATGCCTTATAATACTTGCAAAATGTGTACCGGATACAAAAATGATGTTACATAGTTAAAAAAAAACAAACAAACAAACAAACAAACAAAAAAAAACACAACAATAAAAATATTTCATATGTAGAATGAGAAAAATCTCGCAATTTGAACTTATCATTTAAAAAGATTTTCTGGATGACTTTCGTTTATAACTAGACCCAGGACTGTCTTTTACAAGGAACCAACAATAGTCTGCAAGCATGCTGGATGATGATCTTCCTTTATATCGCCTTTCCATTTCAGATATTTCTTGATCGCTTACCGCTCCACAGTTAGGAGAAAAGAAATTTAAATGAGAATTTAAGAAGTGTATTTTTGAGAGACATATTGATATGCACTTAACATACTTACTTACTTACTTACTTTTAAGGAACCCGGAGATTCATTGCAGCCCTCACATAAGCCCGCCATTCGTCCCTATCCTGAACAAGATTAATCCAGTCTCTATCATCATTTAACATGGTTTCCATAAATTCGATGTAGTTGTCTACCCTAGAATTTTTTCAAGAAAATTTGAGCAAACATCTTTGAAAGCGCGCTATGTCATTTTCTCTGTAACGGAAAGTTTTTCCTCAAACAAAGAGTCAGCCAAAACTTTGCGAATTTGTGGACCGATGAAAATGCCCTCTTTAAATTTTCCTTCACTCAAATTGGTAAACTTTTCTTTTAAATACTGAAAACCACACCTTTGTTTGTTCATTGCTTAGACCTCACTTTCAACTGTTATGAAATTTACTGAATAGAAGGGACCAATATCTGTTTATTTATTAGAAGTACAAAAGAACATGCCAACAACCATAAGAAACTCGCAATATGTCATAAACTCATAAAATGCATTAGCTTTCGTTTTGGTTTACAATCCCCAATCCGCGCCAGATGTTTCCTGGAAGAGCGCTTATCAAAAATTGAAATCATAGTATATCTTGAAAACCTTACGTGATACCAAGAAAAGAGATCCATTTTCGGATTCAGCGCACACCAAACCATAAGGAACACATTGTTTTAAGTCGGAGCAAAATTCTTGTTGTTCAGTGTTATTAGGAGGTACATCCTACTTGGCGATATGTCAGAAAAACAACAAAATTGTTTGTATACATCTTAATTCTGATTAGCGAGCTATGTTACTAGTCAGCGATGTATGCAATGGAGAGGGAAAGGAACTGACCACGCTACCTCATTATTTCCTGGCTTAGTTGCCTCATGAATGATGCCTTATTGGTGTCACGAGGTTCTAAACTGCCTTCGGACAGTTGACTAAACAACAACTAGGCCTACTTATTCCCAAATAAACTTCAACATTTTGGAAATATGTTTATAAGAAATGCGAAAATATGCAGTTTTTTGCAACAGAAAACCATGCCTAACGAACTTCAGAATTTGATGGTTATAGCTTCAGGAAAAAACGAAATAAAACGCATGAATTTCCAGGCTCTGGTCGTAATGGTCGTATATTGTACACATTCAAGGTCTCAGGCACATGACCCTTCTGTAAACTCGAAGTTTAAAACTCATCTGACCGTTTTATTTCCGGTCTTTCACTACTTCTTCCGTTTGGTCGATAATAGTAGGTTTTTGTTGGCAATATTTCATCGTCCAGTCTTAATGTAGGCCTATATTCTCTCAGTTGGAATGTGTATATATTTTTTATCCTCAACGGTACCGCTTGCCTGTAATTTGTTACGCGCAACTTCACTTAATTTATTCGGGCATAAGAAGTTTAGTTTTTTTTTTGTCTCCAGTTTTTTTCTCTTAACTCCTGTACAATCAGTTCTGGTAATAAGTTTCTTACGACTTGGAAAGGACAGTACGTTCTCAGTGTAGAGTAAAACAGTAGTATTTGAACAATTTCCTAAGTAAATACGAGTATAAGCAATGAAGTTTAAAGCCTCAGATTATGTACAGTTCGAGAGACGAGACCTGGCACATACTGGACAAGAAAATTTAACTTTTTCTCTGTTAAATGGAAAAGAAAAAATGATTCATGTGGTATATTTTCCGCGATTCTAAATCTTTTTTTCTATCGGTCATAGATTTTTTTGTAACAGACATTTTTTGTTGTAATGAAATAACCTTGCTTTGGTAAAATATGTTACATAGCCTGTATATTGATCTAAAATGCCCTTCTTGTGGATTTTGTGCTGTATTTAGCTTGAGGAACATCTCTCTTGACAGTCCAGCCATAGTCGGCTAACATCTTGGGCTCCATTTACCTTACTAATGGTTTTCCATGGTACGCATTTACTTGTGTTCGTCACTTATATTGCCAAGGTTGAAGGGGAAGAAGTTCAAATGTGAGTTCAAGAAATGGATTTTTAGGGACCTACTATATCTGAGATTTCTATAGTTATCAGGAAGCTGGCAACAAGTTCGTCCTGGTCGGCCTGGGTTTCAACGTTTTGTCTTCTTCTTCTTGTTCTTCTTCTTCTTCTTCTTCGCTCCTTGTTTCTGGTCTTGCAGGTGTAAAGAGGACTGGACTCTGAGATACAGACCTTCTAGCTGAAGAAATATAATAATGTTTAACGGTGTGTCTAGTCTTCGCCGTTATTCCAAAGATTTTTATAATACAAAAGTAGCAGTTCGATGTTTCATCGGTTCTCACCATGGACACTCTGACTGGAATTTAACGAGACTTTCAGCCACCCACTTAATAGTGACACATACATAAAACATAGCAGATATGAGAGATCTAAGATTTTATCCTGGTCACCAATTTTATAGCCAAAATAAAGTCATATGATTTACTAATCAGTGGAGTTATTTTTCTTCTTTGAGATTTCTAAGTTACCTCACCGTAGATATAACAAAAACTGTTTGAATAGTTAACACACGTACGAGGCATATTTTAATATATATACACTGTATACAGGTGAACCGTAAGTAATGTCATTAATTTTAAGAGGTTATTCCTTGAGCTACGTATTTAAAACAAAAAAGTTTAGTACAGTTTTGCTCCTTTGTGCTTCCTTTACGAGAAAAAAATTATTTTATAAGAAACAATTCATAGCGTATTTTCGGAAAGCTATTGAATTTATTCCCAATATGCTCAGTAAGTTTAAGAGATAAGTACATTATAATAATAAATGATTGAAAGAATTTTAGTTTTGTCCTTCAGTTGTGCAGAAATTTGATCCAAATCAATGGAAGTTTAAGTTCCGCAAAGGAATTTTAAATCCTGCTGCGCTGTGAGAGCACTGTAAAGCTGTCTGGAGAAGTAACTATTTCTAACTATTGAAGAAAACGCTCGTAGTACGACAAAAGGAAATTTTTTAATTACATTTGTATAATGTAAAATAAGCTTTTCTTATTGACTGTGTTCACCGAATATGTAATTAAAATTAAGTCGAAGAGTTCGAAAATAAAATATTGTCTATATCAGCATTATAAACAGTCTTTATCGTTAGTGAAAGTAGTGCTTAATATGCCGCATTATCGGACTAGTGCCGTAAAATATTACCACGACAACTAAAACGTCATGAATTCTATTAAGAAGGCATAACTTGTATCATAAAGTTAACATTATGAATCGATTTGCCAATGCTATAATATTTAATACATAAATTTGTCATATCAACCTTTTTTCTTATAGATCATGATATCAAACTACACATCATTACAAATCTGATGTTATTTCTTTATTAATATTGTTTTATAATACTGACGCACAAAAAATAGCGTATGAAACTCATTTGCAACGTTTTACCATTTATTACAATGTCCGATGCAGTATACTACCGGCATAAGACTCTGCAGTACTAGCATGACCCCATCTATTGCAAGTAGAGAGCTGCAGAATAGGGCTTACAACCGTTTTAATTCCACCGGTCAGAGAGCATCCTTCAAGGTAGATCATCCGACCGAATGTTCGAATTTCAACCTGTTGCCCCTGATGTTTTGCAGGCTAGACAGAACATTGACATTTTCTGAGTACACAAACGGAGTAACAATTGAAGAAAATTTACCATATGTTATTTATTTAAAAATGTATTTGCGTACTTTATTAGATTTTTCTTTATAATATACAGTAGGCTATATAAATAAACAAAAGGTCACCGGTAACAACACAGGAAATAAGTGTAATGCATAATATGAAATCGGGTGTGTAAAAAGTGCAAGAATAGAATAAATTACAATTACTTACTAAATAGAAGAGAAAATAAATGCATACATTCTACTGTAACATTTACACTTTAAACTCAAAATGCATAGGGTACGTCTAAAACAGTAGTTGTTAATGCCTTTTAATTACTCTAAGGCTCTAAGCAGATACATTATGTAATTAATAAATCATTTTTAAGAAGATATGTTTTGCTCTTGCCGATACCAACTGCAATACCTGAATGAATGAATAAACTAATGACTGAACCAATCAATGAATGGATCCATAAATCAATCAACGAGTCGATCGATGGATGATTGATTGTAGTGAGAGAAGAAGAATGATCAATTAAATAGTAGGCCTACACGATGGTAATCACGTTCTTGCAAGGGCTCTTGGAACTCCTGCGTGGCTCAATGTTGTCTGCCTTTGCCGTTCACCCACAAAGAGTGAGAAGCAACTCGAATGTCCGTTAAATCGAACCTGAGACACTCCGCGAGACGGAAGAGTTTTGCATACTGACTACAGCACCAGGCATTCAATAGCAATATATAATGTTTATTTTTCGTAACCGGTTGTGCACGACTCTAATTACAAGTTCGACAAACAAAGAGGAGTCTTTAACAGAAAGAAACGCGACATCCCAGTTGATGAGTTTCCGGACATTTACAGCAACAAAGCAATTGGCAGAATTTATACAGTGCATCACAATAATGGCAAAAGCTATTATCTTCGACTCTTGCTCCATACTGTCCGAGGACAGACATCGTTCAATGAACTGAAATCATTGAATGATGTTACTTTTCCGAGTTATCAAGCAGCGAGCAGAGCTCGTCGCCAATTTGAAGATGACATTCATTGGAACGACACGCTGCATATGCCGCTTTCTCACGGGGCGTGAAACGCTTGTGTCAATTTAAAATGTAATTGTCGTGGTTGCTCCACGCCGCCGGATCCTACATGCTGGAAAACATGGTCCATTCACACGGAAGAAACGAAGTTAATCGAGATGTGGCCATAGACGGATTAGTTGTTGAAGGATGTATGGTTATGTGTTCAGTTTTAGCGAATGTAATCATTCGTTTCTTGCAGCGAAGAAAACACAGGAAGAGATGATGGGTTAGGCAGTGGCAGTGCTTTGGGAGTTTCCACATTTATTGAAGGAGAGCTTAAAAATCATCCTGAGGATTAAAAAAAATTCGTTAAGAACGACAGAGGTACAGTTTGAAGATTTGTTAGAGCGAGTTCGACCTCTAATAACAAAATGTGATACAGGTACTGTGTGAAACAAGTAATAATTGCCAAAACAAAATTGGAATGTTGAATGAAGAAGTTCATTTTCATAAGCAACTTTAGGTTTGTAGATCTCATCGGTAGTGTTTCCAGATCTCTCACTCTCAGAATTTTTTTTTTTTTCAATTCCTGACAAAAAAAATCTCAAGTTTTTAAATTTCATTATAACTTCCTTCGCTCCAATTTAGGGTATCAGATATTCGTTTAGGCTGGGATTACGATCAACGTTCGTTTGGATTAGGTTACGTTGCTTTCTACCGAACGTTCAGAGGTTGTGTACTGTATTATGATCGTTCGTGACAACTATAACACTCTGCCGAGTACTGAAATGCACACGCCGGACAGTCAACTGTTTATGATAAACATTGAATTTTATGGTAACTTTGTTTGAGACAACATAAATAAAATACCGTTATCACAAAAATATGTTACAAAAGAATAATATATAATGACCAGGGAAAGGATTTATATGTAAATACATATTTACTTATAAAGCTAATATAATTTATATTTTGCATTATCTTTATGTTTCACAATGTGTAGGGTTGAAAAATCCTACTTTTATTTTCCATATTTTTCCATATTTTAGAGTTTAGTACATATTTTCGTTAATTTCCATATATTTTCCATATTTCATATAAAACAGTCCATATTATATTAGGTTTAACAATAAAACAAAACAAAATTCCATTAACTTTTAAAAATACATTTCAACAATAGAGATTTAAACACATGTTCAGTAATCCCTTTAACATCAGAGTTATTTGAAAATTAGCAGTCCTATCAACAATGGGAAAGTAAGTTACAAAACTGTATTAATTTAATTTAAAATTTTTAACAGACTTCAGTTGTGCAGCTCAACAGTTAAATGCCAGTCAGAGTACACATAGGTTCAGTTTTGTAAATCATACTATAAAGACGGTAAATATGCCAAAAGTACGTCATTCAGTCAATTTAAAATCAAAACTAACAAGTTACATTTCAGAATTTAAAGAAGATGGTTTATCAACTGACAATAAAATATTATTTTGTAATTTGTGTCAGTGTGCAGTATCATCTACACAAAAGTTCCTGGTGCAACAACACATTACAACTAGTAAACATCAGGCCAACAAACAACTAAATTCCAAGCAGAGACAATTGTTTTTAACACAACCAACAACATCGAATGTAAGATCTGTGTTTAACATCGACCTGTGCCGTTCTCTCATCTCTGCTGATATTCCTCTCTACAAACTAAAGAATAAGGTCTTCAGGGAATTCCTTGAAAAATATACTCAACATACAATCCCGGATGAGTCAACACTTAGGAAGACGTATGCTCCATCCATCTACGATGAGACAATACAGAAGATAAGAGATGAAATTAAAGATAGTTCAATTTGGGTTTCCATTGATGAGACTCCCGACAAAGAAGGTAGACTTGTTGGTAATGTAGTTATCGGTTTGTTAAGTGAACAATATTCTGAACGAATTCTTTTACATTGTGATGTTCTAGAAAAGTGCAATAACAAAACTATAGTTAAACTGTTCAACGAAGCTATGGGTATCCTGTGGCCAAAGGGTATTATGTACGATAATGTGTTATTCTTTATTAGCGATGCTGCCCCTTATATGGTCAAAGCTGGACAAGCATTATCTGTTGTATATCCTAAATTGACTCATTTTACTTGTGTGGCGCATGCATTTCATCGTGTGGCAGAAGTGGTCAGAGACAATTTCCCTAAAGTAGATTTGTTGATTTCATCAGTGAAAAAAGTATTTCTCAAAGCTCCCAGTAGAGTTAACGTGTTGAAAGAAATGTACCCTGAAATTCCATTGCCACCAAAGCCAATTTTAACTAGATGGGGTACATGGCTAGAAGCAGTTGAATATTATGCCGAACATATAGACTCTATTAACAATGTTCTCCTTGCATTGGACTCTGAAGATGCAGTCTCAATTGATACTGCGAAAACAGTTACCTGTGACATAAGTGTGAAGAATGACTTAGCTCACATTCAGCATACATTTTCATGCATCATAAAAACGCTCAAAAGTCTCCAAAATAGGCACCTTTCACTATCTGAAAGTTTTGAAATTATAAATAGTACTGTGGAACAACTGAATCGTGGTAGAGGTAAAGTTGCAGATGCAGTAAGAGCTAAGGTGGACACTGTACTTTCAAAAAACCCTGGATATGAAGAACTACAAAAGGTTGTTGCTGTGATGAGTGGTGAATCAACAGTGAAGATTAACTTGGACTTATCCCCAGCAGACATTGTGAAATTGAATTATGTACCAGTTACTTCTTGTGACGTCGAACGCTCTTTTAGTCAGTATAAATCTATCCTCAGAGACAATAGAAGAAGATTCACTTTTCAGCACTTGAAAGAAATGTTTGTAACGTATTGTTATGGTAACAGACAATAAAAATTGTGTTTTGTTGAAACTACATTGGAAGATAAGGTACGTCCATTATATTTTTTGTTTAGTTTGATTAAAATGTACCAATATTTAACGTACATAGTCATTTTTTTATAATTTTAAGTCCATATTTAATTCCATATTTTGGTAAAAATCCATATTTAATTCCATATTTTGGTAAAAATAACTACATATATATTTACATATTTCATATATTTTTAGTCCATATAAATCCGTTCCCTGATAATGACGATAATGATAAAGCAATAATAATAATAATAATAATAATAATAATAATAATAATAATAATAATAATAATAATAATAAACCATATACTACTAAATAACTGGACTTGTGAGAATTACGCATATGTCATTTATGTAGTAAAATGCACTTTATTTCGGGTTAAAATAAAATAATGTAAATAAATTATTATATCAAAAAGATAGAAAAAAGAATAAGTTAACCTCAGGTTCGAACCTACAGTAGATCCAATTACACTACGGCCTTTCACTTAACCAATACGCTAAAGAGAAATACGATGTACAATTGTTGAATTAGGCGTCATGAATGTTTTCATATTTGCTGCCTATTATGTGTAATTTTAAACAAAAATGTGATTTATGCCAGAGAGAGGAAATACTGTATATTCATGTGATCTGACATATTCGATCAAAGTTCGTTCCTCGTATTATGTAATTTTTAATCAACATTATTTTATTTAATATTTCAGTAGCAATTTGACCGCATCTACAACGGAAGAAGAGGTGAAAGTAAATGAAGCGGGGTGACTGGATTACGTTCAATTTACGTTTCTTCGCGTTTGTGGAAGCCAGACCTTGGCAATGTCGAATCAGCGCCGTCATGCGTTCGTTCAATCAAATACACGGAACTTGTATTTGTCAAACTTCAACGAACTTCGCCTTAACGAAACGTAATGCAAACGAACATTGATCATAATCCCGGCCTTGGCCGCTGCTGCCCGCTTATCACGATCCCGGTACTCGTCAAATGTTGTATTGTAAAGAACATGTTCCATTTGGTATAGTTCCAACATCTTATTGTATCATTGTCACTAAATCTATAAACAAGCTTACTTGACACCTTGTTTCACCAAAGCCAGACGGCCCACGACTGAAAATCAAACATGTTTGATCCTGTCACCACCGAATCGTGAACTGTTTGACATCATAGGTAAGTTTACTACACCGCTCACATGGATAGTAGCTTACGAAAGCGTAATTGACACAAACGTTTCACGACCCGTGGGATCGCAGCATGTGAAGCTTCCGTCGGCAACAATGCTGTTAAACTGAGGCAACTTTTTTCAGTCACCATATCGACATAGGAAACCGTTGTGTTTTCACCATTGGCTGCAACTCTCTGGTGAATTCGAGTTACAATTCATTGAGTTACAACTGAAAAAAAAAAAAAATATATATATATATATATATTTTACACTCAAGTTGTAAATAATAATCAGGAAAAATGGTTTTTCTGAACGCACCGGGAGGTACTGGAAAAACGTTTCTGATTAATTTATACTGACCAAAATCCTATGCGATGACAAGATTACCCTCGCGAGGGCGTCCTCCAGGATGGCTGATCACACGAGGCACAAAAGCCGATGCGATGATGTGGACGCTTGCCTTAGCATTCGTTGCTCTGGTCTCATGTGCAGAAACTCTCGCTGACAGTTTGAAAGCTCGATTGGGAAACGATTCGTTCGCACAAGAATTTGTAAATATTCTTTTGAAAATAGAAGCTACTATGACCTATGTCAACGGTGAAGTAGAGGTTCCTTCTATTTGCAAAACTGTTCCGTCTGTCGTTGATCTTATTTCAGAAGTTAACCTCTATATGAAGAACACCTCCGCGAGAGACAACTTTTGGTTTTGCGAGAGAGCTATCTTAACACCAAAAAATGGTAAAGCAACATCCAATGAAAAAATCATTTTGAACATGTTGCAGGCTTCTGAAATGACTTCATTACTCGCTTAACTGCTCCACGCACTAGTGTTGAAGTTTGGTGCACCGATAGTGTTGCTATGTAACTTGAGCCCTCCGAAGCTACGATGATTTAACGTATACCTGACATGACTTAATTTTTAACTAAAATAAATACATCATAAAATATAAAATAAAAATAAAATTCACTTATGTTTGGGTTGAAATTTAGCTACAGTTAGACTTAACGCGAGCGGAGCCGCGGACATTGCTGGTTGAAAATAGGGTAAATCAGTAAATATCCTTCTCTTTTCATGAATTATTACAACAATAGGAAACTTATTATCTCATTTTTAACATAGTCCCCTTGCTTCTCTGTGGACTGGTCCATGGTTGCACAAGCTTCCTGATGCCCTTAGAAAAAAGCCCCCCCCCCCGAGCAGCAAGCCATGTATGCGCCGATTCCTTCATTTCTTGGTCTGTAGTGAATCGACGGTCCCTTGGTGCATCCTTAAGTGGACCAAAAGACTGGGCGAGATCGGGACTCTATGCAAGATGCTCCAACACTTCGAAATCCAGTTTTTCAATAGTTCGAACAGTGTGGACGGCAGTATGGGCGCGCATTGTTATGCAACAAACATACTCCTTCTGACAATATGCCTAGACGTTTGGTTCGAATTGCAGGCGTCAGCTCTTTGCTCCAAGGCCTTAAACTCTTAACAAGTTGTCTTAGTTTCTATGAAACAATCGGAACACAGTTCGGTATGACGCGTATAGATTCCTTGCCATTGCGATTAGCAGACGAAAATGAGCAAGTTTGACACAGCTGTAATTTTCTCAGTTAAAAACACGGAACGTTAGTAGTCTATAGGTAGAAAGTAAATCAGATTAATAAAATACGTGACCTATTCGCATTAGAAGCGTAAATAAAAACGTTTTAAGTTAATAATGTGACTACGTATATATTTTTAAATTAGGTCTACAGCTGTCTCAAACAACCAAATCTAGGTAAATAAAATTCTATTGTAATATTATGAACATACTAGAAGGTTTAAAATACTTTATCTACTTACATTCTACTGCATTATTTTTTTCTGTACTTTTTTGAGATGCGCCTGACCTCTGTAGCGATGTCTGTTAGGCCTAACCTCTTCCGTTTTTGTATTTGTAAGGTGATATGATTCAAATATTTCAGTCATGAAAAATCTTGTTTTCACTGCTGCTTCAACCACATTAGATGGAACATTAGGAACTTTTTCTATAGTTCTTTTCAGTGTGTTCTTACCCCGTTGAATTCTATTTTCTCCGTGAAATGTATGACGAACGAAGACGAAATATTTCGGAAGTGAAGGATTAGTTAAACCGCCATATGACAGGTGCTGAATCCAGGATGGTAGTGAATAATAGTATTGTGTATGTGTCTAGTAAAGTCACCAAGTTGTAGATATTTATTTGTCTTTGAATTTGTGGACAACGTAACCTGCAATATAAGTCGAGCCTCGCTGGCTATTCTTTCCGGGTACATTAATATCACCTTTTTTAGTGCTTTACTAACTAAATATTTATCTGCATCCGAATCAACCGTATTAGTCTGCTTCTGGACGATCCGTGTTCCCCCTCCCAAAATGATCATTCTCAATCTGTGAGTGCGCTCGAGAGGAGAAAGATGATCATGTAAACCACCATGGGTTCTTATTTGCGAGAAGAGGTTTTCTAATAAATCTTGATTTAATCTGTATTTTATATCTTACTATTGGATCATATTTTTATATAGAAGTTGAAGAGATTTTATTGAAATGACGATAGATTTCTGAAATGTCTGTAAAGTGTTTTTACCAATACAAAATGAAGTAGTCATGAAAGTTGCCATAAGGTTTTTTTGTTGGCTCAGAAGATTTAGAACATTAGGATTTCATAATGTCAAACCACTGATTTACCAGCACTAGAACTCCCCTGTTGTCTCTGCTAATAATATCCGACCTTGGTTTGTATTATTTTAAAGCAGTAGCTGTGGAGTATGACAATAGCTATGCTGCTAGTTGTACATATTGTCTTTTGGTTCTTTAACACGTACATGATTTGCGTTAGTTTGTAACATGAGTTGATTTCAGAATTGGTATGTGTAACTAATTCCTGGTAATTCTCTGCCCATTACCCAGAATCTAGCCATTATCCAAGGACCAATTTCGGATTAATTTGAGTAAATGTGGTACATCAGCAAAAAATATATATAGGTTGTTCAGTTATTGAGTGATTGTAAGAAGAGCAGTTCATAGAAAGATACAGCTCCTTCTACAAACCTGTCTCCCCCATCACAGTCACTCACACAAGCTGCTATTATCTGTATTCTTAACCACAATGTATTGTTTATACAGGCGTGACACAGTTGTCATAGCAACGAAATGTATATCGAAAAAAAGAGAAACAATCTCTCTAAAGCATAATGATATCTGTATGGAAGTATGGAACCAAACTATTAATATGTACAGAAGATACAGCCATTTCAAACTGGGAAGTTACTTTAGAATTATCTTATAGTATTTACTCTGGTTTTGAAATATTTATAATTTAAATTTTTACACATGCTTGCGAATTTCATCTTTAGGAAAAGTAAAACACGGCAAGTTATTTGCATCTTTATTATTTTTTTTTTACAAAATCTTTGGCAAATAGCCACAGCACACCTTTGTCTTGGCATGGCTGTCACTATGTAAATCAGCTGTCACTACCATTTCAACGTACCGCCTTTAGCTGGAACTGTGTGACGTCATTTCCCTTCCCAGCTTCCCACACTCCCCTCACCCAAGATCTCATTATTGAGATGGAAGTGTACAAGCTTTGTCTTTGCTCAACATCTCACTGTAACATGTTGTGTTTATTGTTGAGCCCTTCTCCAAGTAATATTGCAATATTGGTCGTTGTGAGTCCCAGAAAAGTGTTAACATCAATTTTCCTGCGGAGGATTGATCCTTGAATTTCTTTTTGACTGGGTGTTTCTATTCCATGTTCAGACGTTTGCTTTCAGGTTTAAAGTGTTGGATCAATGTTTCATCTCTATTGATTATTCGTTAAAAAAATAAAAAAACTTCACTTTCTTTAGCGTGACGGTCCAGTAAGTGTTGGCAGACGGACACACATTTGTGCTTGTGCTCTTCAGTGAACTATTTTGAGACCCACAGAATTTATGATAGCCAAGCCTGTTATGAATGTCATTGGAGTTATAACGACCCTGCTCACATACAACAGATTGTTAAGAGACTTTGACGGCAACAACTTTTATCAATTCACTATGCTGCCATCTAGCTACTGCATAAGAAATCACGTTATAATTCTCATTTGAATTGCATGGAGCAACTGTACTTTCATCTAGCGGTCGTTTCCAATCGACGGTGGCGATCCTGATGGTTGTTTTCTTCAACATGTTACCGTTTTTAACATTGGGATGGCCAATCTGTTACATGTGATTAGGGATAACGGTCAAACATTCAGCAAGCGGAGACAAAGACACTTGCACGCGCACGAAGTGGTACTGCCACTTTACATAAGATTACAACAAAAGTGCGAATACTTATTGACTTATGCATATTGTATTTGTTTCAACATCCGATGGAAAAAGAACTTTGTATTTAGTCTACCTGTTAATTTTCTTTCCATGGAAATATTTTTCTGGTGTTGGTTAGTAAGAAAAATAACATAGGATAATAAACTTGATGACATCACATTTCTTTTAGTTCTCTGTTGTTTCTATTTTTGCGTTAGTATAGCTAATCAGTAATGGGAGGTATATTATAACTGTTTATTTATTTGTTCTTGCTATGAATCTGATTTAAAATATATGCTATAGAACAAGCAAATTAATCAATTTGTGTTTAAAGTACAGAGACGTGTTGACGGCCAGGATGTGTGAGGTGATACCTAATTTATTTTAACTCGAGAATGCTTCTCTTTAAGATATTGTCTCTTGCAGTTACATAATAGAATACGGGAACATTTACAAATTCAGAGTGAAATTTTGTCGTAAGATCTTTTTTTATCAACTACAGATTGAGATACAAATTTTAGAGATGTTAATATTGCTTTTTAAATTATATTATTACGTTATTTGAAGTGTATATAATTTTCATACTGTTTCCCTAATACGAACTCGCTTAATTATGACCCTCTCTTTTTGCCTATTTCGTATGAGGCACATGTAATATAATTTCCGACTTCGACTAAAGCAACCGTGGTGTTTAATTATAGTTAGATGTTGGTTGAGAGATAATTCGACTGTGTGGTTGTGACACAAGTTTTCTCGTCTATGTTCGTATTTGCATAACATTTTACGCAAAGGATCCAACACACACGATACTGATTCTGAGTAAAACTGTTAAATTTTACGCTAGATAAAACTTATCGTATCATCCTTCACAATTATAAGTAGGCTACTCATATCGAAATTATTTATAAAATCAATCCAATTCTGAGAAGAAAATTGAGTTCAAAATATGCAATAACTAGAATTGAGTTCAGAATATACAGTGACTGTAGAAAAACGAAGCTACATGGTTGGCTTAGTTTTTTCGTACTCAAAATCAGAGATGTAGTCGTAAATAAAATAGTACCAGGGCGCATCGTGAAAAGATTATTATTATTATTATTATTATTATTATTATTATTATTATTATTATTATTATTATTATTATTATTATTATTTTAGAATAAACCGCGACAAGATGCTCTTCAAGGAACAGCGTGTAAACTGTATTTATGACTGCGGATTTGGCTGGTTAGCCTATCTTTTATAATTTTATTACTGAATTACAGATTTCATGAATTACAGTATTAGCCCATTGTGTAATACGTCAAAGACATTAACCATACCCGTATGTACTTAATTCTTTCGGAAAAAAAAAAGTATTTTACTATCACCTGTACTTTTTAACTTTGCTCTAGAATATGCCATTAGGAAAGTTCAGGATAACAGAGAGGGTTTGGAATTGAACGGGTTACATCAGCTTCTTGTCTATGCGGATGACGTGAATATGTTAGGAGAAAATCCACAGGCGAGTAGAGAAAACACGGAAATTTTATTTGAAGCAAGTAAAGCGATAGGTTTGAAGTAAATCCCGAAAAGACGAAGTATATGATTGTGTCTCGTGACCAGAATATCCAACGAACTGGAAATATAAAAATTGGAGATTTATCCTTCGAAGAGGTGGTAAAATTCAAATATCTTGGAGCAACAGTAACAAATATAAACGACACTCGGGACGAAATTAAACGCAGAATAAATATGGGAAATGCGTGTTATTATTCGGTTGAGAAGCTTTTGTCATCTAGTCTTCTGTCAAAAAATCTGGAAGTTAGAATTTATAAAACAGTTATATTACCGGTTGTTCTGTATGGTTGTGAAACTTGTACTCTCACTTTGAGAGAGGAACAGAGATTAAGGGTGTTAGAGAATAAGGTTCTCAGGAAAATATTTGGGGCTAAGAGGGATGAAGTTACAGGAGAATGGAGAATGTTACACAACGCAGAACTGCACCACTATATTTTTCACCTGACATAATTAGGAACATTAAATCCAGACATTTGAGATGGGCAGGGCATGTAGCACGTATGAGCGAATCCAGAAATGCATATACAGTGTTAGTTGGGAGGCCGGAGGGAAAAAGACCTTTAGGGAGGCTGAAACGTAGATGGGAGGATAATATTAAAGTGGATTTGAGGAAGGTGGTATATGATGATAGAAACTGGATTAATCTTGTATAATGTACAGGATAGGGACCGATGGCGGGCTTATGTGAGGGCGACAGTGAACCTGCGGGTTCCTTAAAAGTCTTAAGTAAGTAAGTAAGAATCTGGTATGTGAACCTTTACAATGAATAATCACATTTCAAAACGAGTAACATATTAGAACAAAAGTTTTCCGTTTAACACTTATTGTAATCAGAATTATTGTCGCAGAGATTTCAATGCACCAATGAAAATAAACTGACCAACAAAAATTTCCAGAATTACGGCCGACTGAAAAAAGCGGTTTGAGAAAGAGGGTGTAAGAAAAGAGTAGGGTATATTGTAACTGTACAGTATGTAGGCTTAAGCACGCAGGTAAAGGGCTGAATAAGTGGATGGGATATTGTATGTAGGCTTAAGTGCAAAGTTAAATTCTGTATTATTATTTATTATGATTATGATTATTATTATTATTATTATTATTATTATTATTATTATTATTATTATTATTATTATTATTATTATTTGTTAGTAATGCCGCTGTTATACTACTAATCTATACTTATAAAATATAAAGTTGAGTAAGAAGCAAGTAAGGCAATTATTATTTTAAAAAGTAAAAATAAAGAAGCTGGGCGCTGCCAGGTTGCAAAAAAAAAAAAAAAAGCATCGGGTCGACGCCCTGGCCTACCCTAGTACGACTACACCCCTGTTCGTAGTAAGTTTAGAGGGACATTATTGTCGTGCTGCATACAATTTATGTAGGAAATGCACATTCTTAACATCCTCAACACTGAAAAGTTGGTATATTGTATGTTGGCGTCTGTACAGATACGGAAATAAAATTTGGAGCTCCCTTATTTTGTGTTTCGCTTGCAACACACTGCACATGTACAATGAACAAGAGCCCCTTATGCTATTTGTGGACAGTCGTGCAAAATTGTTGCCTACTTACAGATGAACTCCCATCAAGACTCGCTCCAAATTTTAATTCCGTAACTGTACATAGATTTTTTAAAATTCCACTGGCGTTCATTAGATGTGATTCTTGCATCCCAGTAGATTGCTGGTAAATTGGATTCTGTCCTCTTGTGTCATTCTATTGCACTGCATTGGGTGGTCTATTTTTATGGTGGAGGTTGTGTCTTTACAGATGGTGCATACTGGTGAGTCCTTGATGTTAATTTTGTGCAATGTCCAACCAAACAATCGTGGTCTGTGTTGTGTCTAAACATTGCCACTGCATCTTTTCTTGCTGCTTGTATTTGTTCCAGGTGTTCCTTATCTGTTTCCTTGGTTTATTTTTCGATATGGTTTTCTGTTTTTGTTCTGTACCTAGAGGTTGTGGAACGATAGTTTGATAATATGTTTGTTTAGGGTTGTCCCTTTCTTCGCCAGTTCTATTTCGTTTCCTTGGAGGTTCACATGAGATGATATCCACTGTAATGCTATTTTCTTCCCCGTTTCTATAAGCTGTCTGCTAAGTTTACGTATTTGCAATATATATATATATATATATATATATATATATATATATATATATATATATATATATATATATATATATTTTGGTACCAGTATTTTGTTTGATGCTATTGCAGCAATAGCTGATTTTGAGTTCATCAGTAAAACTGCTATTTGAAATTCACTTGTGAAGCAGGTTGCCTCTCCGTGGTGCACCCTGCATAATGCAAAATGATATACAACTGAAGGCAAAAATATCCATCTTTTTTTAGGAGCAAAATATGCAGATATAATCAAGGTGTACATAAGATTTCGTCTAAGCTTTTGGCTGATATTCATATTCATTGCCATTGTCGACTATTCAATTCAATCATTTTACTTAAAATTAATATTCTTTCAGTGGAGAAAAACAATAAAAAAGGCGATTTCCTCGAAATCGTCTGTAACGATTTTTTTTTTTAATTTTTCCTACTTTGAATACCGTAATAAATATAGGCAGTTTGTTCCTAAAACTACTATTTGTGTTGGAGAAATTATAATTTACATTAACGTAATATTTCCAGTCGAAAACATATTCATTCATTTTCCACAAAAATATAATTATCTATAGAATTGTGCGTCAAATTGAAAGCTTCCTCAGACTAACTTTGTAAGGTTAAAATGTATCTATATTGATTTTATTGTAAAACCTAGGCTTTACGATACTAGAGAAAAATAAAGAGAACTTATTTTTCTGCGAAAACTTTAACTTTTTGTTAACTCGAAAATGTACACTCAGAAAAAAATTTATGTTCTAGGAATAATAAGTTAATTAAGTAGTAAAATATCGCTGCAATCGAAAAGTATTGGGAATAAATTTGAATGAGGAACAAAAAGAAGTTTCCTTCCCAGGCAGGATTCGAACCACGAAAGTCTTAGTTACAAGTCTATCGTGCTCTGGAGTGAACAAGACTTTGAAATCATCTACAAGGGTCGGTCCGGTTTTTTTTGCCACTACTGTACATCTATTATCAGGCAGCACATCTCACTTGATATGTGTCGGAGGAAAAACAATTGTTTGTATACATCTGATGTCTGATTAGTGTAATATGTAGCTAGTCGGCGATGTATGCGATGGAGGGGGAAAGGAACTGGCCATCCTACTCCATTATCTCCTGGCCTAGTTGCCTCATAAGTGGTGCCTTTTGTTATCACTTGTGAGGTTGAGACCTGTCTTCGGGCGGTAAGATTAAACAAGCCAATGTATTTTAAAGTCCTGCGCTTCCCACTTGTTTCTAATTTAGTACACATCTTAGTAGAATTAACTTAAACTGAAACTTTAACAGAAGCTCCATTGTCATAAATTGTATCGCTTACACTGCTACACAGTATCATCACGATCAATTCTTCTGAATTTCACTACAACCTTATCCATAATGATTCCAACACAAGATACCAAAACTGACTGCACTAAACAGAATACTGTCATCACACAGACTTATACAACGAGAAAAAACCTTGTCCTCTTTTTCGTTATACAGTATTCACGAATATGAATTTATTCAATGTTTTTTAAAAGTCCTGCGCCTACCTCTTGTTTCTAATTTAGGACAGATTTTAGTGGAATTAACTGGAACTTCAACGGAAGCTCACCTGCGCAGTGCATGCCCACCTCGCCAAGGGCACGCCCGATTCTTACCCACCGTGAGCACATTTGCTTTACACTCACCCATATTGTATTACTAGTAAACTTGTTGTCTTCATCCAATAAGAGAATGGCAACATTGGAATGTTTGTATTCGTTTTCCCGCAAGGACTCGTCACTGTCTTCCTACTGTGCTTACAAGTATATGATACATTTCACCTTTCCTTCATTGTCACTTTATCATCTCATTGAATCTTAGTAGTTTCTGTAGTCTAAGACTTAAAGGGTTGTTCAGTTACTACTAATCAACCTTTCTTCTTCATTTCTTATCTCTTCCTCATTCTTCTGTTTTTAATCTATGACTGGTATGTACGGTCCTGTAAAGAATTCGGGATGGTGCACTATGAACTCACATATACACAACTCTGGATGATAGATCATAAAAGAATGATTGATTTTACCTTTACTTAACCGCCAGGGCAGCAGATAATACCTACTTAGCACAAAAGATTAACTGCTGGTAAACACCTCTATCACATGTATGTATGTATGTATGTATGTATGTATGTATGTATGTATGTATGTATGTATGTATGTATGTATGTATGTATGTATGTATGTAAAACAAATTTAAATATGAGCACTGTAATTTTCTGCGTTTATGAAAATTTATTTCGTATTTGTTTCCCTATTAAAATGGTTATCTTTTAGAGAAATTACATTAGAACAGTTCCGTAAGATTTCATTTGGGGCACATCTAAAAGTTAGGTACTAGTAAGTGGAGGGGTGGGAGAATTGTCTGAGAAAATGGTTTGAGGAATTCTTAGAACTAAGGATTATTCTACGTGTCTTCAAGGCTGCCTGTTTAAGAACCCTCAAGTATTCTGTGCTTTAATTTGATTACATAATCGCTATTTTCTTATACTTAGCTTTCTTGCGAAGTGGCCAAGTTTGTCCTTCTTACGAAACGCCTAGAAAATAAGTGCATTAATTTCGGCTGAAGTTCTTTTGAATACATTGTAAGCCTACTGGAATGACGCTTAGTACATTCAAGTTCGTTCACATTGTGTATTTGTAAGGCTGCAGCAGACAATAAATTATCAAATAACTAAGAAAGCAGCTGAGTAATTAAAATTTAATTGGAGTTGGAAGAATCCATAGTAGTTTTGTAGTAAAAATGAGGACAAGCTGCTTACTATTTTAACAACAGCTCTGTTCTTCTTTTCTTAGGAAGACTTTAAGAATTGCTGCTTTAGGCACAAGTAAGTGTTAACCTTTCTAAATTATACTTTACACCTAATTTTCCACTAGTAAAATAAGGTCACTGATCCTAAATTTAAAGGAAAGTAAATTCACAGTCAACATAAAAAACCTGAAGTGTTGCCAAAAGTTAAGTCACGTTTTATATCAGTGCAGTAAAGATTCCTGTGCAACTACATCCGTTTCACTAGTTCTTCACCACTACGATACTCTCCATTTGGGTTTGTAAATGTGATGTAATTCATAAAGTAAATTAAATAAATGAAAAAATACTTCCCGTAAAGAAACAGATGGAATATACTTCTGTACTCATTGCACTTTTGATAAAAAGTGACCATGGACTAAAAGTATGCGTCCCCTAAAGCCGATGTCATTTAGCTTACTGGGTAGTCTGGAAACCTGCATATGTTCATTACACGCATCACGTCGAAAATAAAGTACTGGTGAGTTAATTAATTTTTAATTGTTACTCCTCTTTACTTATGGCCGTATTTCGAAAAAGAAATCTTCGTCAATTGCAATATGTATTGTTCTGTGATAACGTCTGGCCGCCTACCCAATTCATCCATGGATGGTCGAGATTTAGTGACAGTTATAGAACTGCTGGACATATTTTGGTATTACTTTGTTTTTCAAACATCTCCGATTGAATCAGATGTTCGCGATAGTATTGTGTAGTTTGATTTTAGAATTTAGATATTGTTTTAGAATTTTTGTGTGACTCACATTTAGTAATTTACAATTAATTTTTGATAATCAGATAAGCCGAAGTAAGATCGGCTTATCTGATTATCAAAAATGAATTTTAAATTAGTTATAGAATTGCCATATTATCTTTGTCTTATCTCCGTGTTAACAAATCACAGACCTACTTGTTGAAAATATTGTCATCTCCTCTCTTGGTCCCAGAGGCAATGGTCCACGTAACAGACCGTAAGATCGCAATGCGAAGAACCTCCGTGATTAGAAAACATAATACTGTGTATTATTCTACAGTTACACTTTCTTAGTGATGCAATTGCATGTACGAACACCTTTTATTTTAACTTACTTAAAATTGTTATTCTTATTGCCATTCGGAGAGGAAGTGATTTTTAATTGACATTATTCAGTTAAAACTAGTAATGTGCCGTAGACTATTTTACTTCCACGCTTGCTTTCTAAGTGTGATAATCTACATGGTATTTTTTCACGTAGACTGTAACTCGTAATATATCAATGAATAGATTAAAAAGTGGTTTTATTATTTTATAAGAAACCATATGATTAAATAAGTACAAAATTGAGATATTTTTTCCACTTTATTTTTCACAAAAATGTCTTGAACATATCGTCGGCTTACTTGTGAAACTCCGTAAGTCCAGTTTTTACCGGATATTGAATCGATGTTTATTTTCAAAATGCGCCTGCTGATAATACTTCGTGAGTGTGCAAATATTTCTGTATTTTTTTTAGTAAGAAATCCATAACAATTGTTAGTTGAGGTGTAAAAAGAATATAAGTTATTTTGCTCGCTTGTACAATTTCTTCAAATGTAGTTACGAGGTTTTAGAAGTAAGCAAATGATATATGAAATATCAGTACGAATAAAAACATACTTATAATTATATTACTTATACTGTATACATGACAACATTGTATGTATTTCTTATAAAGCAACAACATACCACGCCAAGTACAGCGATTTATATTTTATTATTTTTGTTATTGCACAAATGGCCCAACCCACATAATTATATTTCCACTTTACCTCTTTGTAATAGTGCGCACAATGCGATACACAAACGAAATTTGAACTGAAATCTCATGTAAAAACTGGGAATGATGATGATTAGGCCGATTTACACTTTGGAGAGAACATATGAGGAGCCTTTTAAAGCAATAAACTCAATATGCAAATTTTGTGAGTTGGGCCATTTGTGCCCTAAGCGCCTCAATTTATAGTCATCAAGTAATCTTATGTCTATTGTATACAGGCTATTATTGATGTTCAGATAAAACTCGCAGTGTTTCTGGTATCTCTGTAGAAACATGAAAAGGACGTACTTTTACCTTCTGATCTTACGAAGTATAGAAATAAACTAATGTGACTTCGAAATATCCACGGAAATATAGTTTTCATCATCCCTGACATCAAACATTGTCTATGTGCAGTGATTGTTTCGAAACCGTTTATTATATTTTATTTATATATAATATCTACAAGTCACTTATTTATCTTGAAATAGTGCACATTAATTTAAATAATGTTTTAGTAAAAAGATTAATTGCTCTTTATTTCACGCAATGGTTATTCACTATAAAACGTTTTTCTTCATTATGTTTTCGTAGAATAAACTGGCATATGAAACGATGAAGTTCGTAGTAAACGAATAGTATCTCCAAAGATAAATTAATAATCATATGTAGGGTTATTTTTATTTTTCGTTCCGATTTCAGTGTAATAGGGAACTTAATGAGCTCATGTCGAATTCGTGCCTCAAGCTGTATACATTATTAGAGAACCGCAGATAAGTAAATACAAAATATTAGCTGTCCATACTAACTGTAAGATTACGAAATTAAAGCTTGAATAAAAAATTTTATCGAAAAATAAGAGTAACCCTCAGTCTTGAGAAGCCTAGAGACTATAGTGCTCACTAGGGTGGTAAGTCTTCTGTCTATGGGCAGGTCTTTCACTGCAAACCTAGCAATCTCCAATCTTTCCTATTTTCTGCCTTCCTCTTAGTCTCCGCATATGATCCACATATCTTAATGTCGTCTATCATCTGATATCTTCTTCTGCCCCAAACTCTTCTTCCATTCACCATTCCTTCCAGTGCATCTTTCAGTAGGCAGTTTCTTCTCAGCCAGTGACCCAACCAATTCCTTTTTCTCTTTCTGATCAGTTTCAGCATTATTCTTTTTTCACCCACTCTTTCCATCACAACTTCATTTTTTATTCCGTATGTCCACTTCACATGTTCCATTCTTCTCCATATCCACATTTCAAATGCTCCTACTCGTTTCTCTTCATTTCGTTTTAATGTCAATGTTTCTGCTCCGTACAATGCCACACTTGACACAAAGTACTTCACTAATCTCTTCCTTAGTTCTTTTTCCAGAGGTCCGCAGAAGATGCTTCTTTTTCTGTTAAGATCTTTCTTTGCCATTGCTATCCTCCTTTTGCTGCAGCTCATGTTATGCTTATAGTAGGCCTACGTCCCAAGTATTTGAAGCTGTTCACTTGCTCTACTGTCTCATTTAGAATTCGCAAGTTTACCTTCTTTATTTTTCTTGCGACAACCATGGTCTGCGTCTTGTTTGCATTTATCTTCATCCCATATTGCTCACAGCTGTCATTTAGCTCCAGTAGCATATCCCTTAGTATCATCTCCTCTTCTGCTAACAACGCCATATCATCAGCAAATCTTATGCACTTTATTCTTCTTCCTCCTACTATCACTTCTCCTGTGTTCTGAAAACAATTCTTCACCAAATCTTCCAAGTAGATGTTGAACAGGGTAGGTGATAAAGGGCATCCTTGTCGTACTACTTTCCCTATTTCGCTATCATCAGACATTTCTTCTCGTATAATGACTTTGACTCGTTTCCTGAACAGGCTCCAGTCTTTCCAGTTCACACTTATTTTCTTCAGGATGCCCATCAGTTTGTTCCAATCCACTCTGTCAAACGCCTTTCCTAGGTCCACAAATGCTATGTATACTTCTTTATTCTTCTCTTGATATCTTTCGTCGATTGTTCGTAGTAGTCCAATTGTGTCCCTTGTACCTTTTCCTTTTCTGAAGCCAAACTGCTCTTCTTCCAACTATCCTTCTATCTTAGAATATAAACGTCGATTCTATATTTGCAAGAGAATCTTCGCCGAGTGAGATATCAGGCTGATAGTCCTGAACTTCTTACATTTCTTGGCATTATTTTTCTTCGGTATTGGAAGCAACACTGTCTCCGTAAAATCTTCAGGTCGTTCGCCTTTCTCATATATTTCGTTGCATAATGATAGAATTTCCTTCTTGTCTTAACCCAAGCATTTCACTAACTCAATGAGGATTCCTCAACTCCTGTTGCTTTCCCATTTTTCATTTCCCTAAGCGCTAGTTCAACTTCTTCTCTTAAAATGTAAAATCCTTTTTCATCTTCTGATACGGTTGCTTCGTCTTCTGTGGCTAACTTATCTGAACGATTCCCTGTCTCATAGAAGTCTTCTACGTATTTCGTCCATGTGTTCAGTATTCCTTGTTTGTCTGTTATTTCGTTTCCTATTTCGTCTTCTATCAACCACATGAATTTTCTGTTCTTATTTGTGAAGTCCAAACATTTAACTTCGCAGTACATTAAATCATATCTTCCTTTTCTCTCTAGATCCTCTACTTCTTTACATTTTTCTTTCATCCAGTCTTCCTTGGCCTTATCAATTTCTCTTCTTCGTTCGTTGTTTAGTTTCCTGTAGTTTCTTTTACCTTCTTCTGTGTTGATGTTTTTTTCCATTTTGTTCTTTCTTCCATCTTCTCCGACATTTCCCCTGTGACCCAAGGTTTCTTCTGTTTTCTGTATACAGCTTTTTAGATGAGTCCAGTATTCATTACTATTCTCAGCCGTGGATTCTAATGTAGCGGCTTTTTCTTCTTTCCTCTTCATTCTTCAGTTTTTCCATATCAAATTTCTTCGTCATCTGTCTTCCTCGTATTTTCTCCAGAAGAAAATCTACTTCGCCTATTCAGCAGAACATGATCTGAGTTAATATCCGTTCCTGATAAAGTCTTTGCATTTTGTAAGCAATTTCGGAATCTTTCCTGTACCAGTATATATTCTATCTGATATCTGCTTTCATCCCTTGGGCATGTCCATGTATATCTTCTTCGTTTATGTTGTTCATATAATGTATTTCCAACAACCATTGTTCTGCTCTGTCATTTCTTTTTCCCAATCCATATTTTCCAACCTGTTCTTCCATCTTGTCCTCCTCCTACACATGAATCTATACATGAAATTGTTTTTTTTTATCTGTTTCATAAATGTAATAGTTGCAAAAATCTGTCTTTTCATTTAACTTAGGAGTGTAAAAAATATGGAGTTTCTGTATTTAATTTTTGAGATGAGGGCTTTGAAGTTCTTAAAATTGTATTTTTTCTTTCTTTTTTGTATATTTGTTCTATTGTTTTGTTTTTAATTATATAGCTAGTGATTTGCTGTAAAATCACATATTTAAACTTTATTTGAAGACTCTAAATTGGGGTTGCAGTATTGATCATGGTAAGCACGAACAAGTTGTAATATTGTTATATGACTGACTGTTGGAATAGATGTTTTACCCAGATTTCCTTAGTTTTGATAGCAACTCTTGAAATTTCTCCAACAGTAGGTTCTTTTAATTTGAAGTCAGCTTTTAAATCACTTTTTACCCATAGATAATATTTCATTACGTCATGATAGGTAGGTAATTGTGATGGGTTCGACACCTCCGGCATTCCGAATACAGGGCAGAAGATCAGATTTCTTGTCTTAATTAGAGCCATTGTTCTGATTTAAATACCCTGCAACATAAGAATGAATTTCCATTAATTATATTAATTATATCATATAATCTAAAAGTTTCGCGATTATGCCTAATTTTCATACAAATTGAGATTTCTGTAACACTTCAAGATGAAATAACAGGGAACCAAAAATATGCAGAGTCTTTTGACATGTATTTTTTTTTCCCTGGTAGCCTGTTCAGATTAAACCAGTGGAGAATGTTCTCTCGCTAAAAAATCTGAACCTCCAAATTTTGTGAAGATTTCAATTTCTTGGGGCACCGCTAAATATTAAGCTAGAGAAAAAATATTTTGCATTGTTCTTTATGATATTACCCCACAACTTTTCCCTGGTATTACATTTTGGTTCCATAAACTTCATATTTTCACTCCACTCAGGTGTTGAAGTGTGTTGATTGCACGACCTTATCTAGCTAGCATGTTACGTGACAGCGTAGGAAATCGCATCTGTGGCTCACTGATAAGCGCTGGTTTTCTGGCCAGCTGGTCCGCCTTCGATTCCCAGCCGTGATGGAATTTATGATGGACAAAACATAATGTTGCAGAAGGCTTTTTCTCTGGACACTCCCTTTTCTCTGTTTCATTTCTCCAACAACTTCACCTCCCTCTCATTTCATCTGTCATCTGCAATAGTTAAAATAGGCTTGCGTGAAATCTTGGCGATAGTACGGGTCTCCGATACTGCTATAGGATTTAAGGGTTTTGGACTCCGGGTCCTGGGGCTTATCAGGTATTTGTTTGGGGACCTAGCTGTGTCAAGATTGAGACAGGTCCGCCTGTCAGGGACTACCAGGTCTTCAGACCTTACCTCCTGCGATTTCATTAAAGACTAGCGTTTGTTCCACCTGTTACCGCAAATTTTTAAGAATTGCGACATAGAATTGTGGAAGTTTTGGACTTAAGATGAGTTGATTCGTGTGTGGAGACAGTGACCTTCCGCTTTGATGATGTCGCGCTGCACATGGTGCTGATGTTGAGTGCATACTACCTCTATGACCATAGAACTAAACTTTGAACCATCCTCTATCCAGTGATGTGTTTCTATCTTGTATGATTCGTTTGAGAAATATTTTGAAATCTGCTCCATGATTTTGAAATGCCCTGTAGGTTGAGAGATTTTTTGTAGTTACATACGGAAAAGCATTCTGATACCGAAAAAGCGTTTTTAGTAATATGTCTGTATGAGTACAGCAATTTCTCCTAAAACTGTTGGTCGGATTTTGTTCATATTTAGTATGACGCGTTATTTTATCCGGAAATGATGCACGTGGAATATAACGAGTTTAGTGAAAAATTAATGAATCTTTATTTGATATCACAACACAATGATGACCAAGTTCAGTTCAAGAATCGTCACACGATTCACTTCGTGAATTTTTGTATTACGTTTAGCTAAGATAAATTATTATTAGGCTGTGTGCAGAATTATTACTTTTGTTGCAAATTATTTCAAGTAGAACAGTGGCCAGGTATAGGAGAGCCCAGTTGTTAAGGGACTTTTTCGCATGCTTGCAAGAAAAAAAAAAAAAAAGATTTGTTCACGCGTAGGTGCACCATTAAAAGGACATTTAGGGCTTTAGAATGAAACGGGAGGAGATTTATTCGAAGTTTTATAATAATAAACTAATGTACTTTTGGCATTTAATTTAAATGCCAGTTGTAATAAGTAGAAAAATAATCGTAATATCTCTTAAAACCGTACAGTTTATAAATGAAGTTAAATGTATTGTTGGTGTTAATAGAGAATACGTTTTGTATGCAATCCAGAAAACGAAAGTTTATCACCTTATTTGGCTGCTTATTGAATGATTTCATTTAGTTGTGTCTTTTGACTGTCAAGGAAGTAGACAGCAGACCATGCAAGTAAGGTAATTCGTAACATGGTGAAGAAACTGAATTGTTACGAAACGAGTCAGACGTATGAGACAGTATTATCACCTTCATGATACTTTGTATTCATTTTAATATGAATTGTCTGGGCATCTGTTAGCTGTGGAGGAGTACATACCTAAAGAACTATTCTATTTTAAAGCATGTACTAATGTAACAGGAAATTCACGCCCATCATGTTGGTGAGAATGACACGCCAAATTCTTATGTCACGAAGAATTAATGAAGTGTAACCTATTTGTTTGCAAACGCCCATTTAGTGACTAGTGAGTATATTAAGCACAACAGAGTCGTCATCGTCATAATCATAATTATTATCATATAGGTCAATGATTTGGCGGGCCCTTAGGCGTGTTCTCCTTACATTTTTCAGAATTTTGAACCAACGCTGTTTACAAGTAACTGGACTCTCTGATCGCATAATCAACATATCAGCAAAGCGCAAAGACCACCGCTTAAGACTACTCAAGACAATGTAAGACAAGGAACACAGTTCCTGTATATAAACCAGAATATGGGAAATTGTATAAATAGAATATGGTATGTTACTGGATGCAGAATACTAGCTGAAAATGTACAAGATACTGCATCATTATTAGTTTCCACAGTCTTTGAAAAATGTTTAAATATGTAGTGGATAAATGTTGTTTACCACTACCATCACTACCTCCACTACTACCACTACCACTACTACTACTACTACTACTACTACTACTACTACTACTACTACTACTACCACCATTATCATTATCATACGGTCTATGTCACTTTGCCCTGTTCCGGTTACACAGAAATGTTTGTCTATGTTCGAGAAGCTATCATTGTCACTTCAACGAAAGCTATCTTTCGGAGGTGAAGTCTGTACAGACCGTGGAACTTGAAAGTGAGAGCAATATAAAATACTGAATAGTGTAGTAAATGTTTTAATGAGACATCACTTTGTTGGCGTACAGTGAAATGTGGAATGGTGAAGTTTCTGGTGGTATATGTAACCACAGCATCCTGCCTCCGTCCACATTAGCTACAATAATGATACTGCTTTCATTTTCATACCCGTGCATGTTTTTATACTATTAATTCGTCGTCATACCGTGACACGTTTCCTCATGCTTGGTCATGCGTTTTCACTTGAAAGATTTAGAAATCGATAGTACTACAAAATGTTAAACCACACACACTTTCCTAAGAGAACAACTAGAACGAAATTGTCTGATGTAATAACTGTCATATTTGATGCTATGATAGTGCGTTTTAACCTTAGTAGGTTAGGTTATTTTACGACGATTTATCAACATATTAGGTTATTTAGCGTCTGAATGAGATGGTGATAATGCCGGTGAAATGACTCCGGGGTCCAGCACCGATAGTTATTCAGCATTTGCTCATATTGGGTTGAGGGAAAACACCGGAAAAACCTCAACCAGGTAACTTGCCCCAATCGGGAATCGATCCCGGGCCACTTGATTTCGTGGCCAGACGCGCTAGCCGTTACTCCACGTGTGTGGAAGCGTTTTAACGTGCTTGTCTGTCTAATCTAATACTTGTCCGCCATTCAACGAAAGTTCTTCGGACAGAATGTGGAAATTTGAGGAAAACAGTACTGAAGAACTTTTTCCCAAAACAAGTTCAGTTAATTTTGTAATTTTCAAAACGAAAATTGTACTCGCCCGTAACTTGTGTATCCAAGAATAAAATGCTTTTGTTTTTATCACAGTGAACTTGCTATGGAAATTAGTTTTATTCTTACCAGAATAACGTAAAGTTAAACATCTGTGGACTTCATTTATTTTAAGTCATTTTGTAATGAACTTGTTTGGGAACGAGATATTAACTTTTGTCTTCGCTATGTTTTTCAAAACTATTTATGATGCTCAGCGTTCTGTCAAATGAACATCGAGTTTATTTCATAGTGAAAAAGTGAAGCACGAGCTACAGTATCTCTGATGTCAGTATCAAGAAAGAATTGGAGTTACTGTTATAGGAAAATATTTTGAGTGGGCTGGCTTAAACTGAAAATAGTCTTCTTTAACAAACACATCGTAAGTAAGGTATAAGACTAAGGGCCTTGTTTTATTTTCCTGTTTACTCGTTTAAATTAAATTTACAATTTTTGAATGGAGTTGAGTTACTTGGCTCACCCAGTAAGAACACGATTTGAGTTCCACATCCGTGTTTCCATTCGTCTTGGTGAAACTATTTAGTCAGTTGTCCGAATACATGTTTGAACTTCATAAGTGATACTAATAAGAGAAGGCAACGGTGGTCAAAATGAAACATCTTCGATTCACTCGAATGCAACCCGTAAAACAGCAGAGTGAGGTGTTCAGAGATGGAAGGCGATACAGAGCTACAAGCAGGAATGTTCTCGGTGTCGTGGCGAATTTTTAAAATTTTCATAAATATAATACACATATCCTTGTCTGTACAATATGCTACAAACTATCCAGTGTCTAGAACAGTTCACAGCTATTCTCTAAATCAGCTCAACTGATATTAATACATTTGTTTAACACATGGTATTAGTATTTCTCAGATTACAATAATATTATTAGCTTTCATCTTTCATCTTATATACCGTGCATCATACACAACAAAACATTAATGTATATTAATATATTTTAGTCTCTTAGAATCAGTTTCAGAAAATCGGGAGTTACATCGGTTAATTAAGAATCAGTTTCAGAAAATCGGGAGTTACATCGGTTAATTACTGCTAGCCGCAGTTGATAGAAAAGAATGTCAGTCGGGATATATATCTGTATGTGTTTTCATTACTAAATAGGTGCTCACAAACATACGTTGTAGTGACCATAGCTTCATGGAATAGACAAAGGAACGGAGCTTTTGATATTTGCTTTACGGAAATTATTGAAAACTTTTTAAGTTCTTACGTCTACTTTTAGTGCTAACATCATGTTGTAAATCAGTAATTTCTCTTTGAAGATCTATTGTAGTCTTTTTTTACGTCTACCGAGAAATGATCAACATACAAAGAATCCAAAAGTGTTAAGTCAGGAAACCTGTTCTGACAAAATTGATCTTTTAGAATTACAAGGATATCAATATAATTATTCTATTTATTAGAAGGCATGTTAAGAAGAAAATTTAAGCGTGGAAAATAGTATAATGACGAATTTTAAGTGTTCCATTAAGAGAATAAGTTTGTTTATGAATTCCTGAAATTGTACCATACATTCGACAATTTGCTGGCGGCTTTACAGCCTAACATTTATCTGGTTTAAATGCTCAGAAATATCACATTGAAAACTGATACTGTACCCATACAAAAAAGAAATAGTTTATCGTGAAAATAATAATAATAATAATAATAATAATAATAATAATAATAATAATATAGTAATAATAATAATACCCCAATTGTAAAAACATACCTTTTAATTTCTCATACTTGATATAAATCGTAACATTAATATTAAGTCGATTAAACTAAAGTCTACTCTGATTTTTCATTTCGCAGGAAACCTTTCGAATCACCCGTTTTAAATGTATTGTTTCACCAGGAAGTGCGAATAGTTTACAAATGAATGTGTCTTGTCTACTAAAATTTAAGAAAATTGTATGAGGAAAATGTAAATACTGTAGGTTGAAATCGTTACGGCTTTAGAACTTTTAGGATATTATTGTGAATTCGGTAGATAAATCATTTGATAAACAGGCCAGTTTTAAATTCATTACGAGGAAGTGGATTAGCAAATGTGTTTGGGTTTGTAGCAATGAGACGTGTGACAGGTGATAATTTCAGATAATTTGTTTTGGTTCTTATAAGTTGATTAAGAGCGGCATTCTATAACGACATACGCACGATGTCTGGTTTAGAGTTCAGTGAACCTTAAAAAAAATTCGACTTCTTTCCCTGTCAGTCTTCATTTGCGTATGTATTGCGCCTTAAAGAAGGCAGGCGAATTTACATATGCAGTATATACGTGTATGCAAGTGCATTGGCATTCTCTTATGAAATACCAGAAATTAGCACATAAGTAAAGTGCTTATTGAAGTTAATCATTGTCGAAGCCATCAAGTGTTTCAGTTAAATGCTACTTCATCTGTTAATGTTACTACTATTATATAGAGATAATATTGATGTTAAATAACTTTAAAGAGAGTTTTACGGAAGTACGCGTTTTCATTAGTCTCCCTGCTTTCGGGTATATAATTTTCGCAGATACACAAAATGAAATATTTAAGGATCTGAAGTAAATCATGAATGATATTACACATATTTAAGAAAATTAACTTATTACATCTGAATTATTTTGAAAATATTTAGTAAATTTAGTCTGCTGCTATGGCTTACTTAATGGTTAGCGCATGTTCTTCCCAACCGACCGGTCCGTGGTTCGAGTCATGACGTGGGCGTAGGACGATATCCATTCCACAGGACTGGGTGTTTGTCCCTTCTGTTCTATGTTCTATGACGTCTCCGCGGCTGCACTGCATCGTCAGATCACAAGGTCAGAGAGGCTCGTATTTTGAGACAGTCTAGTTCTAGTACTCCAAAGACACCTTCCCCTACATCGCATTGGATTGTAAGTCTGTATAAAGAAGATCGTTAAATAATAAGATGAAGACGAATAATGAATTTATAAGACGAATAATGTACGTTAGTTAAGGTATTAAACTACGATTTTGTTAATGCATATTGCGTCAAATATATTATCACATGATGCTTTATTAGCTATACATGGTTAGGGTGACCAGACGCCCTCTTTTGTCCGGACATGTCCTCCTTTTTAGGCCTTTGTCCGGGGTCCGAGCGAATTTTTAAAACATCAAGAAACGTCCTCCTTTTCGTAACTTGTATGCCTGATAGCTTGAAATTATCTGATTTAACGCTTTTTTCTAGTAATTTGCCTGTAGGTGGCAGCACCATCGACGGAAACTCTTTGTCAACGATCATAACTCTTTTTGCCCCTCCTTTTTATAATCGTTGCTTAGAGCCCTGATCACATATATAACAGATTGCTCAGACTTATAGGCTTTGACGGCAACAACTTTTATTAATTTCACTATGCTGCCATCTAGCTACTGCATAAGAAATCACGTTATAACTCTCATTTGAATTGCATGGAGCAACTGTACTTCCATCCCTGATCACATATATAACAGATTGAAGGCAACCGCTTTTATCAATTTCACTATGCTGGCATCTAGCCACAGTAGAATAAGTCAGGTTATAACTCCCATTTAAATTGCATGGAGCAACTATACTTTCAAATCGCGGTCGTTATTAATCGACAGTGGCGATCCTGGTGGTTGTTCTCTTCTACAAGATAGCGTTTTTAACATTGGGATGGCCACTCTGTTATATATATTGTGTGATCTGGGCTCAGAGGTAGCTAGTAAATCGAGAGATCGCGGTGCGAATGTAAACTTAAATAGATATTTTCTGTTCTGTTTAATAATTGTAATTTCCTTGACTTTCCAACTATAAAATCATTATTATTAAGTTTTTCCATAATTATTTTGTAATAAAATAGATATTAACATACTTTTGGGTGTGATATGTCTAAATCTGTTCTGTAAATATTTTGTAATAAAATAGATATTGACGTACCGTAATTTAAAGTATAATATAGGCCTAAGCCTAAATCTAGGTACATATTTTCTGTCTTCTTTTTTGGAACAATTACCTCCTTTTTGAAGCTTTGTGCCCTCGATGTGAGTTTGGTCACTCAATACATAGTGCTTAAAAATGTTGCCTCTGAAGTAGTGCGAGTAGTAGTATTTTTTTTTTTTGCAGTGGCAGAGCTCTTAACTTGCACTTATTCGCTCCGACTCCACAAATGTAACCGCAATCACCGGTGTAACTCAAATATGTCGCTAGTACCACAGTCTAAGACATACAGTCACGAAACTTCAACACTTTTTCTGCCAACATTCGCGACACTAGCGCCCAAGCGGCAGGCAAGGCACTGGCCATAGTCTCGTTCAGCCAGCACGTGCTTTAAAGGGATGCGAGATGTTATAATAACGTTTTAATCATGCATCGGAATAAACGCAATGTGTGCAATAACGGAAATTGCAGTACAAGTTTAAATCTCCGAATTTGTCGTTCTTCAGATTCCCTAAAGACCAAGAGAAAATCATAACTCAGTCATAACCAATAATCCACGTTGTAGGTAGCCTACGTATTGTGTTTTATAAAACATCTATTAGTTATCAGTTACCTATTTGTATGTCAGGAAGGAGAGTTTAAATAAAAACAAAGTAAATACCTGTTACAGTATATTATTTTTTTTTTGTAGAAATCATATGTGTAAATGTGTAACCATTCCGATTTTGGATAATGTATCTACAGTTTTTAATGCAAGTAATTCCATACTTTTTGTATTCGTGTTTTTTTTCTATATATTTTTCAAAAGTTGAACGTTATATGGCATTCAAGTAGGGATCATGGTGTTAATTTTTCAAGAATTCATGGAGTATTGTAATCCTTTTGCAAAATATTCACTTCTTGAATAAATCCAGACTGTGTCGATAGATTTCTGATGTGTTGGTGTAGATTCATGTGACAGACGTATTAAGTTCTCAAGAGCCTTTTTAAATTTAATATAAAAAACAATCTTTTCTGTAATAATTTGTATGACTGTTATTGGTGTTGATTTTACATTCCCAGTGATTATCTGAGCTGTTCAGAGCAGAAGTGGTGTAAGTCAAAATTAGGTAATGAGATTTAAAGTAAATATTCTGTAAAATACAGCGCAAAGTAGCAATTAATATATCCTTCGTGCTATTCACTGACTACTAATAGTTTAAATAAATTCAATATTAACTGCTACTTTGCGCTGTATTTTAAAGCATGTTTACTTTAACCCTCATTACCCATTTTGACTTACACCACTTCTGCTCTGAAAATAAAATTAGGCCTACATTTTCTGAGTTAATTGAAGTCACAATTTTTATTTGTTCTCACCTACGTCATATTAACAGTAAGGGCATGTAAATTACGTATTATATAGGTAGAATAAGTTAAAATTAAGCTTATGTGTGAAAACTGGAAATGTAATGTAAAATGCAGTGAACTTGCCATAAACATTTAAACCATAATATCAGCACTATTTGTCACTCAAAATAATAAAGGAAATACCGGTTCTTAAGAAATGAAAAATAATGAACTTCATAAATCAATGTCTGTCATATTAAGGTTTAAATCTTCCCCTTTTTTATTTTCAAGTTTACCTGAGCGGCCGAGTTTACCCCAATTTGCGGTATGGAAAATAGTTAATTTCTCAGGAAATAGGGAGAGGAGTTCACCACGCAATGTACCCTACAATTTTGAAGCTACTAATTTTGACTCTTCTCACAGGAAATATAGAGTTCTAATGATTCATAAATATATTCAGGAATGAATTTAATTAACCATCCACGTACGAACAATTATATTATTTCAAACCATGATACGTGAACAGTTCCATGATTCAGTTGTAAGGAGCAGAAATAATTACGTTTATTCTCAGCTTCTGAAACTTGTAGATTAACTGCGTGTGAAATTCTTCTAGGATTCTAAATAAAAATTAATAAGAAACATACACTTACTGTATAGCATAAAAATATAAAACAAATTACGCAAAACCAGTTTTCTGATGTGTTATCATATGTCGTGTGCACACTTTTAACTTGCCTGCCGCTAGAGGGCTACTGTCGCGCCAGCTGTCAAATGTTGGCATATTTTATACGTATGAGTTGCGTGACTGTAAGTATTAGACTGTGCTAGTACCGGCCATTTAGTTCGTCAGAGACTCTCCAGAGTGCACCACAGGCGGTGGGTCTGCATTACGCTTGTAATGAATGATTCTGATGGCGAATGTTGGGATGTCACAAGGGAAACTGAGTACTCAGAGAAAACCCCTGTGTTGCCCAACACAAGAATTTGTGTAAAGTAGTTAGGTTTCAAACTATGGATGTTTTACCAACCATAACGGACGCTAATAGAATAGGTGACCCTTCGTTTCATAGTTGCATTAGTCTGAAGATGGAATCTGTATGCATTTCCGAAACTTTGGAGATGTTAAGTTCCAACACACGGTGGAATATCCGGAAGCCTACATTTGAACACAGTCACTGGGAAAGCCTACAATCTCGCATGTTTATGATAAGTTTAACTTTCGAAGAACTGAATTAAAAATTAACGAAATCCTTATTTTTAATATTTTATAGAAGTGCAAATACACTGCTCAAAAAAGTCTAAGGGACAAGTAGGCTACATTATTTGCTTCAGTTTGTTATTCATAGCAGTGAAATGGATATTACCTTATCTAAGAAATACATTACTTTGACTAACAAACAAATCAAGTAAATTTAAATGATTTTTATTTTTTATTAAATACTTAAAAGGTCAAAATACAACAGTGTTCATAAGTGAAGATTAAAAATAATGGAGATAATTATTACAGTTGTCTGAACACTATTTATTGATAAAATAAATAAAATAATAAAACTGGTTAGAAACCATACATGTTTCGGGGGCTATGCTCCCCCATCTTACATCTACACCGTAGTCGTGGTACAACCACTGAAGATGGGGGAGCATAGCCCCCGAAACATGTATGGTTTCTAACCAGTTTTATTATTTTATTTATTTTATCAATAAATAGTGTTCAGACAACTGTAATAATTATCTCCATTATTTTTTATCTTTATTTTTTATGTTGAAAACTGAACAATAACTGAAATGCTGCATGTTGAATAAAATGTTAGAAACATTTTGACAGGAAAAAATTGAACATTTCCATACAGATTGAAATGAATCCAGTTATTAGTAACAAGTATGACCTCTTCGTGCATTTAACATTGCTTGGCATTGACTTGGCATGCTTGAAATCAGATATTCAGTGTCTACTTCCAGAAGATTATCCCAAGTTTGAATTAGAGCAGTCTGGAAGTTTCCAGCGTTCTCTATATTCTCCATACGTGGTGTTACAGCCCTCTGAAGTTGATCCCATGCATATTCTACGGGATTAAGATCTGGGGACTGAGCAGACCAAGACAGTACAGAAACCTCTTCTTGCTGTAACCGTTCACAAACCGCTCGAGCTGTATGAGCGCGGGCATTGTCATGCATAAGAATGAAACTTTCTCCTAGGGCACTAGCAAATGGTCTCACAATTTGTTGCAGAACAGAATTTAAGTACACATTATGATTCATTGTCCCTTCCAGGAAAACAAGCCATGTTATTCTGTCCATCATTACTCTTACCCACACCATGATCGCACCACCTCCGTAGCTGTGGACTTCCTGAACATGATGAAATCTTTTTGCTGACCCAGGTTAACGCCAAATTCTGATACGCCTTCCATTGGGGTGAAAACAGAATCTAGACTCGTCAGAAACCATAACATGAGCGCATTCTTCATAACCCCAATTGACATGTTCTGCCCATGTTAGACTTGCTGCCCGATTGTTTCTCCGTAAGGCTGGTACTCTGAGAGGATGTAGAGAGAAGAGTGATGCTTTATGAAGTAGATTTCTTATAGTCTGGTCACTTACAACTCCATGAGTGTCCTGGAGGACAGATACAACTTTCCTGACAGTGACAGTTCGCTGACGCTTAGTGTGCAGAACTAGAAATCGATTCTGCCGTGCTGTTGTTTTCCTTCTTCGGCTTTGATGACGTTTCTTAACCTCACCTGTGACTTGCTAACGTAGTCATCGGTTAATAATACTTCGTGATGTTTTCAACACTCGAGCAACATGAGCCTTGCTTTGACCACCTTCTATCATTCCAACAGCTCTGAGCATTTCAGAAGTTGTGAGATGACGGCGTTTCATGATTAAATAAGATGACTTCGTATGATTGCAGTAAGATGACAACAAGATTTCTTAAAAAAGTTATATTAAAGAACCAAGCATAAAGACTTTCAACAGGATAAACTCTATAAAAATCTATAAGTAAACAATTAATTGTTAAAAATGTTGTCATGGCAACACCATGGAGTAAGTATTTCACTGATGTCATTATCAGAAATGTAGCATAAAATACACAAGAAATGTGGTACAAATTATAATTGTCCCTTAGACTTTATTGAGCAGTGTATTTGACATGATAAATAAAATAATACAAATTGAAAATTCTCCGCAACTTGTTCCATACTTTTCTAACGGTTTGTACAGTATTACAAGTTTATCAAACTAATATGTGTTGAACAAATACAGCATTTAGACGCCTGTAAGATTAGGCTGACCGAAAAAATGGGTAGTACTATTTGCCTTCTGAAACTTATGTGAATCGCCTTGGTCTCAATTCCTTCATCTAGAAGCCTCTATTAAACCGTTATCAAGAAAAGATTTCCTTTCTTTGTTTACATAATATATGCTTTGTTTTGTATTATATATTGTAAATATATAATTTTAACAACAACTGTACATAATTATCTACCTCGTTCCTCGTCGTACCTGCAAAGTCGTGCCTTGGACTAGCGATGTGAAATGAGCGCTGGTTCGAGTCCTCATGGGGGAAGAAACTTTCTCATGAAATTTTGTCCATGTAATATAAAAATTGGAGATTTATCCTTCGAAGAGGTGGAGAAATTCAGATATTTTGGAGCAACAGTAACAAATATAAATGACACTCGGGAGGAAATTAAACGCAGAAGAAATATGGGAAATGCCTGTTATTATTCGGTTGAGAAGCTTTTGTCATCTAGTCTGCTGTCAAAAAATCTGAAAGAATTTATAAAATAGTTATATTACCGGTTGTTCTGTATGGTTGTGAAACTTGGACTCTCACATTGAGAGAAGAACAGAGATTAAATGTGTTTGAGACTAAGGTTCTTAGGAAAATATTTGAGGCTAAGAGGGATGAAGTTACAGGAGACTGGAGAAAGTTACGCACGCAGAACTGCACGCTTTGTATTCTTCACCTGACATAAATAAGAATATTAAATTCAGACGTTTGAGATGGGCAGAGCATGTGGCACGTATGGGCGAATCTAGAAATGCTTATAGAGTGTTAGTTGGGAAGCCGGAGGGAAAAAGACCTTTGGGGAGGCCGATACGTAGATGGGAGGATAATATTAAAATTGATTTGAGGGAGGTTGGATATGATACTAGAGACTGGATTAATCTTGCACAGGATAGGGACCAATGCCAGGCTTATGTGAGGACGGCAATGAACCTCCAGGTTCCTTAAAAGCCATTTGTAAGCCAGTCTCCACTCAACGTGATGAATTTGGAGAGCTAAGGAGAGTTACGAAATTCGGTTTTGTAAGCCGTTGTAACGGCTGGGTGGGGGGAGAATCGTGCTAACCACATGTTACTCCCGTACTGCTTGGACGATCGATATTTCACTTCTGCAGGCATATTGACATGAGGTCAGCAGTTGGCTGGTCGGCCTTGGCCCTCTATTAGCTGTGGCGTCACTGATTTATTGTTTGTTGTTGTAATTATTTGCATTAGTATTTATTCCAGAACATGAAGACATTTATGGAATTCTTACACTCGTATTAATATTTTATTGATTTATTTTTAGTACTCTAAAAGAGCACGAATCCTCACGTTGCGACACAACTCATTTTTCCACTACCGCCCATACCTACACAAACACAGACTTTTTATAGCAGCATGTTTAATGCTTTATGCCAATGAGAGGTCATTATCCGTTGATATGCCAATTAAGTTACACAAAATATATACGATTTAAGCTAGAATCATATTTTACCGTAGGCCTACATAAAAAAGCTACGAGAAGTGCCAAAATGCTTTAGGGGCCCTTTGTACCTCTTTTGTCTTCTATTACAAAAATATTTTCACTTAATTTGCAAACATGCTGTTTATATACCTTAGTTCTAAAAGTTTAAAAAGAAAAGAAGACGAAAAGAAATAAATAAAAGCATACATTGACATATAGATAGTACATGCCTTTATTTCGGTTGAGTTTCTGCAAGAGTCCCTAGAGAAATAATTATTTAATCCTTAAATGTGGATTTTTCTAAAAAAAAAAAAAAAAAAGGTGGGGAGTTTTATTGAACATAAAGAAAAATCTGATAGCAGGAATTAAAACATCTTTGCAAGAGTTATCGAAAGAAAGGAGGAGTGTCGGAGTGGAAAAGATACGTTATAATGAATACTAAAATATGCTGTTTCTCAAGCGTTTCTCTCATATTTACAGTACTTTAAAAAGGATGTTCTTTTCTGTATGTTTATAATCAATTATGTAAAAAATGTTGTTTGCATTTACATATAATTTTCCAGGTAACTAGAACTCGCATAGAGACCTCCTTATAGTTTGTGTATCAGTTTTATTATTAATAAATGTGATTCTCTGTACCCTAGTTTGCAAGGATGATGACGTGAAGAATCGGTGTCTTTATAGTGATTACTATCCCAACACAGCATGCAGAGAATATTACATGTTCAACAAACCATTCGGGTCAAATTCTTTCGTTGAAAGTAGTCCTTCACTGTCTTTAGGCTTACGCAGAACATGAATTGTGATACTATCCGTGAGAAAGACATTATTTCTTTCTTATGATTTTGTGAGATTTATAAACTCCAAATCACTGTTGCCAACGAAAAACGTGCTAGAAAAGCCTTGCAAAGAACTTCTGAACTATTGGTCAAGATCACTTGAATGCGTTAACACATTTTGAAGAGGTTGATGTTTCTCATTGAATACTACGTCCAAAGTAACAAGTTTTTATGTATATATAACCAAGTAGCACCGCTCAAGGGTACGTGCCTTGTATACTTGCTTCAAGGTTAACCGTGATAGCTATACAAATGACGTAGATCGTCAGTAGTGATGCTACATGACGGGTGTGTTGTGGTCAGCTGTGAGTAAGGTGCTTAAATATTTTGGTGTAAAATGGTGTTGACATTTGGTGGCTGCAACATCTTTGTCCAAACGAAGTGAGTGTAGTGCGTGCCAAGTATTAGTGTGTGCAAGAACAGCTTAGTTTATGTAGATTATTATCTACTGTCATCGTAATAAAATGACTGAAGGTGTGTATTCAATATGGCTTTAGAATTTTCATCGTTCGTTATTTGTTAACGACAATTATTTGAATTATTTTTGTGATAGCACCATGTAATAAACAAATTATGTTATTACTATAGAATGTATTTTTAAACCTAGGTTTTTAATCATCTTTGCCACTATATTTCGACATGTTGACGGTAGTGAATGTGTACGACACTTTAAGTGCGCGAATTTTGAAGGCCACATATTCATCACTCAGGCTCTTAAAGGGTGTGCAAACTTTCTTATAATACGTACGTGTTAAACGGAACATGAAATTGTAGAATACCTAGCATTTGTATAGGAATAAAGAGTTTGGTTAAATTCATTCATAATTTATGTTGGTTAAATTCATTCATAATTTATGTGCAACCAAAATTATCTCATTAATTGGTTTGTGGATTGAGAGTTGACACCTTCTAGACCACTCTTCTCCCAAGCGGGTATACGTAGGTGTGGATGGACTTCTGCATATTAAAATATTATTTGCGTAAATGTGGAGCGATATGTCTTTGTAATCCCAGTAACACCATTATTTTTTAATGATTTAAATGTACCATTTTTATTCTTATATCATTACTATTTGTAGTTACATACAAAGTAACGGGGATAAAATCATAATATTATAAGATCGAAGTTGTAAAGTCACAAATTGTTCGTTGCCTTTATGTATCGACAAGTAACTTGCTAACAATAAATGGGAAATTCTCGTCATAGAATGTAGTGATCTTAAATCGAGCGAAGAAATGTGTGATTCATGTCTTTGTTCAAATTCTTTGCTACTGCACCACACCCTAGTTTATAAAAGGAACAAGAAAGATCATTACAAGGTCTTATTTTAAAGAAGTGCAATAGGCTACGCAGTTGTGCAGTATTGAGTGCGTTTGACCGTGTGATAAAGACAAATTATGAATAAAGAACTACGTAACAATGTTGACATACATTTTAATACGAGACTACTTTTTTATTTTTGGACCATACGTTTTAAAGTAGGCTACTGTTTATGTAATCCCTTGCCAGAGAACAGTCGTATCAGCGTCACGATCTTACGTTTCCTCCGTCTTAAATTACAGTTTCTCACAAAGAACTTGGGTGATTTGTATTTTGTGTTTTAAGGATGCGAATAGTTCTAAATAGAACATTGCTAGTTCATTGGGTTTTTACTTAAATATTTTTCATATTCGCTGACTGTTCTTTGTGGATTTAATGTTGAAATGTTAAACTGGTAATTAGAAAGGAATTTTGAAGTAGGCCTACAGTGCGTTCCAAGCGAACGTTTCCGGTGTTTCTGTCAGCTGACCGCGGCCAGCGGTAGATCTCCCTCCTCTCCCACCAAGCTATCATCGCTACTTGCACACGCGAATTCACGGCGATTCGCCAGATAACTGTGTATGATTGTTGTTGACTCGTTGTTTGGTCAACTCTCCGAAGAAAGATCTGAACCTCACAAATGATACCAACAAGGCACCACTTATGAGGCAGTTAGGCTAGGAGATAATGGAGTAGGCTGGCCAGTTCCTCCCTCCATTGCATACATTGCTGACTAGCTACATATTACACTAGTCAAACTTAAGATGCATACAAACAATTATTCTTCCTCTGACACACATCGTCAAGTGAGATGTACAGTACTGCCTGATAATACTGTAGATGTACAATAAGGTTAAAAAACAATAGGCCGGCGACAAATGTTCGAGAAACAGAACGGTGCGCATGCCCTTCTCCTTGAAGCTCCAGTTCACAAGATGACACAATAAATTAAACCATGTAAATGTGCTGTATTTTGTTCTAAAGTATGTTATAAAATAAAACGAAATAAAATTAATTCTAGCTGCACCAGGGCCTCTGAAGAGTGAAATAGCAATAAAATTGATAAATACTAAATCTATCGAAACGGGATACAACATTTATCGAAACGAAGACTAAGGAGAAAGCTACATAATACGCCGGATTAATGTATGAGCCATTGTAGAATAGGTGGCTTAAGCGTGGGACTGAACCAATTAGCATTGATTGTAGTAAGTTCGAATCTTAGTCTTAAGTTTTTACATTACAAATTCACCATAATAAGTTTTTACATACACCATTTGCACAAGTACCAAGTGGCGACATCGCCTGGAAGTCGATTGAATGTTTAGTAAATAACACAACCCGTCCCTCGGGCAACATTACTGTCTTAATTAAACCGTCTGCATTTATATCTGATTTATAGTTTTTAAAAATATGTTGAACTACAACATTAAAACATGTTACCATTGTAAACATTAATTTAGTTCTATTTGTTTTAATAATGGCAATACAAGTGATAGGCCTACTGTTCTACCATTCTTCAGTTCATATTAGAGTTTAGCTTTCTGTATGTTTTGTTTACTTATATTCTTCACAGAGAGCGTTGACAACGTTTGAAAGCCAATTTTCATAAAAAAAACATTAGAAATAATAAAAAGTATAGCTATATGTTATATAGCTGTTATATTGATATTTCATATTCTTCGTCAGTCATATGTCCAATACTTGCAGCCGTTTAGGTTCTTGAAACCCCTTTTTGGACCAGTCATGATATTGGAAAAATTAATTAAGGCCTACATATCGAATTAAACCGTAAAATTTTGCGTGGGATCTAGGAAAGGATAGTTCGTCTTTTTATTTCTCTACATATTAAAATTATTTTACTTTGATATGTTTTGAATATTAACTCCAGAAATAAATTGTATTTTTGTCCAAAAACACCCGTGACACCTACGAAAGTTTCACAACTCTCATAATGTAGGATCACTTACGTCTTACAAATGTGTTACGACAAGGGAAGAGAATCCTATTACAATGAGACAGTTTTCACTCAGGGCAGCGATTATGTGGCTTGGTCTGGAACATTTGTCAACAAACAAGTAGAAATAATATCATCAACATCATCATATTTTACGACACGGATTAAGTCATGATTGTTCCGGTTTCAAAGTGGTTTAATATTTGTCTGATCAGCGTTTTCTTGGACGTCGTATGTTTCTCCTTTCAACTGGTTTGTAATGAAGTAGTTTATATGGTATTCTAGGTAGTTCTATTCATTCTACGTATTCTCTCCATTATTCTTAAGTTTATTGAGATATTTAATTGTAATTTCCCCCATGTAGCATGGCTATACTTACAGAAATAATACCGCGTATAATTATTAATATCTGCCAAGTATAAGGGTTTGGGAACATTGGTGAACACATGAAACTCACTATAAATTTTGTTTACTTATATGTGATGTGCTTCTGATTTTCGAGAAAGCAAATAAACTGTTAATTTTGTATACAGGCCTAATAATAGCCCACGAATGATGGGCTGTAATATATTTGCAAGACTTGCATAACCAAGTTTATTAACAAATTCCACTAACACTAGTCATTAAAAAATATAAAATAGAACAATAAAAAAATCAGCCCTACTGGGAAGTGCACTTACAATCTCTGAGCCCGAAACCAGAAACCTTACCCCTATGCTACAGCACCTCATTGCCCTTGCCGCATTGTAGACACATCACTATCAAAGAATCAACCAGAACAAACATCAGAGAATTGCCTTCAAATGCAATGATTTTACTCATGTGAACCTGACTTAAAAACTTTATAAACTACCAAGAGTCGGCCCATTCTTTTTGAACCCAATTGTACATATCAGCCAGAACCTCAATCATAGGATATGTAATTTGGATATTGATTATGTATTAATAACACTCTGTACTCATCCTCCATACAGTAGTTGTTGAAAGTGTTGCCCATCTTGTATGATACTTCATTCACATCACATCATTCACATTCATTAAACCTATTCATTAAATTTAATACCGTTTTCTACAGGGAACTGGGGACCAGGAAATTTACATCTAAAGCTTTCCCTTGTTCTCACACACAATTTCTTTTCTGTATGTACATTTTCAAAATGTGCACATGTACATGCATTATATATGCAACATAACATAATGATCTGCACTTATTTTTAGCTGACTCAACGCATGCATTTATTGGAGATAGACCGACACAGCTAATTTTGGGAGACAGGGATTCACCAAGCATGCAGTTTTCAAGTGGTGATGTGCATCTCTTTTTCCCCTCATTCCCTCTGTTTTGGCACATACACAAAAAGATTCATACCTGGAGGATAACATAAACGCCAGTCAGGAATGATGAAGCTAAATCTTACAGAATACATGCATACAGTTAAGTGAAGACGAATCTGAGAATAGTTGAATCAGCATATTAAGTGATTAGTCATAAAACAGGGATGTCCAATTTAGAAAACTTGTTGAATTTATTAATTACGTAAGTTTTAATCTGGCAAAGCACCGTGAGTTTGTAAGTGCAAGCAGTGGTGGTAGCGGGGGACTTGCTTCTGGTTGGCCGACAGAAACGATGGGAACAATTACTAGGATGCACTGTAGTGTATTGTTCATTAGAATACAGATGCCATTAAGTTGATGAATTAATGATAAGGCGATTATCGACACATGATGGAATAATAATAATAATAATAATAATAATAATAATAAAATATTCCAAATACCTGCAAAGAATCCTCATAGCTTTTTTATTTACCACGAATCAGGGTTCGAACTCCATTTCCTGTCAATGAGAATCTCGTAGTTAACAGTCAAGGTGGTAAATATCATGGATATCAGTACTACAGACTTCGAAGTTAATATTCTTTTTGTTTTTGGTAGGAAATAAATCACGAGATACTAACAACATTGACATGTCTTTAAGATAAGCAACTGAAGCTTTTATTGATTCTGTTTCAATATTAAACATTGTTCAAGAAGCTCGTTAATAATATGATAGATTAATATGTAGTTTCACTTATTTGAATTATAATGTTTCATACTTGAAAGACACAGATATTTATGTAAAATTAAACCAATTTCATTGGATATTTGGTACAATAACAAAAGTGTAATGAAACAAAATAAGATGAGATTCTCAATTGGAGTTGTAGTGGAGAACTGGACATTGGCTAAGAAAGATAAATTAAATATTGAGTCTGTAGAGATAATATTTTTTATGCTACCTTGCTAAAAATATTTAAAAAAGGTTACAATTAATAATTTGAAAGATCTAAAAAGATAATCTGATGCGAACATCTATTAAGAATGTAAGAACATCTAGCAAAACAAACTCGTACACCACAAGGTTGGAAATTACAGAGAGTGGAGCAGTCAATGGTAAAACGGTTTGCTTTGTTATTGGAACAGGTCAAGAGACATAGTCTATGTATGAAAAGTAGTAGTGTAATGCAAACATTAATTGATGTAAGCCACCTGCGTAGCTCAGGTGTGAGACTTGTTTTTCTATTGGTCCAGAGCTGCTCTCGGGCATGGGTTGGATTCCTGTTTGAGCTGTTTACCTGGTTGGATTTTTTTCCGAAGTTTTTCCCAACTATAAGGCGAATATCAGGTAATCTATGGCGAATCCGCGGCCTCATCTCGCCAAATACCATCTCACTATCACTAATTCCATCGATGCTAAATAACCTAGTAGTTGATACAGAATTGTTAACTTGCTAAAAAAATTTATTGATGTAGGCCTTTATCATTTACTAGTACAATTTTAGAAGTACCAGTAGTTCAAATAAAGTTTATAAATATAATTGAAATTCAGACCAACTGTCAACTGGTAGCATCTCACAAAAGGAATTAATTTTAATATTGGTACTCGTTTTTTAATCCCATGTATGAAAAATGACTGCCATTTTCATTCTACCATTGCTCCATTACCATATTGTCAATTTACCGACTCACAATAGTCTGATGTAGAAGAGTAGTTAAGATTGCTTATTGTTATATTGTACCATAGCTGTATCCCAAAAGGGCATACTTTTTGGTTTCACTGCATAAAGTATGTGTGTAACCAGTGCTGTATGCAGGATTTGTTTATGGGTATGGAGTGGTTTCAATAAGATATTTATTATATCGTCTTTGTTTTTATAAAACCTTCTATGTGGCAGCACAGAAAATAATTTTTCACGAGGAAGAAAAAATAATTAAAAATCAATAGGTCTGATAAAAATATGAAGTAATTCGATAGAAAACATTGGTGAATATGATGAATCTAAATGACTTCATCGAAGATCAGTGTAGGGCTATTGATATTTAATTAATTCTTTCATCCTCCTGAAAAATTATTTTGTGTACTGTCACATAGGAGATTTCATTAAAACAATGACGATATACATTCTTATTGTATGTTGAACCCAAACCAAGAACTTATAACACTAAAGGATATTGAAATATCAAACTGAAGTAAATTATTGAAACTGACAATATTACCAGTACCGGTATCTAGATTCAAATAGTACACTGACACTGTCACAGGTCACATCCTATACATATTAAAACCACTGGCTATGATATTGATTACGTGAGAAAAAATTTTTTATTACAATACTCATAAAGCAATAATAAAATTACAATAATTAAATATAATATACTTTATGTGTGATTACTTTAATCGTACATTGAGCCTTTCAGATTTAAGAGACCATAGTTTCTGGTATGAACAAAGTAATATAACCATGACAGTAAGCAAGTCATACACAACCAGGAATATGCTGTTATTGCATAGAATCAAAGGATCTATGGAATTATGAAGCTTCTTATCAAAAGATTAAGAGTTGCTTCCAGAGGGGGAAGTATATAGAATTCTGTTAGTTTTTCCATTCCAGCTTTTCTTCATTTGAGAGTTCTGCTTCAAATATGGAAAGTGATGTTTGAAATAGTTGCAGAGTTTCATTATGAGAGACAGACTTGTCACCAAGGGAGAAAATGATTTCTTCGAGAAATGGGATGAAAATTACCGTTCTGAAACAATTTTCTGCTTGTTTCCTGGAACGTTGGTCCTCATTGTTTGTCGACTAACAGTTCAAGGCTGAGATACAAGAACTGAAACCTTACTATTATTTATATACACACAAAAATCTTGCCCCTGCATCTTCCCTCATGACTCAAGAGATCTTTTAGCATTCATGGATGCGTTGACAACTTGGCTGAGATCCAAGTTTTCAGTTTGAAGTTATTTACTAAGAGAAGTGTAATTTGAAACTCGTGTATGACATATATACTTATCAAGAAATTATCAATCATGTTGCTGCTTTTTTTTTTCTCTCTAAAACCTTCAGTAATGGATCAAGTAGCTTCAATAAATGTACGAATAGAATCATTCTGAATCCATCTTATGATTGACAGTTTCTTTTAGTTTACTCTGTGTTTTTCGTCCATATATTCGACTTTATCTATCAGTACTGCTTGTCTTCTCTTTTGAGAATACAGAAGAATGCATAAGCCTTACAATAGTACTCATACAGTTCCTGATTTCTGTTACACTACACCTTTCTGAAATGGCCAGATTTAGACAGTGAGCACTGCAGCGCACATATTGGGCTTTTATAAAATTTTCTACATAGAAGATTGGAAAATTAGTGACAACACTGCTAGAATTCAGCTTTCCTAATGATTGCTAGGGAACGGATTTTTATGCGCTAAATAACTTGAAAATATTAATTTTCTTATGTAGTTTTTTTTTTATTGGGTTATTTTACGACGCTGTATCAACATCTAGGTTATTTAGCGTCTGAATGACATGAAGGTGATAACGCGGGTGAAATGAGTCCGGGGTCCAGCACCGAAAGTTACCCAGCATTTGCTCGTATTGGGTTGAGGGAAAACCCCGGAAAAAACCTCAACCAGGTAACTTGCCCCGACCGGGATTCGAACCTGGGCCACCTGGTTTCGCAGCCAGACGCGCTGACCGTTACTCCACAGGTGTGGACTTCTTATGTAATAAGAAAATGGAAAATATGTATAAAAAATGAAAAATATGTACAAAAATTGTACAAATATTTTGTTTCAGTATTACAAAATTTTAAGTATGTATTATAAAAAATATCACTCATCAATCATGTTGAGACAGTGATGGATTCAAATAGCTCGCTTTCGCAGTGAACAAAGAACCTTTCACAAGTTTTCCATTGCAAACCAGTGTTGGTTGTCTTGGAACAATATGCGATGCAGGAGGAAGGAGAGAGATAAGTGAACCATCGTTACATGATTTAATGCTGATATTTCTTTATATGCTAATAGAAAACAACACTTGAAGCTATTTAATTATTTTAACCTACAACAACATTTCCCACTTTCCTACCACTGGAGTCCGGTGATTCGTCCATGCTTACCCATATTTTTTTTTATTTTCACATTCTGCTCTGATCATTCCTAGCATTTCTTCGTAACATAGAGGGACATGTTGATTCTTCTGGTGTTTCAAAATTTGTGTATTTTGTAAGGGACTTTCTAAGCTTTGGACATTTTTAGTTATGTAAATGAATATGAGATGACACGAAAACTTTGCATAAATCTGCATAATATTAAAAACTTTTTGAAAATGGGGTGTGTGAAGGGGAAGCTGCTTCGCCCAAAAGAACGTGAAGTGGGCATTCTATGTTTATTACCTAATAAATGCTGCTCAGCATTTACATATTTCCCGCATTTTTACACAATAGAATTTTTGTGTCACTTGTAAAAATTCCACTAATTTCAGCAACTTATTGCTGCAAATTGGAATGAACACTTGACTTAACTTTCGGCATTATATCACCAATTACTTCACGTATGTACTGGTACAGCATAAATGACCTGAATGAATGAAGATGCCCCAATGGAGAATATTCAAGTCAAATGCATTGCATCAGCCGTCATTTCATAGATAAAGGATTCCCCTTTGAGAGTGTGAGACATCATGTGTAGTCAAGGTCACAACGCAATATATTTAAGAAAGTATTTTATTCACATTGTTTTCATTAATATGTAGTATGTACGAGTTTTTGGATTGATTTTAAAAATTTGAACAAAGAAAAAATAATTAATGTATTTATAGAAAAAAAATAATTTATGTATTTATAGCTAAGTTATTTAAAATGTATATTTACATAAAAATTTTACAAAAGTACGTATTTTTTTTGTGAAATAAAATTTCATATACAAATTACCGTGTTCTAGTTCGGAATATTTGTCTTAGTTACAGTCTTTTATCTGTAAAAAAATATTTATTCAGATAAAAATCTGTTTGCTAGTGATTACCAGGGCGCGGGTTTTGATGACTCAAAAACCCCAACAAAAAATGACCTATAGGATGACCCAAAAATGTTAGAAAATTACCTAAAATGCAGAAAAAAAATTACCTAAAAATAAACAATCCTATACATAAGCAGTAACATGAACTGCTGCCAGGTAGTCAAATGGAGAATAGCAATGGCAAAGGAAGCTTTTATTTGAAAAAGGCTCATCTTCTGCAAACCTTTGGAGAAAGAACTAAGGAAGAGACTAGTGAAGTGCTTTGTATGGAGTGTGGCATTATATGGTTCAGAAACATGGTTATTACGAAGAAGCGAACAGAAGCATTTGAAATGTGGATATAGAGAAGAATGGAGCATGTGAAATGGACAGACAGAATAAGAAACGAAGCTGTGTTGCAAAAAATGGGTGAAGAAAGAATGATGCTGAAACTGATCAGAAAGAGGAAAAGGAATTGGCTGGGTCACTGGTTGAGAAGAAACTGCCTTTTGAAGAATGCAATGGAAGGAATGGTGAATGGAAGAAGAGTTCGGGGTAGAAGAAGATATCAGGTGATAGACGACATAAGATATGTGGACCATATGCGTCGACTAAGAGAAAGGCAGAAAACAGGAATGACTGGAGAATGCTGGGTTTGCAGTGAAAGACCTGCCCTTGAGCAGAACACTATGAATGAATGAATGAATATATAAGGCATTGACTCTGTTAAGAGAGAAGTTTTATATAATATTCTTATTGAATTTGGTATTCCTAAGAAACTAGTTCAATTAATTAAAATGTGTCTCAGTGAAACGTACAGGAGAGATCTTATAGGTCAATTTTTGTGTGATGCTTTTCCAATTCACTGAACTCTAAAGCAAGAAGATACTCTATCGCCTTACTTTTAAACTTGGCTCTAGAATATGCCATTAGGAAAGTCCAGAATAACAGAGAAAGGGTTTGGAATTAAACAGTTTTCATCAGCTGCTTGTTTATGTGGATGGCGCGAATATGTTACGAGAAAATCCACAAACTATTAGGAAAACACGAGAATTTTACTTGAAGCAAGTAAGAAGTTAGTTTGGAAGTAACTCCCGAAAAAACAAACTATATGATTATGTCTTGTGATAAGAACATAGTACGAAATGGAAATATAAAAATTGGAAATTTATCCTTTGAAAGGTGAAGAAATTCAAATATCGTCTTGGAGCAACAGTAACAAATATAAATGACACTTGACAGGAAATTAAACACAGAATAAGTATGGGAAATGCCTGTTATTATTCGTTTAAGAATCTTTTCCTATCCACTCTGCTCTAAAAAAAACTGGAAGTCAAAATTTATGAAACAGTTATATTACCGGTTGTTCTGTATGGTTGTGAAACTTGAACTCTCACTTTAAGAGAGGAACTGAGGCTATTGGTATTTGAGACTAAGGTGCTTAGGAAAATATCTGTGGCTAAGAGGGATGAAGTTACAGGAAAATGGAGAAAATTACACAACAGAGAACTGCACGTGTATTCTTCACCTGATATAATTAGGAACATTAAACTTAAATCTAGATGTTTGAGATGGACAGGGCATGTAGCACATATGAGCGAATTCAGAAATGCATATAGAGTGTTAGTTGGGGCCGATGGCGGGCTTATGTGAAGGCAGCAATGAACCTCTGGGTTCCTTAAAAGGCATTTGTAAGTAAGTATGCATACATAAGTAGTAAAAATCCTACCTCATATTAACAGCTCTCCTCTCCATTGCAATAGATGACAGTGTACATTAGAAGATTCTGGAATATAAACGACAGGTGGGTGTCAGTGAGGATGTTGTTATACATTTAGAAGCTTTTTTCCACATCCGCACCACCGCAGGAGCATATTTGAGGAGTGACAGATCACTGGGTGTTAATCTGCGCTGTTTTGAAGCTTTCTGCTGAGAGTACTTTAAGGATTGTGCACAAAGTTTTGTATCCTGGATTTTTTGCCTAACACTATTCCTTTATTTGGAAGGCAGAATGTACAACAGCAACTCAGCTATGAGCTTCATCTCCTATTCTATTTCTCTTCTCCCTTTTGACGTCACTTTTTATAGAGAAAATCCTTTCAGATTCCACTTTTGAATGGGATAGTGTTAGTACTAATTTTGCGAGTTTTAGTTCGTCATTGAAGTTTTTAATTTAAATTATAAAAAAGTATCTTAAAATTTAAAAAATGACCAAAAATGCCCTCAAAATAAAAAAAAATAACCTAAAAGATTAAAACCGGAAAAAATGTTAAAAAACGACGTAAAAACTATACATTTCTATAACCAGTAACTCGTATCCAGGATTTAAATATTTACAGGCTTTGCAAAGGATGTAAAGAAAAAAAGATGACATGTCATCAAATTCTGCTCCCTGGTGATTACTAATGTAAGCTAGTAGTATGAGATGCAGTGATATGTGTTATCCAAGTTATAACGTAATAATCTCATATATATTATACTCAATAACAGTGGTTGTAATAATAACACTGTTATCTACAACGTTCTAATGACCCCCTCTCCCCCCAAAAAAGAAAGTATGACAAGAGTAGTATCCTCTCAAAATAATGTTTATTGTTTATGATTATGGAGGTATATTAATCACTTATCCTATTTCAATTGTAATACTGTTGATGCTGCATAGAACAATCACTTTTTGGAACACCATTTATGACCAGCAATGTGCCAGAAGCACCAAAATCTCGAATACCCATCTGGTCAATCCAAGTGGAGTGGTCCAACAGTGACCATTTTTAAAAACGTTTAGGGTGCTATGCATAGACATTTCGCTAGCCCACATTACGAGCGTGCTAAACTAGCCCCGGCTATCGACTGGTTACTTGTACAGAATTCATATCATATCGCTAACACTGGTTTATGTATACGAAAAATGTTAGTTCGCTGATCATCCACCGGAAGCTGGCGCCAAGAATGTCTATGAATATGGCCCTTATTGTTTTAATAGTGATGATCTCTACCTGATAGTGGACAGAAATTAGTATTAGTTTGTTTTTATTTACCTTAATTTTTGTACTATGATATTCTTCATCTTTTGGTTCTTCCAGACATTTGCGAAAAATGCGATAGCTCAGATCAGAAAAATGATAGAAAGTACAATCCAAACTATATTTTATGTCATGTATCTTTGTAATAATTGAAATTTAAAGTCGAAGTTGATTACTGCATTTAAAAATAAATTACAGTTTTAAATTTTTTTACAGTAGGAAGGAATGAAATACCAGGCTGTCATTTTGTTAGAGGACAGCTAAACACTCATACCTTCAGCAAAAAATATTTTAGTTCTCTTACTGTCTCCTTTTTTAGTTAGAGCAATGATGAGTTGCACGAGTACTTAAAAGTTGTTAGTAATTACTGGAAAACTACCGATGCAAGAAAATTTAATATTTTACCAACATAATGACTGGAAACTTTCAAAGGACCGCTGCTTATAGAACTGCCAAAAATTTATCACAATTTTTCTGTACATTGTGTTCTGTATAATTTAGATTTAGACACTTAACTTGTTATGTAGTTACTTCTTTCAAATTGCTCTTAATATGATTGTGAAACAATTTGTTGTTTCTGACGATTTTTCATTGAATTTATAATATGTCCAGTTCTTATGCCATCTGTATTTGGGTGCAGCTGTGTATTTCTAGAAAGAAAACTTTCTGTTGTTGAGTAATTTTCTAACTATATTTTCCTTAATTTTGTTCTTTTAATTTCTGAAATTTATTATCTTGTTTCAACAGGGGGAGACAACAAGGGAGTGGACAAGATGGGAGGCCGGCCAGTGCAGATAGTTGTTAGTAGAAACGACCACACATTTGAATTGGATGAGGAAGCTCTGGCTTCAATTCTTTTACAAGATCATGTTAAGGATAAGAATGTAGTGGTTGTTTCAGTAGCTGGTGCCTTCCGGAAGGGAAAATCCTTCCTTCTTGACTTCTTTCTCCGGTATATGGTAACGCAGGTTAGTATAGATTGTAAGTTTTTGATGTATGATTATTGCTGCATCATGTAAGTGGACTCTTGATGAAAAGTATTAGTGTTTGTTTCAGTTAGTAAAAATTAATGAATATTCAAGTTACTGATTAGATTGTGCAAAGTAGGTTAGATGTACATTCAGGAAATATTATGTCATTTAAAAGATGCAATACACTGTATATTAGTTTATTACAAAACAGCTTCCTGAATTTATAGATTGACAACATGCTAAGGTAGAGCAATATACAATATTAATGGTAATAAAAGACTAATAATTTAAAATTAATATAAAATGATATTTTAGGAAATAAGTTGCAACAAAAGTAAAAATAAATTGCAATTCAAATAAAATTTTCCACTTATAAATTGTTATACAATTGATTTTTTATGTGGAAGGACTCCTTAATTATGATGATAACATTTTTGTGAATTTTAGTAAGTTTCCACACTTCCACAATATGGCGTGGTATAATTCCATTCCACGATCAATAAAAACATCTTTAACTCAGTTTATATTTATTTTTATAATACGGTAATGTTGGTTCATAATTGTTTTTTTTTTTCAATGTTTACAGTAATATTCAAATCGAACAGTATGGTTGAGGATATAACATTTAGAACCATTTTCTTTAAAAGCTATTATATCAATTCTGCGGCAGCTACCATTGGAGATGAGGCCACGAACTTCTTCTTAAACAGTAAAATCTGTTTTCTTCGTTAAAAATGAGATCTGTTTAAAAATTAAAACACCATTTCATTCACATACTTGGTGTATGTGCAAAACAATTAATGTAAAATTGAAATATGATTGACAGGTTCTATAAAGCATTCATAAGAAATTATTGAATAATTTATTGTTTCATTTCTTCATTGTTAAAAGGCTGACAAAAAATTTGACAGTAGAACCTTGGTTCCGAAGAATTTGACGTAAATACATCTTTTATTAAAATTAACTTTTTTGACATAATGACTCTTCGACATAGGTCTAAACGTATTTTAAAAAAAATCCGAATTATGGCTTCTGATGTTTAACTGTCAGATTTTTAACCGCAACATCCAAATTACACCTTGCCTAATGATTAGACAGATAATGGAGTGAGACAGATGACTTGGAAAACCATGAGACACATTATATACAGAATGGAGTGGGACAGTCCACAAGAAACCTGGAATATTACTAGGCCTGTGATATTGGAGCATGTTTACGGTGAAAGAAGGCCAACTCATTCCAGACTATATAGGTACACAGAGTACGCTGCAGCTCTTCGTGTTGTACAGTACAGTCTGCAGAATAGAATAATACACACATCCCTTTGAATTACTTTCTATCTTTATTTAACTCATTTCAACTATTAGAAAATTCTGTTCAACACACGTGGGCTTAGATATATTTTCTATTGCGTGTTTAGTTTGTAATTACAGTGAACAACAAGATGCATTCTCAAAGTTTGAAGGCGAATGAGTATCTACTACTATCTAGTATGAATTTGAATGCAGAAAAGGTGCAGAACGACAGGTGCATACGTGAAATATTTAACATAATTCAATTCGACATCTAAATTATCTACTGTGTATCTGTCACCGGATAGAAAATTAGCTACCTGGCAGAGTGAACTGAACCCATTATTTTTTGTAATACATATTTCATTTTCGTTTCAGATTTTGTTGCCTATGTCGTCTTGTATACTATTTAGTTTAGACACAATATTATTCATTACTGAAATTTGTTCCACCAGTTTAACTCCACTCTTTTCTGAACTTTGAATCGGATGAGGAATAAGTCCAAAATTTGATACAATAAAATGACACTGTTGTTCAATATTTGGGTCACTAAGAAGTAATTGAACCATATCTATAAAAGCTGCATCATTCTTATCGAACATCTCTATTACCTTCTTTACGCTGGAAAAACGTTCTGCACATTTCCTTGTTCCAGCCGTTTATGTTTCATTGTACTTACGTGCCTTTGAACATTATATTCCTTGTTTTTAGCAGATGTAATGCTGACATTGCAAAGTTTACAATACAGATTGTTATTTAGAATGCAAACTGCACCATACTGTGAAACTAAATATTCTAGTTTCGAGACGCGTTTCTTTCCTTCTGAGCCATACTGCAAGCACACTACACTTCACGACAGTTTGTATTACACTTGAATGAACTGTACCGCGGCAGTTGTGTCTCTCCGTACACACATACACTTGCGTACTCTGTGTATATCCTGTAGTGAATTGGCTTCTTTTCACTGTAAACATGCTCCAATGTCACAGGCCTAAATATTACACAGAGTAAAAAATTACGGATATTTGTTTAATGTAAAAATAAGTGGAAAATTATCTTAATTAGAATAAAATAAAATAGAAATTATTAAAGGTCTTTATTTTGTGATTAATATAGGTTGTATTACTATTACAAATTCATTCCTGAGTAATCAACAGTTGAAGGTATCTCGGCGCTGGATCTTACGCTTAAATTTTTCACTTAGGCCTACGCCTAATGTAACACCCTTTTTGTCAAATGATCATTCCACATAAAGTGGTTTACGTGAAGGGCGGGGACTTTTAGACTACCCCGTAGTGAATATTAGCACACTGTTCAGTGCAAATGTTTTTGCAATATATGTCCGAATTTTCATTAGTTTCGTGAACTGTCTCTAAAATGATCACAATATTTACATTGTATTCTAAGGATGTTGATTTATGAGAATATATTTATCCGGAACTGTTCTCCCCTAATTTTCCAACAAGCTTCTGAAATTACATTACACAACTCACATCTCAGACGGTTTTGAGGTATAAATCAGGGTGTTGACAAATTCTGTATTGTATTCATAATGGCAGCAAATGAGACCAATTCGCATCTGCGGAGACAGAAGAATAAATTTTCTGGGGAAGGGAAGAGAGGAAAAGGAGACAGTAGCCTAGATAAGGATAACTGATTTGTTACATTTTGAAATGGCCGTTGTCAAAGCAATCAAAAAGCAACAAAACTGGAAAAAAGTATTGTGACATTAAATCATTATATTATTTTCTAGTACTATTGCTACTGCTACATGTTTTCTACAACTGACATCATTTCCTGTTTCCTTTGTTTCAAGTCTCTTATTCCTTCTAATCACTCTCTCGAAAGCTTCTTTCTTCCTTAACTTAGTAGATACCTCCTCACTCCATTGCTTCTTGGGTCTTCCTCTCTTCTACTTGTCTTGAGGAGTCCAATTTCAAATCCTCTTTTGCCCTCGATCAATCTCCAAAATAATAATAATAATAATAATAATAATAATAATAATAATAATAATAATAATAATAATAATAATAGTAATAATAATAATAATAATAATGATGATGATGATGATGATAATAATGAAAGTATAATTGTAATTATAATAATTGAGGGCTTTGCCGGAAGAAAGGCGGAAAGACCTATACGCCCTTCTTCGGGAAAACGGTTTAAAATGTAGTGAATAATTATAGTAGCGATATTTTGTTTTGATTATACTGTACATACCTGCAGGACAGGGCTGCATGCGTGTATAACATTTTATTCAGGTGCGTTTTAAAATCTTAGATTGCATGTATCTCAATTCGCCATATTGACGTATACGCCCTTTTTCCGGCAAATCCCTCAATTATAATATTTATAATAATAATAATAATTACCCTTGGAGACAATGACGATCTGGATGCCCATTAAAATGTCTTTTGGACCCTGTCTAGCTGGAACCGAAACAGGTCAACAGTGTCCTAAATTCGTGTTTGAAATGTGATGATGATGATGATGATGATGATTATAATAATAATAGTATTTATTTATATATGTATTTATTATTTTATTTATTTATTATAATATTAATATGCTGGTCAACAGCCATAGGCCAATAATAGCCCAGCACAAGTGATACAATTCATTCATTCATTCATTCATTCATAGTGTTCTCCTCAAATACACGTTGTGTTATATACGGTTAGGAGAAATTGGTGTATTTGACTGGTGTTATTGTGAAGTATTGATTACAATCTACTTTGCTGAAAATGGTCGTATCTTCCAATTCATATAACTATAAGAACATAACACAAAGTAAGCAAGAAAACAAATCTTTCCATAGGCAAATAATATTGTGGATTTTCGTTAGATATACTACCATGTTATATTTGTAAAAAAAGAAACGCATAATGTGAAAAAATCACAAAGAAAATTATCTGATTTGTTTTTGAATAAGTAGCAATTATGAGATGTTGATTTAAAAAAGACAAATTATTTTTTGCTAATATTGTTGTATTTAATGTGCATAGTTTTTGGAAGAATTGATTTGTAGATACTAATGTGAAAAAGTCTTTCCAATAGTTCATAAGAAATAACTGCACGGGAATGCCAATAAGTTGTTATTGCAAATTTCGAAATGTGCTATAAATATTGGAATCTCAAATGTAATTTGAATTGGTTAATTTATTTACAAAATTAACAGACAGAAAGAAGGAGCTGAAAATTTGAAGTATCTTATAGAGAAAGAAATAGCTTTCTTTTTCTTTCTCTAGAATGAAATGTTTTTGTGAAGAAATGTGAGCCTCATTTAACTCTTAGAATATGAGAGAAAATTACACTCTTACTCGCAAATCATTAGCCAAATGGCTTCTAATTAAGCAACAAAAATACATTATTGAATATTACTTTTATGTACACTTGGTCAAAATGAAACTGGCCGGCGTCTGAGAGACCAAGTTCGAATCAGGTATTTCCATGAGCGATCAGGACAGCCAGGCTTTGTTCAAAAGTTTGCGTATATTCTTGTAGTAGTTATAATGGGAAACACAACTGTTAATCACTAAAATCTTCCGAGAAAATAATTCATGACGAGATTTAAAACAGACAGATGGTTGAGAGTGTTTAAACAGTGAATGTTGTAACACAAACACATATATAACAGGTTCGCAAGTGGAGTATGTCTATTGCTCGTTACAATGCCGTTCTTATTGCAGTAGTACTCTTAGTGTAGTGGTAGAGCATTAGCTAAGTGTTCATGAGGTTGCAAGTTCAGATCTTAGTGGAGCTACTAAATTTTTTTTTGCCTTTAAATGCATCGGTGAAAATATAACAGGTTTTCGTAATTTGTTTATCCTTAGAATACTTTTCACTTTATTATTTCTTTCTTGTTAATAGAAAGTTTTGATGCTAGATGAAAGTAATACTAAAGACGACAATATTAAAATGCTGTGTTAATTGTTTTAATAATCCCTGCTGCTGTACACTCTATTGCCTAAGGAACATTCAGTAAATATGTTGAGGTTAAATAATTGACAATAATTAATTTGCAAGTTGTGCTACAGGGAATATGATTATTATACTAACCTAAATCAGTGATCATCAGGATCTAAACGTAGTAATTGTAAATAAGAAGAAAAACTATAATTCTGATGAAAAAATATATCCTGATTTCCTGGAATTATAACCACAAATTTTGTAATTATCTGTAAGTAACATGAAGTAACATAAGCAAAATTATTTGACTATATTACACTAAAACGAGTTATACATCTTGATTACACAACTTTTAACATTATATCACTTTGAAAAACATATGTGTCTTTCACGTGTTAAATGTTATGTTAACAAGGTAAAATAAAATTTAACACGTGAAAGACACACAATACGTTTTTCTAAAAGGAGTTGTAAAAAATAAAAGAAAGGACAAAACAAAAAATTCACTACGGAGATTCGATAACGTCTGTATAAAAGTTAAGTAGCTTAACCACTGCTCCACACCAAGCATGCTATGGAGGTAAGCCAAATCAGTGCCTTGTATTATGGAGTTAACGAAAGCTCCGCACAGAGGTTTATGGTAGTGAACTGTACGCTCACCTGAAGGGACTTAGAAAATTTTAACTACTCAAGAGGCCGACCAGTTTCATTTTGACCAAGTGTACATGGTATTTATCTAAAAATTTAATTAAACTTTATTGAACTTAAGAACATGCCATATCTCTTTATAATAGGTTAGAAATTTAAGAGAGGTCACACTGGTAGGAAGAAAAATAGTGAATATTGTAATTAATCCAGATGTTTAATGAAAATTATTAAATTTGAATTAATTGATTAGTATGCTGTGCATGTATTGTAGCTTCAAAATGGAGCAACTTCATTTATTGTTAATAAATAATTTTTTTTTCTTTTTCTTATGATTATGTAACAAAAATTATTAATTATAATGGAAATATTGATTAATTCTGATGGCATAGGTCAAAAAAATTTATATTGAGCAACCAGTTTGGAATAATGAGAGAAAATTATGATTTGACAGTATTTAAGCATACATATGTTTTTATTACTACATAATAGTAATAATAATAATCTTTTATTAACAGACTGAATTTATTTTTCCTTCTGCTTTATTGTATTAATATTTTATTATTTTTTATTTTAGAAATCTTCTCACCATTTGTGAGCTGCCACAAAGGACAAAGAGTACTTTAATTACAAGTTTATTGAAGCATTGATTTTTGTTTTGAAAAATGAAACTCTTACAAACACAGAGCTGTAAATACATTTTTAGATTAGTAGAAGTATAGCAGTTAGGAATTACAGGTTTTGTAATGTTGATTATAGTGAATGTGAAGACCTATATAGTTGGTGTTTGTTTTAACAGGGAATTTCGGAATGGGTAGGCAATGAAGATGAACCACTTGAAGGATTTTCATGGCGAGGGGGCTCTGAAAGAGACACCACTGGTATTCTTATATGGTCTGAAGTGTTCATTGCCGACTTACCAAATGGTGAACAGGTAAATTTATAATTTTTTTGTGAATATGTTATTGCTATATTGCATTGACAGTTTCATCAAGTTTTCATTACATTTATATAATAGGATGTAATCAATGAATAGTCTTTTTATAACGAATGATTAGTTTCATTTATTTGTACATTGTAGATACAGTATATGGTTATACTTCATAGGTTATGGTCTACGGTGCACTGTTTTGGTGTTTATAATGATTAATGAAACAGTGTATAGTAGGTCAAAAGTTCAATCTAGCTGGGAAAAATTATATTTTTCAAAGTCACTGAAGTTGGTGTTTCTATACTATAAACACTAACCAGATGTCTGCAGTTCAGAAATCTGCAACGTAGGAAGAGATTTGGAAAGATTAACAACAATAAGTACATAGCGGAATTTGATGATTGATAAACACCCGGATGGTCTGCATCCAGTTGTGAGTTGGAGCGATGCAAGGGTAGATTGTTCTCTGTTGTACTTAAACAAAACATTTTTTAAATTTCACGTGGAAGTCTGCTCAAAGGTTTGTATAAAGTTTAATTAATTTATTCCATGTTAATACTGTAATAATAATAATAATAATAATAATAATAATAATAATAATAATAATGTTCAAAATTGTTATGATATGACGTGATACATTTTCATTTCATTTAGTGTTCTGTCCAAGGGCAGGTCTTTCACTGAAAACCCAACTTTCTCCAATCTTTCCTATTTTCTGCCTTTCTCTTTGTTCCCTCATATGATCCATATATATTAATGTCATTTATCATCTGATATCTTCTTCTACCCTGAACTCTTCTCCTGTTCACCAACTATTTTTAACTTTTATATGGACAATGTCGTAAGAAAATGGCAGATAAATTTAGAAACTCATTTTAAAGTTAGGAATATGTAATATGTTTTTAGGTACAATTTTATTTGCAGACGACCACGTTCTGATTTGTAGCTCGGAAGATAATTTACAAAATGCCTTATTTAAATTAAACAACACAAGTAAAGATTACAATCTCAACATTTCTGTCAAGAAAACTAAAGCCTTAGCATTCAAAGAATTGCAAACATTAAGAGAAAAGATAATTTTAGAAGGAAAGACTATAGAAAAAGTTAACTGTTTTAACTATCTGGACTTCAATATATCATACTTCAAAAATGAAGATATTACAAACAAAATCGATAAATTAAATTATATACTACGGTCTGTGAAAATTGCGACACCATGAAGGAATCGTGAGAACTGAATCAAATTTATTTTACATTACTAATATTGATGTACACAAATGATTAACATTTCAGACCAATACACTTGAATACATCAGTATTTTGTGAAACCTCCCCGAGCTGTAATGAGAGCTGTTATACGTCGTGGTATTGAATCAAAGAGGCCTTGGAACTCTTTCTGGCGAATGGGCTGCTAGGCTACTTGTATACATGCCCACAGTTCTTTGCAGCTGGCTGCTGGAGGTTGTTGACAGACTACTTGTCGATCAACCATATCTCATACATGTTCAATAGGCGACATGTCTGGCAAATGGGGAGGACACTGAAGAAGCTGAATATACTGTGCGTTGAAGAGAGCTTGAATATTCCTGTCAACATGTGGTCAGGCATTGTCTTGCTGAAATATAGCGTCAGGAGTGCAGTGAAGGTAGGGTATGACTTCTGCCTCTATAATGTCCTCGATGTACCGGTTGCTGTTGAGTCTACTCTCAATATATAGCAGCTGAGATCGTGAATGATACCCAATGGCACTCCACACCATCACGCCTGGCATTTGGCCAGTATAACACTGGACAATGCAGTCTGGATGATACCGCTGATCACGATATCGTCTAATTGTAGTCCATGTTGAAACAGGATTCATCCAAAAGCACCATGTGTTGCCAATCTGTGTGCCACTCTATGTGTTCACGAGCTCATTGTAGTCTGAGATGTCGATCTAGGGTCAAGGGAATCCTCCGCAAAGGAGTGCGTCCTACCAGCCCTCTGTGAAGCAGATGTCAAACAGTGGAAGAAGGCAATGCTACATCTGTTACAGTGTTCCACGATTGTGCTAACACTTGTGATGAATCTGAACGATCCATTACTACCATGCGGACGAGATGTTTGTCATCCCATGGTGTCATCACTGATCATGATCCACTGCCAGATTTTCAATGTGTCCGATTCTCTTCGGTCCACTGATTCCACACTCGCATCACTGTAGTAGCATAATGTCCCGCACGAGCAGCAATATCACGATATGAAGATCCACCTTCATGCAGGCCAATCATTCGTCCTCGTTCAAACTCTGTTGTTTGTTTATACTGCGCTCTTTTAGTACGGCGAGGAATAGTGACTCTTAGAGAAAGGTTTACTGCCTGTTGACTCTAATACACTGCTCATCTGGATCCAAAACAGCTCTCTATTTATGCTCCTAGCACGTCAGTTAGAGAGCATTGCTGGGTTCAGGGATGCAAAATAATTTTGAAATTTTAATCACTTGCTTGTCATATCCTGCGTTACATTTAGTATAATTTTCACTTGCCTATCTATGTTCCTTCATGGTGTTGCACTTTTTACAGACAGTAGTGTATATGTGATACAATAAAAGATCACTGTGTTAATATTATGGTAAATTACCTGGCTGACTAGTTATTACTTATTCAGTGATTAGACAAGTATTAAAAGAGTATATCTAAGAATGAAAAAATAAAAAGATACCTTAAGAATATTCAGAAAGAAACTAAGTTAAAGTTTTACAAAGTAATGGTGGTTCCCATATTATTGTGTGACACAGAATTTTGGATGATAAACAAAAATTAGGAAAGAAAGATCGAAGCTGCAGAAATGAGGTTTTTAAGAAGTATCACTGGATGTACTCTGCTAGAAAAGAAGAGAAGGGAAGTCAGTATCTTTAACTTAACAGAAAAAATACACCAATATAGAAATAATTGAAAACAATATGTCGAACAAATGGAGGACCTGCATCCCAAAATTAGTGTTGAGTTATAGAGCAAAAGACATAAAAAATGTTGGCAGACCGAAGAAGAGATGGATACAACAGTTATAATTCATGAGACCAGAACAGGCCTAAGGATGCTTAATCCATGAGAGGGATGATGATGATGATGATTATTATTATTATTATTATTATTATTATTATTATTATTATTAATTTATAATTTATAAAGCATACATAAATAGAATGGTATAATAAAAAAAATTTTCTAAGACACTCATTTCTCATATACCTTAGAAGTGAGTTTTAAGGAGTTAGCAGGTTTTCCTTGTAAGCCCGCGATAATATGTTCAACCTTGATTCAATGTAACATGGGTAAATCAAAATTAATGAAGTTGGGAGTTTTGTCTGACTAATTTTTACTGTTTAATAACTGAGGATTTTTCTAATCTTTTTAGTGGATTAATTCTGAAAATTTAAAATTTGAAATCATGTAATTTGAGCCCAAATTTTTGTCCCCAGCTCTTTTTAATTAAAAGAATTTTTACTGCATATGGATTAATATAATTCATTTAGGACTGTTGTAAAAGGTATAAAAGGTATCCCCGTAACATGCCATGAAGGCACTTGGGGGGCATGGAGGTAGAGCCCCATGCTTTCCATGACCTCGGCACTAGAATGAAGTGGTGTGGTCGGCACCACACTCTGACCGCCTTTTACCCCCGGGAAAGACCCGGTACTCATTTTTATAGGAGGTTGAGTGAACCTCGGGGCCGTTCTGAAAGTTTGGCAACGAGAAAAAATCCTGTCACCAGTTGTAAAAGGTATAAATACTTGTATCTTGCAGTTTGAGAATTGAGGCTAATCTGTTGTTTTTTTTTTTTTTATTATTAAAAGCAGTTTAAGAATAATTTGATATCTCAATTCCGAAGAAAATTTGTCCTAATCTTAACCTTAATTTCTATCTTTGATTTGAATCAGAATTTTAGATTTAGATTATTTTCAGTCTGTTTGTGTTATAAAAGTGAATATTAAAGAGAACAGTGTTAAATTATAGAGTTCAGTTTACTCAGTTATGAAAAATCATAATGCCGGAATAAAAGTGTTGGAATTGAAGAATGGAATATCATGCATAGAGTATTTTGTGTGAACATGAGTTTACCTCACTTGTAAGAATTGAAACCAGCAAGCAAAAACAAAGGAAGCCTTTTAAATTGCATCTGTTAGGAGATGCATCCAATGGCCCTACTACATTAGCTATGGCAGCTAAGGAAAAGAGTGGTTCTTTAGAATTAAAACATGTACTGTTAAGTTGATGGAAAGAATTGTTGCTGCCACAAAAAGTTAATTTTATTCGAACTCATACGATTAAAGTATGTTTAATTATTATTTCTGGAGGTTGCATAGTCTGCCAGGTGTAGTTGGAACTTCAACTTTGAAGTAGACAGCATCCTGCAAATAGTAAATTATGTCCTAGGGCTTGAGCCAGATAGAAAAGAAGTTCAATAACTCTGCTAGTTCAGCTTGTGTGACTCACAGATGTCCATCACTTTACTGTGCCAATTTTTCCTTCGTATTATTACCTACTGGTTCACATAGTCTCTTGGCTGGGTATTCTTTGGTATAATGCCAAATATTTACAGACGTGTTTAAGGTTTGGTATGCCCAACAGGTGACACTGAAAACAGTTACCAGGTCATGACAGTGAAAAAAATTGTTCCTACCATTGACTCCCTGATTAAAGTTTGACCTGTGAATGACCTTTCTTCCCCCAAGGTAATTAATTATCCGACTATGTTAAAAACATGACAATACCCATTTGTTATTGTCATCAGATTTTGTTTTGTATTGCCAGTGAGTCGAGTAAGATGGAATGAGAAGCAGACTCATTATTTTTAGTGAACAAATTTTGTTGCGTTTTTTTATGCTTGCTTCAATTATTTTCTCAAGTTGTATAGCCTTTTATAGCTATCACTACCATCATCAACAATATTTATATAAAAATTGGAAATTTATCCTTTGAAGAGGTGGAAAAATTCAAATATCTTGGAGCAACAGTAACAAATATAAATGAAACTTGAGAGGAAATTAAACACAGAATAAATATGGGAAATGCCTGCTATTGTTTGGTTGAGAAGCTTTGGTCATCTAGTCTGCTTAAATAAAACTGAAAATTAGAATTTATAGAACAGTTATATTATGATTGTGAAACTTGAATGCTCACTCTGAGAGTGGAACAGAGATTAAGTATGTTCGAGAATAAGGTGCTTAGTAAAATATTTGAGGCTAAGAGGATTGAAGTTACAGGAGAATGGAGAAAGTTACACATTGCAGAACCGCACGCATTCTATTCTTCACCTAACATAATTAGGAACATTAAATCCAGACGTTTGAGATGGACAGGGCATGTAACACATATGGGTGAATCTAGAAATGCATATAGAGTGTTAATTGGGAGATCTAAGGAAAAAGACCTTTTTGGGGGGCCAAGTCGTAGATGGGAGAATAATATTAAAATGGATTTGAGAGTGGTGGGATATGATGGTAGGGACTGGATTAATCTAGCTTAGAATAGGGACTGATGGCGGGCTTATGTGAGGGCGTCAGTGTACCTTCGGGTTCTCTAAAAGCTATTTGTAAGTAGTAGTAATAATAATAATAATAATAATAATAATAATAATAATAATACTGGTTATGGTTGTGGTGTTGATGGTGGCAGACTTTTTAGGCCGATATTTTAGGCCATTCTGATCTCATGAAGAGAGTTGAGAGATAAAATAATTCAAACCGTCTTTTCTTGGGTCTCCATTACTTCTTGCAACATGTCTTTATTGATTTATGACTATGGGGATCAATGCGTTTTATCCTTTGTTTCTGTATTTCTTTATTTTATCTGTTGTCTTAAAAATGTTCAGTTCATGTTTTTGTATCTACTTTACTTTCTTCATAAAAAAAGAGATATTAATCCTTGAAATTTTATCGGCTTGTATATCAGCATTGGAGAAAAACTGTGTGAATTTTCCTTATTAACACATATCGCACAACACAAATAATACACTAATTTCAGTTTCGAATATTCACTGAAAATTAAAGTTCGTGCAATCTTCCTAATGTGGCAACACTGACGGTCCGAACATAACTAAATGAACTGTGTGGATTTTCTTTATTAAAACACATCGCACAACAAAAATAATACACTAATTTTAGGTTTCAATATTCACTGAAAATGAAAGTTTGTGTAAACTTCTTAATGTGGCAACACTGACGGCCCGAACATAACTAAATAAACATGACTGTGTGGATTTTTTTTATTAAAACACATCACATAACATATATAATACACTAATTTAGGTTCGAATATTCACTGAAAACGAAAGCGAATATTCACCTAATACAAAAGTTTGTGCTAACTTATTAATGTGGCAATACTGACGTCCAGAACATAATTAAATAAATATAAAAACTGTTTGGATTTTCTTTATTAAAACACATCACACAACACAAATAATACACTAATTTTAGGTTCAAATATTCACTGAAAATGAAAGTTCGAGCGAACTTCCTAATGTGGCAAAACTGATGGCCCCAGATTGTGGCAACGTGGAAGATTCAAATTTTTTTTTTTTGCCTAGCCAAAAATGCCGGTTATTTGGGTGCCACTTACGAGGGATTTTCCTATACTAGTCATTCATTGTGTACTCATTCTTACATTACGTGAAAACTTTCAGTTTACTGTATGGAAAAAAAACTCACGAGACAAATACAAAATGGAACAACAGATTTTGATGAAAGAAATGTGAACCATCCTATTATAAACTGTAGCACATGGCAAGGTTTTTTCTGGAAAGCATCCCTTAGCTGGTCATTCACCTTTTAAATAACTTGCTTTTACTTGTGAACTAAACTATAGTTAATGAAAAACGATAAGTTGTTAAAGAAGTAATACAATAACTAAACAGAAAGTGTGAATTAAATATAACAGCAATTTGTTGAGTAAATTGAGTTTGAAGTGTTCATAAAACACATTTTTATCTGCACTTTTAATATTTGTGGAAAGGGGAGGAGGGTTGAATGGTGGACATGAGGTAATTTTGGTTGGGCAGTAGTCCACAAAAATCACCTTCACTGATGCTGTCCTTTTACAATACATATTTCTAGCTTCATGGGTCTTGATGTGCGCTTTTATCCTGCTACGTCCTAAATATTTTAATTGAGCTAGTTTTTACTTTTACAACATACTGCTTTTATATTATCACACTAACCAAATTAAATGTGACTTAACATGTTTTACCTACTGTGAAATTTCTCAATTGTACCTTTTATTACAGTTATATTACTGCATATAATTCATTCATTCATAGTGTTCTGCCCAAGGATAGGTCTTTCACTGCAAACCTAGCATTCTCCAATCTTTCCTATTTTCTGTCTTCCTCTTTATCTCCTCATATGAGCCATATATCTTAATGTCGTCTATCATCTGATATCTTTTTTTGTCCTGAACTTTTCTTCCATTCACCATTTCTTCCAGTGCATCCTTCAATAGGCAGTTTCTTTTCAACCAGTGACTCAGCCAATTCCTTTTCCTCTTTCTGATCAGTTTCAGCATCATTATTTTTTATCCGCTCTTTCTAACACAGCTTCGTTTCTTACTCTGTCTGTCCATTTCATACCCTCCATCCTTCTCCATATCCACATTTCAAATGTTTCTATTCATTTCTCTTCACTTCGTCGTAATGTCCATGTTTCTGCTCTATACAATGCTACACTCTACACAAAGTACTTCACTAGTCTCTTCCTTAGTTCTTTCTCCAGAGGTCCGCAGACGATGCTTCTTCTTCTATTAAAAGCTTCCTTTGCCATTGCTATTCTCCTTTTGACTTCTTGGCACCAGCTCATGTTATTGCTTATAGCACACCCCAAGTAATTGAAGTTGTCCACTTGCTCTACTGCTTCATTTAGAATTCGCAAGTTTACCTTCTTTACTTCTCTTCCTATGACCATGGTCTTCGTCTTGTTGGCATTTACCTTCATTCCATACTGTTCACAGCTGTATTTAGCTCCAATAGCATATCCCTTAGTATCATCTCTTCTTCTGCTAACAATGGCATATCATCAGCAAATCTTATACATTTTATTCTTCTTCCTCCTACTTTTACTCCTCCCATGTTCTGAAAACAGTTCTTCACCAAATCCTCCAAGTAAATGTTGAAGGGTAGATGATAAAGGGTATCCTTGTCGCACTCCTTTTCCTATTTCACTACCATCAGACATTTCTTCTCCTATCCTGACTTTGACTCATTTCATATATAAGAACTTTGACTCATTTCATATATAAGATACTGAACAGGTTCCTGTCTTTCCAATCCACACTTATTTTCTTCAAGATGTCCATCAGTTTGTTCCAATCTACTCTGTCATATGCCTTTTCTAGGTCCACAAATACTATGTATACTTCTTTATTCTTCTCTAGGTATCTTTCATCTATTGTTCGTGGCAGTCCAATTGCATCTCTCGTGCCTTTTCCCTTCTTGAAGCCAAACTGCTCTTCTTCCAACTGTTCTTCCATCTTAGAATATAAACATTGATTCAGTATTCACAGAAGAATCTTCGCCGAGTGCGATATCAGGCTGATAGTCCTGACTCCTTACATTTCTTGGCATTATTTTTCTTCAGTATTAGAAGCAACACTGTCTCCATAAAATCTTCAGGCCAGTCACCTTGCTTATATATTTCGTTGCTTAATGATAGAATTTACTTCTTGTCTTCACCCAAGCATTTCACTAATTCAATGGGGATTCCATCAACTCCTGTTGTTTTCCCATTCTTCATTTCCTTAAGCACTAGTTCAACTTCTTCCCTTAAAATAGAAATGTAATATAGGTCTCTAAAGGTAAAGGAATCTGAAGAATGTCTTCTTTGCGTTTTTTTGTCAGGTTGCAGTCATTCTGATGGACACACAAGGAGCCTTTGACAGTGAAAGTACAGTACGAGATTGTGCCACAGTGTTTGCATTGAGTACAATGCTGAGTTCTGTGCAAATCTATAATCTCTTACACAATATACAAGAGGATGATTTGCAGCATCTGCAAGTATGTGAATTGCTCAGTGATTAGAAGATAATTAACGGTGATTACAAAAAAAAAAGTATATTGCTTTCAATTACAAGATTTCATAGTTCTGCTAAAATTGGATAATTATATTTCCATATATGATAATATTATAGGAATATTTATGAGCGTTTTCTGCTTTGTCGTCTATGTTTGTAGTTTATGTGTTAGAAGTTAACTTTCTTTTCAGCTTTTCACAGAATATGGGAGATTAGCATTGGAAGATGCTGGTCACACACCGTTCCAGAAACTACTCTTCCTGGTGAGAGACTGGAGTTTTCCATATGAGGCAGATTATGGATGTCCAGGTGGCGAAATTATCCTGAAGAGGAGATTACAGGTATATCCATTATATGTTGCTGACGACTTATTCCTTTTTATTTTATTTTCTTCCTCCTCACCCCATCCCCTCCTCCACCTCAAGTTTCTATGAAGTAGTAAAATTACAAATCACTCTTACAAAGGACATGGAGAAAATAAGGGCTGGTTGAATATTACGGGGAATATTAAAAGTTCATTGCAGTGATCTTGGTAGTCCATTTGACAAAACACTGGTTTGCAGTGACTGCAGTCTCGGGCTCAAATCTCAACAATGGTAGAGTCGTATTTCTGTTGAGATAAGCAAAGATTCTTGAGGATTTTTCTCGGGATTCTCCCGTTTTCCTCCGTCATTCCACCATAACTATTCATTTCATGTTCATTGCCATTATTTCCATAATATTCACTTAGTGTGGCATGATGTAGTATTGGGACTGGTCTACAGATGTCATCAGCACAGGGAGGCATAGTATACTTTCGGGAGAGTGGAAGGCCACTGTAGTAGGACTCCACTGGAACCTTTAGGCTTGTAGGTGACACCACACAGCTGAATCACATCTACAAATGTGTGACCATTTGGACTTAAGAATCATCCCCAGTATAGGAGCAGTAAGACACAATAAGACTTCGACCCTCTTTTACAAGAAAGGAAAATAGTTCAGTGCTAAGAGACAGGTGACGAATTTCTCAACATCAGAGTCATTGACAACGAGATGTGAATTTCGTACTCAGATGTCGAAATCAAGCAGTTATATATGGAGTGGATGCATGACTCCCCCAGGATGGGGAAGGATTACAATAAAATCAGTGCTATAATGTATATTGTGAGACCATAACAAATTTGCAGCAGGTATTAAAAATAAAAGACGTGATCTGTTAAGTTCTGGTGTCTTTCTGTTGCACAATAATGAATATTCACACACCAAAAAACCCACTCTTGAGCTGCTTTGATGTTTCAGATAAGATTATTGTCATCCACTGTAGAATCCCAACCTGGCTCCAAGCAATTACCAACTCTTTTTCCACCTCAAACACTTCTTACAAACAAGCTTACAGCTTTTCGTGAATGTCGAGGACCTGAAAACAGTGATGAAGACGGGACTGTTTTCATTGGTGATAAGATTCTTTGATGAAGGCATTCAAAAGTTCTCTTTAGGAGAAACATGTCATAATAAAATTATAGACTCTTTGCCACACTAATGTTTCCGTGGTGGACCATAGAGTGTGTGATGATTATGGAATACTGGTAGGGGGGAAATAGAAGTGCCCTGTAAAACCTACCACTGAACTCCATCTTCTTCCAATTCCATTTTCACCAACTGGGATTCAAACTCAGATTGTCAGCGCATAAAGCCAATACACTAGTAGTTTACCTAACAATGTTATATTTCTTGTTTCTATATAACGATCAATCAAGACTTACTTTCGAACTGGTCTTCGTACTTTGTGAGTATATTGTTTACTCTTGCTTCTTGTTATGTATGCAACTAACGAGTTATACAGATTAAGAAATACAGTGAAACTTGTTCATAGCAAACTCACAAGGGACCAAATTCATTTTTAAAATTGGACAAGTTTTCATATTATGCATAATTTATATGTCTTAAGAAGTGTTGTTAAGAACATAATTTATAAGATTATTACGTAAGTACTTATTTACGAGAGAAATTTGGCTGTGCTGGCTGATGTATATGATATACTACTGCTATTATTATTATTATTATTATTATTATTATTATTATTATTATTATTATTGTTATTATTACTATTACTATTATTATAAACTAGGCTACATATTTACACACTTAAAATGTTCTGATGAGGGTTTGGCCTCTCTCTCTCTCTCTCTCTCTCTCTCTCCCTCCCTCCCTCCCTCCCTTCCTCGCTCTCCCTCTCGCTCTTCCCCTCTCTCCCCTCCCCCCTCCCCCTCGCCCTTCCTCTCTCTCCCTCTCCCGCCCTCTCTCTCCCTCCATATCCCTCCCCTCCATCCCCCTCCCCCTCCCCCTCTCTCCCTCTGAATATTGACCATGATGCATAGTAAAACAAAAATTTGTTACATATTTATCTACCTGTTTCATTGGAAGGAATATCATTGAGTGTTGCTGTGTGTAAGATATCATTTACAATTTCCCTAACTGTCAATTCTCTTGATACATAGACAGGTACAGATGGTACCTTGTTCTTTGTTTTCATGCAATATAGTAGTTTTTAATTATTTTTTTCCGCATTATATAAGTAATTTTTTTATAAAGTCGTGAAATATTGTTTTCCATTTCCACAATATATAAAATAATACTATAATGCCTCTTCCTTCCTCCAGAACTAGAGAATTTGTGTGCATTGCACAAGTTTCTGCTTTATTTACATTTTTCCTTGATCAAATTTTGGTACATAACGAATTGCATACTTTGTACAGACGCAGAAACAAAATTTATGCCACCTGAATTTTCCAAGTTCCAGTTATGACATACTGCGCATGATCAGTGCTTACTGAGTATGTTATAACTGGAACTTGAAAAATTCAGATGGCCCAAATTTTGTTTCTGGGTCTGTATACACTTACAGACTGAGTTGGCATAGATAAATGTTAAAATATTAATATTCCAGCTATCCGACAAACAGCATCCAGAACTGCAGTCATTAAGGAAACATATTAGGTCGTGTTTCTCAAACATATCCTGTTTTCTGATGCCTCATCCTGGACTCAAAGTAGCAACCAATCCTGAGTTCGATGGAAAATTATCAGGTATGTAACATTATTTCACAATGTTTGCATTAAGTATGTTGCTTATGCATGGCATAGTTATATTTTGTTCCTATAGCTGCGAAATGTTCTAAAAGACTGGAGCTGATGAACATACACTGCACTTACATGTCAAAAGTCTTTGCAATTTATTTGTTGTAGTTTGAACATTCAGCATTTTGTGATTGTTAATTTCGTTTCAGAATAATATTAAAATGGTATTGTCTCTCCAACAATATATCATATTGATCATAGTATATTTATTACCATCCGTAATTCAAGAAAACATCTTTCCTTGTGACAGGGTGAAAGAGATATTTCGATATTGCACATAGATTATAAAAATATTAACATTGCTCTATAAAGCACTGATATTGTCATTACTTGAGTATGTTATGATGTGTATTAACAAATGAAGAAATGAACTGATGTTAGAAAAAATACGAAAACTGTGCCGATGTTTAGAAATACTTTTGGTTATAATTTAATGAGAAATAATAATTTCTTAGTTATTTTTCATGGGTAAATTATAGAGGCACTGTTATAAGTATGTGTTTTATAAAGCAACTAATTGGTATACCAATAAAAAATAATGGAAAGTCGTCTTAGTGATATTTTATTACTATGTTTTCATGATGTATTTAAATCTATTGATACTGTCATGAAAACGATCTTATACACCTAAAAAATGGAATTGGACCGTATTCAATACAGATTGAATTGAATGAAAACATGTACTAAAACATACCTTAGAAATATAATGCATTTGAAGATTTATCTCATTCAGTTGTTCAGTTAACTGTATTCTTACAGAGAAAGAATAATTGTGATGCTGCAAAAATCTGTGTTGGGATTTGTACAGAAAACTACAGTTCATGAGGTCCCGGGTTCGATTCCCGGTTAGAATATAGAAATGTTTTCCTTAAAGGGGAATGTTCCTGTGTTCGTCCATGATCTGGAAATTAGGTTAGACTTAGGTTTAAGACCTCTCCTGGCACTTCATAATCATCCTGTCATAATATCATTGGGGCAGTGTAACTCTGCTTTCCAGACGCCCCAACCTCAGAAGTGGGTTACAAATAAGCCATTGCCAGGAGAGACCAGAAATGTCAAGTGACAACCTGGTGGCACTGGATAAAAAAAAATTGTACGGAAATACATATTTTTTGCATCCCTCATGCTGTACCAGAAAGATTTTAAGCATGCCACCTGTCTGTTGATTTCTTCTGAATTACTGGCATGCTTGGGTGAATGACGCAAATCAGGTGCCCATTAACACAAAAAAATTAATAAATACATATTCGGTATATATGAGTCAATTTATCCTGGAAAGATTCATATCAAGTATATATTTTTAGTAAAAATCAACCGTATTTGAAACTAATAATATGCATTGATGTTTCAGTCCAAATCAGATGTATTTTCTTTGTGATTTTTTGTATTATATAGGATAATTTGGCGAGTGAAACAGTATTGTTCGTATTGAACGAAAAATTATTTACTAAGAGAAATTGCCATAATTATTGTAGACACAATTATTTCCACTCTTGGTTGTGATATCAAGTCCTATCATCACAGTGCACAAAAAACTCACAGTGTGATACCCTTGTTATAGTGTGTGAGTATATTTCCACAGAAGAAATTTGTTATAAAATGGTCTGATTGACAGTACTGCCATTTATTTGAAAATAAATTATTATCAGGACAAGGGACTTGGAGCACTATAAGGTAATGGCAAAACATAGTATATATTCAGATTTTTTCAAATTCAATTTATTCATAATTTACATTTGAAATGATACATTTGAACAGATACCCAAAATGAGCATTTGCTCGTGCTCGGGTATAGTCCAGTAGAGTCTACATAAATTTTACAGGCATCAGTAGTAATGTTGATGATAGAAATAATAGTAACAATAATAATAATATTAATAATAGAATAACAGTGCCGGAGATAATACAAAGATAGTAATACAAATTAATTAATTAATTAATAATAATAAAATAAAAATATTAGCAGTAATAAAATAATAATTAAGATTGATAAAATAAGATATAAAATCACTTAGCAAGAGTTAACACAACTTATATAAGCATATAATAACCAGAAAAAAAAAAAACAAACTCGAAATCAACAAAAAAGTTCATTATATTGCAGACGACAGCAACCGTCATATTGATATTGTGTTATGCATTATTGGTAGGAGGAGGGAGCCGAAGGTCTACATCCTAACGTTCTCTTCGCATCTTCTAACATACAATCATAGGAAATTAATGCTGAAAAACAAAGTGTCTACAAGTGAAACTGTTCATTATTACGTGTATAGTCCAGGATTAGTGAACTGGAATCGAGCTACTGCATTGATCATGCTGAAGTACACAGTGCAGTCAGTGCAAATAACTATTTTGTGTTCAATTCTGCAAAATTATTGTCACAGTCTAAACCATGCAAAATGTTTTTGTAAATTATTTATTTTATGTATTACTGTTGAATAATATACTGTAAGTCAAGGAAGTAAACTCTAAATGACAGTGCCATTCTATATATTAGAACAGGAATGATAATTTTGTCGTAACCATGTTAAAATGGTTGCAGACTTCTGAATTTGCGAAGAAGGTATCTGTTAGCTGTTGTGTACATTCGCAGTAACAAAAAGTGGCCAGCTATGTTTTTTTAATTGACTGTCAAACAATACAGTTATCAACATAAATTCAACCTGAATGTAAGTGATGTTGTGGTATACAAGGACATGCGTAGTATCGGTAATCAGGACTTAGAATGTTAAGAAGCCATATTTACATATGCACGTAAATACTTGTTGATCGAAAAATAGATATTAGAGATAATAATATGCCAATCACTTTCAATGTTATATGCATGCTTTCTATATCTCCTTCATAGCCGAATGGATAGCATATTAGCCTGCTTAGAAAATGTTCCATTTCAGTCTCCAGCCATGACTGTTTTTTATTAGGGTCTGTTATTATAGCTTTGAAATTTGAACATGTGTTACTCAGGATTATTGTTTGTTTCTTGAATACATTTTGGGAAAATTATGTGTTCCTGAAAAGGGCTGTTTTTGGATGTCCATCGGAGTTCTGCATTTACTAATTTTGCTCGAGTGTGAGAAAACGATCATGTAGTTGGCTATTAAACTGCTAGATGCTGCGAGTGTACGAGGCTTTATTGCTTGCCACTAAATTTAGAGTGAGTGATGCTCGAGATGAGCGAAACACATTCATGAGAATTTTTCCAGTAAACATAGATTGGGAAATCTATAGCGGTTTCAGAATAAGAAGGCATATGGCCTAAGCCAATTGAGTGCTAGCAACAGTTCGACGTTGTCACACAGTGCACGGTGCTTGAGACGTGGAAGACAGAGACAACAGATAAGGACAGACCATATCAGTCGCAGCCCTCTCGCTGAGTGAGCAGGTCGAGACCTGTTTCTTCATTGTGCGTAATGTTTAAATATAATTACTCTTACTGAAGTAATTCTCATCTCAATTTTATTACTTCTTTGCTTCATTAGTTCTTGGAGTCACTGACTTGCGAAATAAAGTGACAGATATGTAGAAATTTACTTTGCTAATGTCTGAGAAAGAATGTTTTAATTCTTACTCAGACTTCCTTGTACAGCAAAGCTGAATTTATTATTGTTTATTTCTCCAGAGGAAAGATAAGGTACAGTTTGTGTGTAGGGGCAGCCTAAGAATCTAGCGATAACAAAACGAAAACATATCTATAGATACGTAATTTAGTATTGAAGTTGGAAAGTATTTTATTTTTCCTCCGTTAAATGAAGCCTATATCATTTAATTTAATTCTCTAGCTTATACATATCTAGGGGTTCAGGGTTCTACATTCTGGTTAGGAATTTGGGTATTATGCAACATAATCATAATGTGTGTTCATATATAATTGAGTACTCATACTGAAACTGTAGATTATTTTATTTTTCTCTGATAAACTAAGTCTATCTAATTTTATTCTATCATATAATTTTTACATATCTAGAGGTCCAGTGTTCCATACTCTGGCTAAGAATCCTGCTATAAGAATATAAGCATATCTGTTCATATGTAGGCCTAATTCAGTACTCATATTGAAACTGAAGATGACTTTCTTTTACTTTATTAAATCAAGCCTATCTAATTTAATTTAATCCTCAAGCTTATACCTACCTAGAAGTCCGGGATTCTATGTTCTATCACTCTGGCCTGTGGCAATATAAACCTACAAGTGAAGGTAGTTGTACAGAAGCGAATGTGAAAACCGTAATCCAATAATATCATTAATATATTGAAGATAAAATTGTATATTAGAAAAAATCGTATAAAGTGTAATATATATACATAACGAAAGGTTTTTAAAATAGAAATTGAGTTTTGGAATTATAAAATCTCCTCGTTCCCAGCATCCCTGTATTTATTTTAAAAGTGAAATGTAGTTAATGTGGTTCATTTTATAAAATTTTCCAATGCTCTTAAGGAAGAATGTTGTTAATGCTCTTCGTATAATTCATGGAAAAAGAGGCAGGAGTGTTTATGTTTACAATATCATCCAAATATCTCGTATGTTTATGCAATATTTCGTCTTATACCATGTATAATATTCCACTGAAAAGTGAAAATCATACCTATGATTATTCTCAGCTTTCTTCTTCTTTCCACGTTCTATTATAATGGCACTGCTAACACATACTACTAACGTATTTAAAATATCGTAGGATGAAGTAATACACGGTTCTGAAAATTGTACAATTAATTAACACGTTTGTTTTGCGTTATTTTCCAGGAGAGGTAAATTCAAGTATACCACCTATTTTAATTGTCTCTTTGTCCTGTCCGAGAATATGAGATAACGTATGCACTTCTAAACCACACGTCTCTGCAGTCAGATTCTTTGTTAGTGAAGAACTGACACGCACTGAATCATAAGTTAGTCCTTAAAAAAAAATGATATACAAAAATACCATACTCCTCGCTTGTGAGTGTTGGACTATCCCTTTGCGTATAACAGATGAAACATCAGAGCCAATTGCAATACCTTCAAGAGATATTGTTACGGTAAGTTACACATCACACAAGAGAAAACAGTCCACATCTGAATTTGAAAATAAACAGATTCTATCTTCATTTACAGAGACGGAATTCAGAGCAAAATATGCTGTATATTGTAGGTTGGATATCTCTGTTTAGTCTTAAAGCGATAGCACGCGAACCAGTTGACATACAGTTGCCATTCTTGTACAGTTGGATTCAGAATTCGGAGCTCTATTGAATGGCATAGCTTAAAATTCATTCCTAGCCATAAGTATTGTGCGCGCAAGAAAGAAACTAATACGCGACTCTTCAGCGAGACTTCGTGACGATTTAACTAGGCAACACCGCTTCACTGTCACTGGCTAGTCGACATAGACTGGCCTGAACTAGCTCCGCCTTATATGCCTTCTTATTCTGAAAGCGCTCTAGTCTGGTTGTGGAGGCTAAACTTTTAAGCAATCAAAAGTGATTTATGGGAAAAATTTTTTACAGAAGGTATATAAATCATTTAATTTCGTTGCTCTCAGTTGTTATTCTTGTGTTATTTTTATTTTTGAACGAAAGGCACAATTTAGTACGGTATTAATTCTTGTATAATTTCTATTTTTGATCCAAAGACGTAATTTAATATAGACATTAGGCCTATTTAAGTTTTTTTTGGACCAATTCACGTGAAAATCTCAATTTTCGCTTTTTTTCTAGTTACAACAGTATTCCCGAAAAGTTACGAATTGTCAAGTTTTATGAAATAGGCCCCTTTTTTATTCATTATCATAATTTCATGGCCATCTAAACCTTCCATATAATCAACAAAGTGGTTAGGAAAAGTTGAATGCTATATCTTGTTGCAATAAGTACTACAAATGTAACTTCAGAATAACACATGCTAAAATGTAAATGTGAATGTTAAATTTGTTAGGCTACTTATTTCATATGTGTTAGTACAATATTTACGTCATTAAAGATGAAGGTAATGCATTAATTTCTTATTGAATGAAATCTGCACATTGAATATTGCATTCTCTTTGGCAGTACTTAAAATGAATAGGAGTGCCTAAAATGATTACAGTACGATTATTTAGTCCTAACAGCCACTGACAATGTGCGCCTGGGTGAGGTGAGTCCATTAAGTTATGCCAAGGGATGTTCAGGTTAGTCAGTCGCCTGTATTCAGAGTGATTGGATGTCACGCATGCAGTATCGCGTTATGTTTCCAGTACAGCTAAGCTGTACTCTATTTCTTTATCGACCACTCGTCCTTATCTCTACTCGGGAGCTCTCCCCACTACTCCTATTACGTCCCCTCTTTCGCGTTGCTGAGCTGTCAGGACTAAATAGTCGGTCTGTACTTACTTTTTTTTACGCACTAGTGTTTTAAATGCTCACTTTACGCATTGATAACAGTGGGTGAAATGGAACTTTACGCACTATCTTAGAAAAAATTGTTTTAATATAGTAGGAAACGAATACTCTTTTTGTCTGTAGTTCAGAACACCACAACAATGAATTTAGAAGCAGTTTCAACATTATCGAAGTCAGGCGCTCAACTTGCTTTTCCATGTTTTGTGTGTTAATCAATTTAGGGCTTACACCTATTTATTTAGTGTTAATTTAATTAACTTGTTTTATAGTGCAAGTTTTCTCTCTTTATTTATCGATTGAAGTATGGTATTATTAATATTAAGGTATTATTATGAAGAGATCACATATTTTTTCAAAAGAAAAAGGCAAATGGAAGGTACCGGTAATGATAAGATCGTAAATATCTTATCAGAGTTGGGCATTTTGTAATCAATTACCGATTACATGATTATCATTACAATTACTAAAGCTATTATCAGAACTGTGTAAGAACATAGGCCTCTGCATGTTATACATTAATACATATCACATTTTCAGTTGATATACTAACTTGTATTGCAAGGCTGGGGGGATTATTGTGCCAATCATATGATCAAGAAAGTTGGATGATCGGTCACCTCTGCTGAGACATGTGAATGTGAGACCAGCAGCTGGCCCATCAGCTCTGCCTTCAATTGTCTGTTGCACCACAGATTATTATTATTATTATTATTATTATTATTATTATTATTATTATTATTATTGTTGTTGTTGTTCTTGTTGTTGTTATTGTTACAGGTTTGTATGTCAATAAAATAGCAATAAATATTCTTAAAAGTAACGAATAGAAGTAATAGAAAATAAATAAAATTTGTTAATGATAATAGTTTATCATTCCTCACTGCCATCCTTTAGTTCACTAAATCTGTAGTTTTAAGTTAGTTGGGATTGAACTTCTTGCACCCCAAAACAAATTACGTTGTTGCGCTATTATGTACATTTATCAGGTGGTTATATTAAATTGACTGTGTTCAGAGTGGTACAGCATGGACTGTAATGATCGTAGGAGTGTGAAACCTCGTAGATATCCCAATTAAGCAATGTGCTCGCGAATTATGCCAATAAAATAATTAGTTTCAAATCTTGCCACCAGGTGAAAATATGGCACTGTAAGCAGTCAAAACGTGCAATTGTCTGTAACTCTGACGTCAGTATGTTCTTCCAGTGGCATTGTGTTGTGTCAGTTTCTTGTTGCATGTCAATTAATGGGCTGAAGAACATGATGAAATTCGAGGAAACAGGTGAATTAGATGTTGTACAGGTGTACAGGGAGAGGACGGCGACCCATCCTCATGGAAATTGTTGACGAAGTTTCTGTAGCTGACTGTGCCGCACCTGTCTCAAATTCTGCAACCAGTGCTCTAGCTGTGCCACATGAAATGTCGCTTCCCTGGTCAACAGTTCGCAAGATTTTCCAGTGGATTTTACACTGATACCCCTACAAAATTCATACTGTGCAGCCATTGAAACTCCAAGATATTCCATAATGCCCTTCGGTTTTTGGCACGCGTGGAAGTGAATAATATGTGACCGGGAATATTCTGTGGACTGACAAGGCACATTTTACTCTGGACGGTGCAGTGAATACACAGCTGTCGCGTCCTCCACATGTTGTGCAGGAACAACCATTGCACTCTGCTTATATTACTGTTTGGTGTGGTTTCACAAGCTCCTTCATTCTGGTCCATTTTTCTTTGAGGAGATGACATCTCGTGGGCCTGTTAGGTTTAAAGTGACATCTGCACATTATAGAGACCTGTTTGTGCAACACGTGATTCCAGATTTGCAAGAACGCAACTGTGACCACACTATTATTTTCATGCAAGATGGGGCAACACCACATGTTGTTGGCCAGGTGAAAGATTTGCTGCAAGAAACTCTCAGTAACGACTGCATAATCTCTAGGAAATTTCCAGTTGCGTAGCCTTCAAGATCCCCTGACCTAAATCCATGTGACTTGATATTTGAAAGATTGTGTCTATCACAGACATATCCAGTCTCTGCCTGATCTAAAGTCTAGCAAACAACGACATGTCGCTCTGATTTCACCAGATACACTGCGAGCAACTGTCGATCATGCCGTGTTACGGATGCAACATGTTGCTGAGGTGGGAACAGTGTTTATAACCATAGTTCCTAATAAATGTGCCAGAACCACCGTTATCATGTGTTAAATCTTTCCTATCTTTTTCCTGCACCCATACTACATTCTGACGGCTTACAGTGCCATGTTTTCACCTGGTGGCAAGACTTGAAACTAATTATTTTTTTGGCATAATTCACAAGCTCATTGCTTAATTAGCATGTCTACGAGGTTTCACACTCCTATGATCATTACAGTCCGTGCTGTGCCACGCTGAACAGCATCACCACCTTGTATAGAGAATTATAAACATTAGTATATTACAGGCGAAAGAGAGATCGAAGCAGAAGAAGATATCAGGCAGAGGAAGGTAGAAAATAGGAAAGACTGGAGAATGCTGGGTTTGCAGTGAAAGACCTGCCCTTCATCAGAACACTATGAATGAATATAGCATAAAATTTCAATGTCGTTAGGACGCGATTCATAATAATAATAATAATGTTTTATTTTCGCTGGCAGAGTTAAGGCCATAAGGCCTTCTCTTCCACTCAACCAACCTTAATCAATACAATACATATTTAAATTACGAATATATACACTACACTTAAAAGGTTCTCCAGCAATATTCTTCAGTTAAGTTAACGACTAGTAGACTACATATTTATTTAAATTTAGATAAACCTATAAGGTAAAGTAGTAACTTAATTTATGAGATAATTTAATTCAATCAATTATAATTAATTTGAGGTTTGAGATAGCTAGTAAAATGATGAAAATTAATTTAATATAAGCTTACTAGAACTATGTTACAGGGAGAAAGAAAAAAATATATATTATATATATAAATCTAAAATATATTTCTATAATGAGAATATGAATGTAATTGCCATTAGAGATTTTGTAAATCTATTTAGAGAAATTAATGATAATAATAGGAATGGACAGATGTTAGTTTCATTATAATATGTAATAAATATTAATCGGCAATTAATTTGTTAAGTAAGAATTTATGTAATTTTGACCTAAATGAAATTATTGTCCAGCAACCCCTTACATCACTCGGTAGCGAGTTCCAAATTCTAGCAACTGAAACTGTATAAGATGAAGAATATAAAGATGTCTTGTGGTGGGGTATAATGAGTAAATTGTTCTGATGAGATCTTGTACTTAGCTGATGATATGCGGATAATCACAGGGAGATAAGAAAAATTTCGATCATTAGGAAAGCCTAACCTGTCACTTGACTCTTCTACAATATGCAGAACTGCGTTTTTGCTTAGCCGGAATCTTTACTGGAATTTCATTTCATTGAGAGTGTGGAATGGATCGCCTTTTTCAATAGAAATCCTCCATGGATGATGTTCCAATTGATTTAAATGATCTAAACACCATAACTTGTGTTCAAAATAAATTGTCATGAAAGATTGCCATTTTTCTACACTTTATGCCAGTTAACTATTTAAAGAGTCGGCAATGAGCTGTTAAAATTTACGATTGTTAAACCTATTTTAATGGTTTTTAACTGTTGATGCAGCGCAAAACTAACTTAATAGACATTAAGTCAGAAGTTTACAACTTTTAATTCTTAACCGATGTTGATACACCTGGCCCTAATTGTTAATATGCATTGAAGCATATTATAAGATTGAGACAGATTATATGGACTAGAACAATAATTTATAAATTGCCGTCTTGATATATGACTAATGTTATCTGAATGAAGGACAGGAATATGACCAAAGTATTTAAAATGTTCAAGTTAAATTAAATAGTAATAAATTCGGTAATAATTTACAGAGTCTAGTTAACATTTGGGTTTCTTTAAATGAAACTCGTAGTCTTTTTCGTATTTTTCATAACTAGAATTGTTGCATACTATTAATATTATAAAAATGTTAACAATAGAATATTTAATAAATGAAGTTACAATAAAATCTGTATAAAAGGGTTACGTGAATTTAATTACTGAATTTTTAAAGTAACTTTGTAACTTTATGAACAAAAGACAAAATATAGCTCATTAACATGTTTGATCCACATGAGGTTTTAACATCGAAAATGCGTATCATAGCCAATACACCATGAAGAGCTGACAGAATCTTTCAATAAGGAAAGTCCTGTCACAGCTATTAGTTAAAATAAAATTTTCGGAATATGTATGAAAAGAACTTTGTGTTAAATATTAACGTACCTTGTTAAAATGTTTCGGCCTATTTTCGGTCATCTTCGGAACTGGTCGTTGTTGGTCTTGGCGCCTCTTGTTTCCTGTGTGGGTGTGTTCGTAAAGTAGAGTCAAAGAGAGTATGTGTTTTGAAATTGAGTTGTGTGTTGAGAATATCGTTGGGGTATGTTTTTGTGTGTCTGTATATTTCATATTGTTCTAGTGTGTTGAGTTTCTGGCTTTTTGGTTGGATGTGCAGTATTTCCATGTCTGTGTTGATGTCTTCACATCCAACCAAAAAGCCAGAAACTCAACACAGTAGAACAATATGAAATATACAGACACACAAAAACACACCCCAACGATATTCTCAACACACAACTCAATTTCAAAACACATACACTCTTTGACTTTACTTTACGAACACATCCACACAGGAAACAAGAGGCGCCAAGACCAACAACGACCAGTTCCGAAGATGACCGAAAATAGGTCGTAACATGTTAACAAGGGACGTTAATATTTAACACAAGAAAGTTGTTTTCATACATATTCCGAAGTGATACAGTGTTAAAAGTTGTGTAATCAAGATGTATAAAATTTTCATTGTCACTTCGAAGTAATTTATGGTCTTTATTGGATTGTAGTATCATTTAAGTGTGTGTTAGTGTTTTATAGTGACAGACTTTAATAGCACTGGCCCTTTTGTCAAAGTTAAAAAAATCTCGTCGAGTGTAAATATAAACTGCTGATTGCTAACAACAACAAATACACCATAAGAAATGGGTCACTGTTATAGGTGGGTTGGAAAAATATCATACTAATGAGACGCAATATGAGCAAAGTATTATGAAAGCAATAGTGGAATGAAATTAATATCATGTGCAAATAAAGACGTACAAAAAATCAAGCAATAAGTAGGGACCAAACACAGTAACTCTTGTTTTGCAGACTCTTGTTTACCATAGTAAGCCAAGCATTATACCAATGAGCTACCGCACACTTCAATAAGCCTTTGCCAGTGTCCTTTCCACATGTATGCACGTGAAAATTGCAAGCACCTGAAAACTTAATTGTTGATAAATTTGTGTATTAGGAACTTTCGTGAGTTATATCGTTTTCTAAATTAGTTTTTTGTCACTTTAACAATGTCGTATTCTTAACTTAGTATGTTTATGTAACGTTTTGTTTGTTTTTTCCTTATTCTTTTTAAATTTTATGTGTAATTAAGTTAACAGTTTAATCACAGTTGTGCTTATTATTTTTTTTTTCTTCTATCCAGTTTTCATTATTGGTCACACCTGACCTCAAGCATCTTGCTTTTTTGGGTGTGACCCAGTTACAATTATATTTATACAACAATTTGTAATATGTATTTGAATATGAAATTGGTAATCAATTTCGAATTTTGAAGAATATTCATATACGAGTATTACAATAGTATTGTAAAATCTTTGTTAATGTATGTAATTTTTGCTTGCAATAAAATATAATCTGTCCGTCTATAAAAAAAAAAACATAATAGCAGAATAGAGTTAGATTTGTTCTAATGGCTTGGGCGGGAAAGCAGTAAGTGGAATCATAAAGATATAGCCAGGCAACATTCAAAACAAAGCACTTTCGTTCTCGATTTGCGCATGATGTCATTGTTCTACATATCAATCCTCACTCAAATAGGAGCATTTGCTTTCTGCGCACTCTGAAATGTATGTTGCCTGTCTATAGTATGATGCAAAATTTCACTACAGCTCTACTATGAAGATGTTTATAAGTTGGCCAGTTTTCTTTCCATGAGTGTATAATTCAACAATTTATTTGACATTAGGTAACATAAAATAGCTGTTTTATCGGTTACTGTGTAAAATGTGCAGTGAGGAAGTGTGTGTCTTGTATAAATGGCATCAATTTTTTAAAGAAGTTCCGTTATTCTTCTTAAAGATTTATGAGAATTTATCATTTATATACTTCGATGTTTTAGTAAATCAAGTTTACTAAGCGAAGTAACATTTTCTTCATTTTGGTATATAATTTTTGAGCATCTGAGAAAGTATATTTGTAGTGTTGCATGTACTTGAGCAAAGTGCATGACTTTATGAATGCTAATTACTTGATTTTATTTTGCGATCCTGTAATTAAGTTTTTGCTTGTGCTCGCATGAAATAGTTGTGTGATTGCTAAGTAAAACTCTGCACATGCAATTTTGTTTTAACTTTATACACAAATATATCCTCTCCCTTCACCTAAAAAAATTGTCAGACTAAATAAACGAGATAATCTTTATGTATGTGCATTGTGCTTTTGTTACATATTTGGAAAAAGTTTTTTTTTAATTTTTATTCAGTACTTTGTAATTAAATATTGACGGTCCTTACATTTGTCATCTTGAATTGTAGATAAAGATTATACATTTGAGGGGAATTTGTTGATCAAATTGTGAATTTCTTGAGAAGCTGTAATGGTATTAATTAAGTTAGACTTCAAATGATAGCAGAAAATGCCTTACTCTGTTGTTATATGAATTCAGGACATGACTAAGTGACATGGGACACTATGACCAAGACAGGATACCACACCGACAACATACAAACAGGATTCGAGTCCTTACATATGGCTTCCATAGAATATTAAAGCTCTTCTCCTTACCTGCTGCATATATTGTTGCTCATGCAGCACGATCAGTGAAGATAACCAAAGTTTATTTTTTAAATAATGGCGGATAGTTGACTGTCATTCACCCTATGAAGCTAGTTGTGTAGACTCATTTGTGTGTCGTAAACCTGCTAGTAAAACTAGTACAAGGTGCTCAAATTGAGTTGAATTACTTCTTGTTAGAAACCAACAAGACATTGTATGCCACATATTTCTACAAAATTACTGATTTTTTCGAAATAAATTAAACTTTTAGTAAAAATATATAATTTCAGTTGAATATATTTACTTAAATAGAAGCAATTTCTAGAAACGGCTAACTTTACTCATTTTTTTTTCTGAAAATACTATATAATTTTTTTAATTGCTCTAAGGCCTTATGGCCTTAACTCTGCCAGGTTAAGTAAAACCATCATCATCATCATCATCATTATTATTATTATTATTATTATTATTATTATTATTATTATTATTATTATTATTTCAGAAGTTAACAATTACTCTGAAAGAAGAATTTTGTTAGAACAGATAGCTTATACAGAATGATTTTATGTATGTGAAGAAATTGGTAAGGAACTTTTAAGAGCCATTTTTAAGGAAATTTATTGTGGCTTCATGTAAAGCACCATTAACTATATAGATAAAAATTTTAAAGTTCAGATATTTACAAGATATTGTTAAATGATTTCTGAATATTGCATATGATGAATATGAACAGAATTCATATAATATTTTAGACATTAAGGCATTACTTGGACACATAAACAAGTGGCACCGAAAGAAAAAAATCAATGTCAAGATGCTAAATTATGTATTTTAGTAAAATTCTCATATAATTTTTTGTTTGTTTTAATTATTGCAGCGTATTCTTTATTTCGTAAAATGAGAAAGAAAACTAATCTCAAAAGACACATATTACAGACTAAATAATGTCTGCCCCCTGTTGTTTCAGACATTGAGTCAGACTTCAAGAAACAGCTTCAAAAGTTGGTTCCAATGGTGCTGGCCCCCGAGAACTTAGTTGTTAAAGAAATTGGTGGTCAGAAAGTGAAGGCGAAGGAATTGCTCCAGTATTTCAAATCTTATCTTGAAATTTACAAAGGGGACGAACTACCCGAACCAAAATCCATGCTAGTTGTAAGTGTAATTTTCTTACTCTGCTTCATTTAGATCTTTTATTTGCTGATGTGAATTTTTAAATGTAATGTGTAATTTTGTACATTGTACATATACCTCATCAAAGTTACAGTTCAGATAAAGGCATAATGGAATCCCTTTAACCAGATTTAATTTAAAAACAAATTTGTACATAAATGAAATGGACTTAATTAACTCCGTTATTTTTTTTATTTCAACTTCTACCTTAATATTTTTTGTAAATTGAATATGAAGTCTATTGTGCATTAATAGAGAGCCAGTCATACTTTTATTTTCAGTATGTGTGTTTTCTGGTTAAAAATGACTTCCATTGTGTTTGATTAGTATTTGTGCAATTCACAGTGAGCACATTGATTAAACTTGCTTTGCTTTTTCACTAAGTAATTATGCAAATCATTGGCATGGCCTTGTGAGATAGTTTAATATGTTTGTAGTAAGTGTTTCTCGAGGAGTTTTCAGAAAGAAATGCTTGATTTTCTCGGCAATAACAATATTTTTCTTGTTAGTGTTATATATACTGTATATGTACTTTAATAAATACTTGTAGGCTAATTTATTTTGGGCTATGTACATAGTCAGAATGCCTTTGATGTTTTGGAAGCTAAAAGTTCTCTCTTTTCATGACAAAACTGAAACATATTTTAGTCATTTTAATGTCATATTTGACGAACTCAGAAGATTTATGTATTATTGAAATGTGTTCATTGTGACATTACAGGAACTGTTTTTTTCTTCTTTTCAATTGAAGGGGTGAGAATGATATAGTCCTCTGCCACACAGACAAGATTTTACAGGAGAGCGTATTAAAGGTTTAGAGTTCAATGCTGTTAGGTGCGGTATCATAATTTCTTTGGTGTATACTTAAGGCATTTGTTGAGTAATTTTTATAATATTTTACTAGTAGCTTTTCCATATGTGTAAGAAGTGAACTCGCACAAAAAATCATTTTTTGTTAAAAGTGTGGCTTTGGACTATCTCATTCTCACCCCTTCAATTGTCACTGCATATTGATGGCTAAAAGTGATACCTCGTATCTATAAAAATGGTAATTTAGTTTAACTGCATTATTATTATGTTCGGAAAATTGGGCAGCTAACTAATATTTTATTCTCGAGTGCAAAGCAGAAAATATATATACAAGGTGAACCGTAAGTAATGTCATTAATTTTAGGTGGTTATTCTTTGAGATATTTCAAACAACAATTTTCAATACAATTTTGCTCATTTTTGCTTCCTTTTCGAGATAAAAATTGTTTTATGTGAAACATTTGATAGCATGTTTTGGGATGCCATTGATTTAATACCCAATATGCTTAGTCAATTTAAGAGATATTATGATAATAAAATAATGATCGAAGAAATTGTAGAATTTCTTTGCAGAACAAAAAGTTACATTTGTTCAGATCAAATTTCTGCACATTTAAAAAACAAAACTAAAATTCTTTCAATCAGTTTTCATATAGAACAATTTTTAATATATAGTTTGTCTATTTTGGGATCAGTTGGATTTTAAAATAGTTTTTTGATTCACCTGCAAATTTACAGATACGGGTTATCACTGCTTAGCCATCACTATGTATTTCTGGTGATAATCTTTAGTGGCTGATACAGTGAACGTTTTAATTTTTGTGACGAGGATTTGTTTCTTAGTGCAATAGTAGCTCCCTTCGACAGATATGTTTTTAGTGCAGTAGTGTCTTCTTTAAAACTATGAACACTTGAAATTATTGAAACTTTGTCAAAAATAATGGAGTTTAACATTATGGTACTTGTTTCCGGTTTTTCTTTCTGTTATTTTGACAACATTTATTTTCGAAATGTAACAAATCAAAGTTTTCAAACTATTCTTATGTTAATTATTGTGTTGTGTTGTACGTATGTACTTCTTAATGAATCAAAATGCCCTCCAAAATATGACTTACATGGGGAGGGAGGGAGGCTGAATTTTCTGATACGTAACTACAGTAATTAAGTCTTCATTATGTCCCACACCCCTAAAATTGTTTTGGAAATAGATTATAATAATTATTGTTGGTCAAGGCAAATTTCAAACGTTTTTAATATGAAATATTAGCACTGTTTAGTCTATGATTTATTTTAAGTTCACACACACCTACTGTAGATGTGAAACAGGAATTAACACATTAAATCTAGAATTGAGAGATTGAACAAATCAGACACAAAGATTTCGATTTATTTATAGCAATGAAAGAAGCTGTGAACTAATTGACAAGAAAAAAATTTGAGCTGAATAAAACAATACATACTTAAATTAATGAGAGTTGAAAGTGTTGTGAAAGAAAGTGTTACTGCACTTCTAATACATGTCTGGATTGTGAATAGGAATCAGAATGGTGGACACAGGTTAACTTTGAGTGGACAATAGCCCACCAAGGCCCCTTGCTGTCACTATCCCTATTTTAATAGCATTTATACAGGGTAAGGAAAATTCTTATATGAATGGTATTTTTATTTTTTATGTAAACATTTTAACAACATTTTAGCAATTCCAGAAGTGTACTGACATGGATATTCTATATTTTAGAATAGATTCACGAAAGTGTGATGATTATATAAACAATAAAAATATCTGGGATTCATTGTGTGATATGTTGTTCACATAATGATAAGCAATTTTCATCTAATGCCATTCAGAGATTAATACATTATTATAAACACAAGAATTAGTACTGCAAGCATTCTGGTATCCAATTTTATCACGCTAGAATTTTTTTTTACTATGCATGTACCACAGGATGGGTTATCTTCAGCATGTTCACTAATCGAGCACTAAGATAAGCATATTTGCTATTTTGTTCTTACTGTCCATAATAGTCCCTACATCGTGTCTACATATTATTCATCTGGTTATGTAAAAATTTTATTTGTAATGCTACAAAAATTGTTTTCTACAATTAATAGAAATTATTTAGTAAACTAAGCAAACAACAATTTATAAAATCTTTACATGAGCACATCCAGTAGCTCGAAGGATATCAAGACAGTAAACTATGTATTTTGAAGTCGTGTGAATCATGTTGGATGTGACAGAAATCACTGATTGTCTGTCTTGATTTTGAGTTCATGTGTTTCACTTTCCTTGCGTATACTCTGTTCTTCTCCTATCCTTACACGGTGTTATGTCAAGGGAGCAAGGTGGACATGTGCCACCCCAACCAATCCATCAGGCAGGGAACTTTTCCTCTTCTTCAATTTTTTCTTATTCTTCCTCCTCCTATCATGTATGAGCTCTAATTGCCTGTTACAGTTGTATTGTACCATTTTAGCGGATGACCCAAAGATATTTTTCCTCATTGGAACATTTGGGAAGATATTCTTTCGAAAAATTATTCTGACATGAGATCCCCATTTGATTCTACAATTTTTAATGTTTATGGAACTTTCCATTTACGAGTTTATGCACATCAGTGCCCCAGTTGTGGTGCCCCCTTCTTGCTGAAATACCACGTATGGTGGCATTTATTCAAATTGAAGAGCATAAAATTATAACGTAATAAGCAGACATCGGATTCTAGGGCAAATGCCTATTTTGTTTCTTTAGGAGAAAAGTAAAAATAATTATTAATATTTGTGTTTCATGGAAATTGAAAGGTATTCAAAGAGTTTTATAGTGCCCTAAAATGCCCTAAAACGGTTATTAGAGCCTAATTTGTTAATATTCGCCTAAAAATGCCTAACTCACTGTAAAGTTTCGCATTTTACTCTTACTTTTTATAATTTATACATGCATTCACTGCGAAATTTAAGGCATTTAAAAAGTGGAAAGTTTGCTTCACACCGGCCATGAAACCATTGATAAAGGAAACAAAATGTTTTGAATCTCACGACACTCGCAATAGATTTCACCGAATTTAACATGTTTGGAGGCATAAATGCCGACAAAGAACCAACCTTAGTTTTGAAGCAGGCAACAATCACAACATGTGCTGCTACCGATTCAGAGATATACTATACTATAAAAATGACTGTTTTCGGTCTGAAACCGATTAGCTGTACTGCCCTTCAGAGTGTCATAAAATCACAATTTTTGGAGAAAGAGTGTTTTTGAAATATTTATGAAAAGTCGTAAAACTGCGAATTAGTAGGGTAAACCGTTACAAAATATTTAAAAGAATGGCCCTCCTAGTGTTAACACTACCAGGAAATGCAACAATAAGTGGAACTTTGTATTTTTGTCCAATTGAATCTCAATAACAACGGTTCATTTGAATGCTCGTTAACAGTTGCTCTTTCCCTCACCTTATTTGTGTTGAGAAGTTTTGAGCGGTAGGACGTTTTCCTGTGAAGTTTAACGCGATAATGCCGAAAAATATAAGTGCAAAATCTACATTGATCCGGCAATGGCTAACAGAATATTCAGAATTCACTTATGATGGAAAAATAATATTCTGCAAGATTTGTAGCAAACAGGTATGTAACAATAGTTGAAATATATAAATTCTATTAATTTTAATGAGTAGGCCTATAATATTTATACAATAACTGAGCTATCCTGAGGTATAATTCTTTTTAAGACCACTACACTTTAACCTTTTAAATTCCGATAGTTAAAGTATTTGCAGGTCATTAAAATTTTGATTGTTCGAACCCACTAACTTTGTGATAGAAATACGGCAATACAACAATTAGGATTTTATTTTAATTCAGTTTACTTTACATTTTTAGATTTCGCAAGAAAAGAAGTGCCACCTAAAGCAGCATGTGCAAGGAGCGGCTCATAAGGCTAAAGCTCAGCAGAAAAATCAACTGCAACAAACTTTACTAACACAGCCTACTTCATCCAATCTCAGCAGCAATTTCTGTGCTGATTTAACCAGAGCGTTTGTTGCTGCTAACATTCCCTGGAATGCAATTGAAAATCCGGTTTTAAGACAGTTTTTACAAAAATACTGCAAACAAAATATCCCATCTGAGTCGACCCTAAGAAAAAATTACTTAGACAGAATATACAATGAAACTTTAGCTTCCATTTGGGAGGATATAGGTGATTCTTACATATGGGTCTCTGTGGATGAAACCTCAGATCCTATGAATAGGTATATAGCAAATATGGTAGTAGGAAAACTTAGTCCTGATGGACCTTCGATTCCACACCTCGTATGTGTTAAGGAACTTTCGAAAGTGAATAGCCAAGCCATTGCTTATTTTGTAAATAAAGGTCTACAGTCTTTATACTCAGGTAATATAGACGATTCTAAAGTTCTGTTGTTTTGTACTGATGCTGCCTCATACATGGTTGCTGCAGCTCCACTTCTTAAAACATTTTATCCTAGCCTCACGCATGTAACCTGTCTAGCACATGGCCTTCACAGGGTTTCTGAAACAATCCGGAGTGAATTTCCTCTTGTCAATTCGTTTATTTCTAACACAAAAAAATGTTTTTGTAAAGCCCCATCCAGGATTTCAATATTCAGAGAGAACTTTCCAGATATCCCACTCCCACCTCAGCCGGTTGTTACACGATGGGGAACCTGGATTCAGTCAGTGGTGTATTATTCTAAGTATTTTAAAGAAGTGGTCACAGTTATTGATAAATTACCTGAAACTGATAGTGCAGCGTGTGTGAAAGCAGTGAAAGATTGTCTGAATGACTCACGAGTGAAAAACGATATTGCCTACATAACATCAAACTTTTCTTTCATACCTGCAAGCATTGAACAATTAGAACGTGAAAAACAATCTCTTTGTAGCCAAATAGCAATAGTAAAGGAAGCTCAAGTGAACATACATACATTCTGCTTTGGGCGAAACTGGGAAAAAAGTTAAAAATAAGTGGGACAACGTATTAAATAAGAATGTAGGATTTTCATTGTTGGAAAAAGTATCAAGAGTGATATCGGGGGAAAGTGTAAATGTTCCAGTAAGTATTGATGTTTCTATTGTACCTAATTTAAAATTTTCACCTCTCACATCAGTTTCGGTTGAAAGAAGTTTTTCTGCTTTCAAAATGATTCTCAGTGACAAAAGGCAAAGGTTAACTGTGGAGAATTTAGAAAAAATTCTGGTGGTGTACTGTGCAGATAATTATAATAAAGTCTGAGCATGGAACTGAATTTCAATAACTTAAAATGAGTAATCTTGATATCAATAATCATTATTCTGAACATGTATGACTGAAGTATGTTTTAACATCTAGTACAGCCTTTCTAGTTTCTACATTAAGACGACTTTTTCCTCAGACCAGTACACATTCATAAGACTGAAGATGCGCTCAACAGATGCAGTTGTCCCAGAAACACTCAATTCAAACTGTACCATTTGGAAATATTGTCAACATTGATGTAAGATTCTCTACGTTGTTGAAATATTGCTATCCAACACTGAGACATTGTAAGTTTTGCTTGTAGTTCAGTCCTGAATGTTCTGGTGGGTGATGTTTCGTACATGGAAAAATTCATCAAACAACGTCATATTTTCACTTAAACATATCACAGATTCATAATTCGAAAAGAGAGCAACTGAACCCTCAACATCACTCTATTCGGAATTTTTCTTAAACAGACCCAAGACACTTTCTTGATTACATCAGTATGACAACACCAATTTCTTATGTATTTAACATAATTGTCGAAGAACGATACAGTGGCGGTGAAGAACTTTTGCTACAAGATTAGTCCTCCTTCTGCTTCTTGGAGAATGTTCCTGACATTTGAGGTGACAAATCTATTTGTCTTCCTGCTGATAAGAGCTTCACAAAGGTTTTCAATCAAACCAGAAACTTCAACCAAAGAAAGCTCTTCTGACTATATTTGTCTTATAGTCCTATCATACACACCTAGTTGGTCAGCCAGGAATTTCAGCCATAATAAAGAAGTTCTGTCCGAAAATAAATCTTTGAGAATGCATGAGCACTTCTCAATTGACATAAAGTATGATTTCAAACCATAAAACAGCAATGACTTTCTGAAGTGCAGGAAATAAAGATATCCATCTAATTTTGGTGTGGCTCAATAAAGATCTACTCAACCTCTGCAAATTCACAGAATTCCATCAGAGACTCAGTTCTGTGTACATATCGAAGTACTTGTAGATCTGTAGAGGAAAACTTCAACATCTATTGGAAGACAATCTGCAGCTGTCTGGATGCTATTATGTAGCACATGTGCACCACATCCAGCTCCCAATATATTTTTTGCAAGTTTGTTTTGCAGCCTTATAAAGACATTATTTTTCTCCTTTTCGGTCTATGCCACCAAAATTAGTGTTCTCTGCTGCGAAAGCAATTACTTTCTCAAACAGATTTTACTCAGTCAGTATTTTCTCTATGTACTCAACTTGGGTTTCTGAACATTCATTTGGAAGATTTGTTCGTTCGATTAATTTAATAATGATATCTTCTCTAGGATCAAAATAACACACAATTACTGGAACTGTCTTCACTGCTTTGTGGTTAGAGGTGTCTATTATCTCTGATATATATATATATATATATGTGTGTGTAGAATTTAAATTGGCTGCAAATCTTTCCAAGGCATGTGAAGACAACACATTTACAACAATTGCTTCGCACGAGAATAGATCTCTTGAATAGTTTGTGAATAAGAATAGATGTACAATCCATGGAACGGAAACTATTGTCATGAAACACAGAATGATAGGCGAAAGTGCCTTCCTCAGCAGCTAACTGAAGTTCTGAGGTTCCCACAGAAGCATTCTTGAAGAACGTCGTCACTTTATTGCTGGAAATTGAAGCTGAAAGTGCATCTTTATGTTTCTTTTTACTAATATGGTCCTTAATGTCAGAATGACCACCACAGAATGGCAAATAGTACAGTCCACTTTATCATTAAAGTTAGTTTCCCTTATAAAAGGAAAATCTGATATGAGTGCATCGCTGAATACACATAGAACTCTTTCATATAGAACTCTTGGTTGTTATAATAAGGAACTTCATAAAATGAAGTTAGCACAATACCAGATAAAAGTAAGGGCCTGCTTGAATATTCTCCAAGTTCCGGGCACAAGACACTGCACACTGTGTATGGTCAGAGCACTGATACACAAGTGAAAACTAACAGAGTTATTGAAATTCGTTCTGTTTCGAGTGCTGTTGCAACCTGTTCCGAAACGCACTTTAAAATATGCGAAAGAAATGGATTTGCTGTAAATAATAGATGAATATATAATATAAATCATCCTGCAAAATCTAAATTTGAACCTTCATGTAGAGATCGACATGGCGCTCAGAAGCGAAGCCTTCTGTCCCGTCTCATTAACTCAGATGATCCAGCCAACTGAACTGTTTTATTTTTACTATCTGACCTTCTGAGGCTTGCCTATAGACACAGAATAACACACAATTTACGATAATGGTTGTACATGAATGAGCAGATAAAAAAAGTATATAGATAAAAATTTAAGATAAAAATACAGATTTTCAATCACAAATATATAAAGATGGACAAGATGGATCTCCTCATGAAGGTCCGGGTTCAAAAGACAGACAACGAATGTTATCGTGTGAATTGCGCTGCTTTTGTGGTACTGTACATGAGAAAAATAATTTAGTCTCTTTATACTGTAGAATTTTTTGCATTACACTTAGTATTTTAATATTGGATTAAACACATCCCCCAGTTAAAAAAGAAACTTTAAATTCACTATTTGTATTTATAGGGATTGCTTAATTTCCTGTTGATGTTTATTGATTATTAAATATTTTGAATGACAGTTGAATGGAATTAGTTACCAGACATTTTGAACGACAGTGTATAGAGAAAGAAGGTTCTTTAAATTAATAAACAGGTGCTACACATGTTTCATTTGTAGGAATAAGTACGCTAAGTTGAGCTTTGTATTAAATATTAATTACTTTTCATTATTGGCTTTGTTTACAAAATTTTCAGAAAAAATGGAAAATGCTGTTAATCTTTAAATCTTTATGTTAATACTTACTTACATTATGATACTCAAAATTGTATGAGCTTATTTCTAGACGAGAAAAAGCAAACTGACCTATTGTTTTTGTCCTGTTCTTAGTATAAAAAATGCTTGTGATGAACATTGTCAGCCAAGTTGATCAGTTTAAAAACTGTTTGGTGATAAACATCAGCTAAGTTGGCCACTTCTTCTTACTATGATTTATTTCTTCACGAATTAAGTACTGTATTTGGAATCGGCACTGATGTATTGTGTTTGTTAATGTGTTAATTAATAATACATAACATACTGAATTTATTTTGTGAGAGAAGATACAGTGAATAGTATTTATTTATTTAATTTAGTGGAGATAAGGCCATCCGACCTTCTCTTTCCCTCAACCACTTACATTAAAATATCATCATTAACAGGGTTACAATGTAAACTACATCTTCCTGTATCCAAAGTGTTTAAATTCTTTTCTTCCTCCATTCTTTTCTTGTCTCCCAATCCCGTTCTTCCGAGCCTATTTCCTTCATTCCACTTCTTATATCAAATGGAATTAAATGAAAAAGAAGAAAGGATGCACATATTGTGCAATAACAAATATTCAGTTATTTGTTATAATCAGGGAACGGATTTATATGGACTAAAAATATATGAAATATGTAAATATATATGTAGTTATTTTTACCAAAATATGGAATTAAATATGGATTTTTACCAAAATATGGAATTAAATATGGACTTAAAATTATAAAAAAATGACTATGTACGTTAAATATTGGTACATTTTAATCAAACTAAACAAAAAATATAATGGACGTACCTTATCTTCCAATGTAGTTTCAACAAAACACAATTTTTATTGTCTGTTACCATAACAATAGGTTACAAACATTTCTTTCAAGTGCTGAAAAGTGAATCTTCTTCTATTGTCTCTGAGGATAGATTTATACTGACTAAAAGAGCGTTCGACGTCACAAGAAGTAACTGGTACATAATTCAATTTCACAATGTCTGCTGGGGATAAGTCCAAGTTAATCTTCACTGTTGATTCACCACTCATCACAGCAACAACCTTTTGTAGTTCTTCATATCCAGGGTTTTTTGAAAGTACAGTGTCCACCTTAGCTCTTACTGCATCTGCAACTTTACCTCTACCACGATTCAGTTGTTCCACAGTACTATTTATAATTTCAAAACTTTCAGATAGTGAAAGGTGCCTATTTTGGAGACTTTTGAGCGTTTTTATGATGCATGAAAATGTATGCTGAATGTGAGCTAAGTCATTCTTCACACTTATGTCACAGGTAACTGTTTTCGCAGTATCAATTGAGACTGCATCTTCAGAGTCCAATGCAAGGAGAACATTGTTAATAGAGTCTATATGTTCGGCATAATATTCAACTGCTTCTAGCCATGTACCCCATCTAGTTAAAATTGGCTTTGGTGGCAATGGAATTTCAGGGTACATTTCTTTCAACACGTTAACTCTACTGGGAGCTTTGAGAAATACTTTTTTCACTGATGAAATCAACAAATCTACTTTAGGGAAATTGTCTCTGACCACTTCTGCCACACGATGAAATGCATGCGCCACACAAGTAAAATGAGTCAATTTAGGATATACAACAGATAATGCTTGTCCAGCTTTGACCATATAAGGGGCAGCATCGCTAATAAAGAATAACACATTATCGTACATAATACCCTTTGGCCACAGGATACCCATAGCTTCGTTGAACAGTTTAACTATAGTTTTGTTATTGCACTTTTCTAGAACATCACAATGTAAAAGAATTCGTTCAGAATATTGTTCACTTAACAAACCGATAACTACATTACCAACAAGTCTACCTTCTTTGTCGGGAGTCTCATCAATGGAAACCCAAATTGAACTATCTTTAATTTCATCTCTTATCTTCTGTATTGTCTCATCGTAGATGGATGGAGCATACGTCTTCCTAAGTGTTGACTCATCCGGGATTGTATGTTGAGTATATTTTTCAAGGAATTCCCTGAAGACCTTATTCTTTAGTTTGTAGAGAGGAATATCAGCAGAGATGAGAGAACGGCACAGGTCGATGTTAAACTCAGATCTTACATTCGATGTTGTTGGTTGTGTTAAAAACAATTGTCTCTGCTTGGAATTTAGTTGTTTGTTGGCCTGATGTTTACTAGTTGTAATGTGTTGTTGCACCAGGAACTTTTGTGTAGATGATACTGCACACTGACACAAATTACAAAATAATATTTTATTGTCAGTTGATAAACCATCTTCTTTAAATTCTGAAATGTAACTTGTTAGTTTTGATTTTAAATTGACTGAATGACGTACTTTTGGCATATTTACCGTCTTTATAGTATGATTTACAAAACTGAACCTATGTGTACTCTGACTGGCATTTAACTGTTGAGCTGCACAACTGAAGTCTGTTAAAAATTTTAAATTAAATTAATACAGTTTTGTAACTTACTTTCCCATTGTTGATAGGACTGCTAATTTTCAAATAACTCTGATGTTAAAGGGATTACTGAACATGTGTTTAAATCTCTATTGTTGAAATGTATTTTTAAAAGTTAATGGAATTTTGTTTTGTTTTATTGTTAAACCTAATATAATATGGACTGTTTTATATGAAATATGGAAAATATATGGAAATTAACGAAAATATGTACTAAACTCTAAAATATGGAAAAATATGGAAAATAAAAGTAGGATTTTTCAATCCTACACATTGTGAAACATAAAGATAATGCAAAATATAAATTATATTAGCTTTATAAGTAAATATGTATTTACATATAAATCCTTTCCCTGGTTATAATCATGTCCCAAAAATAAAATTTGAGCCCAAATGTGAGTTTATAAACTGGCTTGATTAATAATGTGATTCTAATGATGCATTTTTTTTCATTTTTTGGGATTTGGCCAGGAGTAAATATTTTTTCCCATATAGGTGTACTTAATTTGCTGCTTTAGTTATAATTTTCATTTTGAGTTGAGACATTTTGTTTAGTAAATTAACATATTATGATTTTGTTGCATTTAATTCCTCTTGTAATAATTATATTTATCAGCTTCTTCACGTTTTGTTAGCTGTATATCGTAAGATGGCAATGAATCCATAGTATTGATAAAATTTTCTCCAGTAGTATCCATCGATGCTAGAGGTTCATCTGACAGCACTTCTCTTACAACTTTCTTCCTTTCTCTATTCTCACTTCGAACAATTCTCTTGGCAGTCGAAAGATCCTAGAATCACTTTTTGATAAGTGCTCAGTAGGAAAGGCATCATTTTTTAAGCTGCTCTGTACATTAATTCATAATTTAAAAGTTCACTTTTTAAATTCCACATGTATTGATGAGATCTAAAATGTATACTACAAATTTTCGCGGATTATTAATATTAAATTCGTCTTGTTACAGCATTTCTTGCCTCAGATTTTTTGTCAGGGTTGTTACACACATCACTATTCTGAATTCATTCACCATAAACACACACTGAAACAAGCACAACATAGGCTGAGGATATGAAGTTAAAGTATTTACAGTATAAGGAGTGCTGATTGCCAATGCTATTCACTTGATGATGTCATGCACAGAGCAAATCAATTCCGCACAATGCAGTATCCTATCTTGTAGTCTTAGTATCATGTTGTTATATAATATGGAAACTTACCTTAGAGTTGAAGCATCATATTCAGAAATAATGTATGGGAAATGTGCTGCATTATGATTTTGATCGTAATTTAGAATATGTCTTTCTACAAAAAATATGTTTCCATACATTTTCAGAAACGAAGTATAGATTATTGTTTTTAGTGTGAAGATTGTATGTACTCATTATTTCAGATATTTTTCTTTCAAAGTTTTGAATAATATTATGCAGGCGACTTATTTAAAATCTTCTTGTTAACTATCAGGCCTAGTCCATATACCATTTGTATTTAATAATTTTTTTTTTTTTTTTCGTTTTAATTGTTGACTTGGTATACTGTTCGTTTTGTACTATAAGTAAGGAGACCTACGATTTAGGGGTGGCAGTCATATGTGGAATATAATACAGAAAAATTCTGAGTGTGACTTTTTTTTATTAATACAATTTTTCTACGTGTTTTTTAACAGTGTGTGTTACTTATTGTAGGCTACAGCAGAAGCCAACAATCTGGCTGCCGTAGCAGCAGCAAGGGACACTTACACAATTATGATGGAAGGTGTTTGTGGAGGTGCCAAACCGTATTTGAGTACTGCACATCTTGAAGCTGAACACCAAAGAATTAAAGAAAAGGCATTACATCAGTTTGTTACAAAACGCAAAATGGGAGGAGAGAGTTTTTCAGAATCATATAAGGAGAAACTAGATAAGGTGATTATTTTTTTTTCGTATAGTATCCAAATTTTTCTTTTCTTTGTGTTAATACCATTGTCTTTACATCCTCATATTTCCTGTTTGAAATATGAATGATATTTGAATATGTTGATTGTCAAGTATACATAGTTCATAGATTTGTTGATGCATTATTATTTCGCATCTGTGAAATATTCTGTAGTAAGTTATATGTTATTTTTGCAGCTGTCATGTAATAGTGCTCCTTTATGTGATTTACATAATGTAAAATGGGGAACATAATAGTTAAGTGACTTGAGTATTTTCTAACTCAAAGAATGCCACACTGCGCATGCTCCGAGACAAAACACTTTAGTTCATAATATGACAAATATTCTTTTTGCTTTTTTGTTTAAATATTACACATCTCTACTGAGAAGGAATTAAAACTATAGCCTCTTAAGAACTGTGCAAGAGACCTTGAAACAACATTTTTGCTTGTTAACAGTTATGTTCCCCACTGTACATTATCATCTGTTAATTTTTCTTTCAAAGGGAAACAATTGTCCTTTTCTAAAATTCTGTTATTGATTCATGACTTGCAAATAGAAACATTGGAAGGTTTAGGGGAATAGGAGAGTTGGGAATTGACGTTTACTAAGATTTAGGCCAGATTATTTAATTCAATGATGTGTTGGCCTTAGTGGTAGTGGTGTACCTGCCTCAAACCAACCATTGGGTACGCACACAAAGAAAGCAGGTTTCCTTCTTTCAGGTTACCAGCACTAACATACGCTTACGTGCACCAAGAAGTGCTGCATGTTAATTAATGAGATCCAAACAGAAAGGGTACAGGTCGTACTTGTCAGCACGTGCAACAAGCACCTACAAGTTTACTGGAATGAATTGTTAATTCCTGCTCATTGGTTGATGATGCCTATATTCTATATATCCTGGTTGAGTGTAAGAGAAGGCCCTACGGTCTTAACTGTGCCAGGTTAAATAAAGCCATTGTTGTTGTTATTATTATTATTATTGTGACAGCCAAGTCGAGGCTTGATCACGCGTCTCGCAGAGGGCGGTGCGCACGAGAAAACGCGTCAAAGAGGGCTGCAGCCGCTAGGGTCTGGAGGGGCTCGACATAAGAGGAGCGATGGCACTCTAGTCCGCGGCAGAGAGGGGGGAGTAAAGCAGCTGGTGACTGAGGAGAGAAATCCAGAGAAGCCTAGATAGGCGCCATCTTCTGGAAATTTCGAGCAATCGTACTTTCTCGTAACTATGATGGGTTATAAATTACGAGATGCTAGTGAACTTGAGCGTTGTTATAGTCAGTGGACAGCAAGCCAGCCAGTCTTGTGTAGCAGTGAAGCCAGCGTTGAGACCTAAGTTCGACTTGAGTTGTGTCCGTAACTGTGGATCCAGAAGTCCTGAGTTTGAGTGCAGTGGACCGCAGTTGGGGGACCTGAGTTCGAAGTTCAGCGGATTGTCTCTGAAGGTCTGTGGTTCGAGATACTGTGAACTCGAGTGACTGAGCTAGAAGAACTAACCAGGGCAAACGAACTGAGAACTGGCAGTTCTGATTTGTAAATAGTGCTTTGTGAACATTAGTTAAAATTAGCAGTACATTGTTGTTCTCAATACTTCAAGTAAATTGTCATTGTCGTCTGTGGAGTGCAATAACGAATACTGTGTTACTGTGTGGAGTGGAAATCCCATTGTTGACGAAAGCAGAATTAAATTGTAGAAAGTGATTATTATTGTTTTGAAATAAAAGTTACATTGTTGAGTTGGAATAAATTTACATTATTATTATTGTCGGTACACAGAAGAAAGTAAAATGGATAATGATGCATTAATTGCTACTGTTTATAGTTAGTTAATGGTTAATGGGGTTTAAAAAGGACTCGTCAGCTACTATGGCTATTTGAGCCCTTGCTATTGTTTATAATAAACCTACAGTATGGGATAAAAAGACAATTAGTGTCATAGAAATAGGAATGTAATGGAAAATTGTTGAAAAGCAATAAGTGCAGAAATGAAGCCGGAAGTAAGATATCTAAAGATAAGAAAAGAATATGTTTTACAGTAATTGAGGGGTTTCCAAATTAAACATGTCCACACCTATGGAGTAACGGTTAGCGTGTCTAGCCGCGAAACCAGGTGGCCCGGGTTCGATTCCCGTTTGGGGCAAGTTACCTGGTTGAGGTTTTTTCCGGGGTTTTCCCTCAACCCAATATGAGTAAATAAATGCTGGGTAACTTTCGGTGTTGGACCCTGGACTCATTTCACCAGCATTATCACCGTCATCTCATTCAGATGCTAAATAACCTGAGATGTTGATAAAGCGTCGTAAAATGACCTACTAAAATAAAAAAAAAAATTAAACATCACAGGTCACAAAAATTTATTTTTAAAAGGTTTATATGATTCTGATGGGAAAATTAGACTAAGCAGACTATTAGAAACCTTTAAGTGGTGAATTTCTTTACAATATTTTACAAACATTTTTCTCTATGGGTAAGATAGGATTACATTTTTAAAAATGTTTTCTGAACAATCTTATCATATGATTTGTTAAGTTAGTTTTTTCAACGCTTCAATTGTTGATTTGTTTGCTTACGAAAATGCTACATTAGAGCTAATTTCTCACTTGTTTTCTTTTTAGAAACAAAGCTGAAGAAGAAGTGGAAGTATATTATAAGAGATTAGTTTGCCGTCAATTAGTGTAGTATGTTTCTAGCCTGCGATGTATACAAAGGATGGGGAAAGAAACTGTCCACTATACCTCTTTATGGCTTAGTTTCCTCGTGATGATACCTTAATGGTTTCACTTAATGAGGATCATACCTGTCTTCGGACACTTGACTAAATAACAATTTGCTGTAGGACTTAGGAAAATTCCACCCTCCCGATGTGGAGACCCTGGTAAATGCAGCGGTCACACAGTAAAATGGTCACACTTTGAAGCTTTGAAGTTCCTTAAGATGTAGTGAGTCTAGGATATTTGAGCAGTTTCTGTAGCTCCTGGTACGTCAGCTGAGACAATTCTCGGCAGCGACTGAATTCAGTGACCTCGTAGTGCAATGCCATCCTCACGCTCACCATAAAGAGAGGATTTTAGTGATATTAGGCTCTAATTTTTTTTCAAAGAACGTTGACTCACGGCCTAATGCGTCATAGTTTTTGATAGTGCTACAATTTTGGAATCCTCTTGTGTATCTGTTACAGAAAAAAAAAAAAAGACATAGACCAACGATATATTCATTGATTCTCTGCTACATATTGAAAGGCAGAAGCTTCAATATTTACAAAAGAAAACAAGTAGAAAACGTGGTAAAGAAACAAGTCTACTACCATAGACGTCACTTACATCAATTTTTGCTTAAAAGATGTTCTATTGTATTTAAAATGTTTCCAAAGTCGTTCTGGTATACTGAAGAAATCTATCTTCATTTGCATTCAGCTCATTGTTGTTGTGATGTTATTCACCACATCTTTTTCTATAACGATTTATTGGATGAATGTGAATTGTTTTTCTTGTCTCTTTTAATATATCTATATAAGACTATCAAAATATTGAAGAAAGTCTTCATCAGACGAGCTAGTCAACGTGAAAGCAACTGGCAGGTTTTACCGCTTTAACATGCATTCTCTGTATCCAAGGCAATTGGCACTGGCAGCCAGCGAGCAGGTTTGTGCTTTTACATGCTTTCTTTGTGTGTGTACCCATTGGTGGGAGAGACAGAACTGCAAAATTTCAATTTATACATTGGCTTATTTGAAGCAATAAAGAAACAAGTGATTGAGTGACGAACCATTCATTGAATTGTTTTTGGTAATTTTATATTTGTGATATAAGCTGCCACGGTGGTCTCGCAGCTAGAGCGCTGGACTTATAATCCTGTAGTCCCGAGTTTGATCCCCAATGTACCCCCGATTTATAACTTGTGTTGGGCAAGCCCGTGGTCCAGGTAACACAGGGGTTTTCTCTGGGAAGCTCTGGTTCCCCTGTGGCATCCCAACAATTCTCCAATAATCATCTCATCGCAGGTGTAATGTAGACTAGCCTCCTATAGCGCACCTTGGGCAATGACTGTCGGTAAATTGGCCTACATACTTGGCTTCTTGTGAGTGAATAACGTCAGTCAAGTGCCCGCCATTGGTTAAAAAGAAATATTTGTGATATTGTTCTATTTTTTTACCTTCAATTTTAGTGTGACATTATTACAGTTTTTGTTAGAAAAGGTGTACTGTATTTAGCAGGTTGAATATTTTCCCTTTAAAAAAAAAACTAATATTTTCTCCCCCCCCCTCCAAAAAAAAAGAAAGAAATTTACTGATAGTATCTCTTCTTCAATCATTTTTAACATTTCTTGGTATGAACTATTAGTTTGAACTTAAAGCTGAGTAAAAGCAGCACTATGTTAACCCTCATGGTCCCAAGCTTTTCAGCACTCTCCTTATACCAAGCGGGGTAGTTGAAATACCCCAGTAAATTTTGTATATTTTCCGATGTTTAAAGCATTTTTTTTTTTTTTATTTATTGATGTTATAGCCTTTATTTATTTTTTTACTTATTTATTTATTTATCATACCAAAATTATTGCAGTGAATATATGGCGTTTAGTTTAATTGTCTTTAGAGACAATTAATATTAGATACCCTCCACAAAACTGGCTTCATTTATACACTGATGGATCCTTGATCTCCAGAGAACAAGGTGCTGGTGCAGGTGTTACGTGCTGTCTCTTCTCACTTTATAGATCTCTTGGGTATGGAACAACAAGTTTTGATGGAGAAATCAATGCAATAAGTGAAAGTCTCAGGAATCTTCTATGCCACATCAGTAAATTTAAAAATGCAGTTATATTGTCAGACTCCAAAGCAGCTATTCTATCAATAGTCTCTAAACACACACCTTCATCTCAAACAGCAGAAATAACTAAAATGCTCTCTTAATTAATATCACTCAATAAAAGAATTGTATTCCAATGGATACGATCCCATTGTGGAATCCTGGGAAACGAGAATGCGGATGCTTTAGCAAAGAAGGGCAGCACTGCTACTTACAGACCTGTTACTAAATCTACATATTACTCTGTGAAAAGATTTATTAAATCTACATACTTAGACTTCAACAAACAAAATTTGATAACACAATCGCATAGGAAAAAATGGAACTCTCTGCATCAAAATCCACAGTTAATTCCCGATTTACCATGAAAATAGTCTGTAGCTGCATTTAGATTGGCAACAGGCCATGATTGTTTGGCCAAACACCTGCATAGAATTGGAATATATCAGTCCCCTAACTGTCCATTGTGCAACTCAAACCAAGAAATGGATTCGGAACACCTCAAAATCTGTGCTTCAGTGGCTGATCATGATAATATCTTTGAAAAATATTGGAGTGCAAGAGGTCAAATGACTTTATTGTCAAACGCCTGGCATTAGAAAACAACAACAACATATATATCCTCCTGAGTCCTGAGACTTTTGTTGTTTTATTTTTAAAGTTCAATATAATTTTACACTTCAAAATAAAAAAAAAGTCACTGACATGAGGGAAAATGCTGAAAAAATTCTGCAGGTTACAGTTGGGGCACAAATGCAGGTATATTATACTATACTTTGGGTCTTTGCACATGCATCTTATATCATAATCATGTATGAAATATGGTATAGTAGTAGACTCAGGAGGATATGTCTATCTAAATACCTGTCTGTCTGTCTGTCTGTCTGTCTGTCTGTCTACTTACTACCTATCTAACTGTCTGTTTGCCTGTCTGTCTGTCGACCCCCTTAGCTGTCAGAGTGTCCGTCCATCCATCTGACCGTGCTTATGTCTGTCTGTCTGTCCATCAGTGTATCCATCTGTCCGTCCATCCCTCTGTCTGACCGCCCTTCTGTCTGTTCATCTCCCTGTTCATCCATGTGTCGGTCTATCTGTCTCTGTCCATTCATTTGTATGTCTCTCCGTCCGCCCTATGTCCGACCATCCATATTTCCATCTGTCAGTACAACATAAAAACAGTTAAAATAAAATTACACTAATATGACAAATTTCCGATGATGAAGGAAACATACCATACCTTACCATACCAAGCGGGGTAACCTGACTACCCCAGGTGGTTTTTAAACAATATTACTGTCAAAAATAGAAAACAAAAAATATATAATATATTGTTGCAATGTAAGAAGCTTATTTAACAAAACCACAAATGCCTGTTGTAGCGCACATTGATTTTATACACTAATATTATAGCTAGGGTAGCCAAAATACTCTGCTTGGTATTGTGAAGATTAACCATGTATGTGAAAAAGGCAAGGAAAGGAGAACCTATCTGTTAGCAAGTTTTCCATTCCTGGTAAAAAGATACAGGTTTAGATTTTCTTTCCTTGTCTTTTTTTTTTATAATGGAGCCATATAAGTTCTAAGTTTGGCATGTTTCTGCATCTGTGGTATACTGTAGTGCAAGAATGTAAAAGTTTGCACTGCTTTAAAAAAAAAAAAAAGGAAGGTCTTAAATATTATACCTGACAGTCACAACTTATACTTTTGTGTAATAACAAGTTGTTCTGTAAGGCAGTGCACTGTATAAACAGTACACAAAGTGCTGTCATTTGACTACCAGAATGGCCATGGTTGCACAGTTCATATTATACATATATAAAGAGTGTCCCAACAAGAGCGCCAGATTTAATAATGTGAATAAATGCAACAAAAATAGATAACAGAACACAATACTGCCACCAGCTCAACAAGAAGACAGTGGCACAATGTCTTATTATTGTTGGGTTGGCAGCACTATTATCTGTTTTTGTTATATATATTCACATTATTAAATCTGGTGTTATTGCTGGGACATGTTTATATACACAGTGCTCAAATATAAATTTAGTCACTCCTTTAGATATTCATAAATTTACTACTTAGTGCATATATTGAAACAGTCCTTTTCTTCCTAACAATTACGAATTGAAATTGTAAGTCCAAGTCTACTTAAGGAACTCAATTCATGGTCATGAATATTTAAAAAAGTGACAATTTATATTTTGAGTAATGCATATATACTATTTTAAAAGCTGGCTAAGGACTGTAACAGGCCACTAGGTTTCATATTTGTCTGTGAAATAATGATGATGATGATGGTGATAAACTATTTTATCAGATTTTGCAATGAAAGGTATTACAGCACTAATGGGGAACATGATAATGATAAGAATTCAGGCATCGATGAGGACAATAATTATAAGGACTATGATTAGGGTGACGAGGACAATGACTTATGAAGATGATGATTATGATGTTGACGTCGACGACAATGAATGGTATTAGTGGTGTAGTTTTATAACATTGCAGTTGTAGCATTTCTTAATGATATGCTTATTATGCTTATAGGACTTGGAAGATCTCTACGGACAATTCAGGATGCACAATGAAAGCAAAAACATCTTCAAGGCAGCAAGGACTCCTGCTGTTTTCTTTGCTACGGCTGTGATATTTTACATTTTATCTGGGGTGTTTGGCCTTGTTGGAATTTATTCTTTAGCCAATATCTGCAATCTTGTGATGGGTGCAGCAATGTTAAGTCTTGGTATATGGGCATACATCAGGTAAGAGATGCAATTTTGGAGAGATTGTATTTCTTTTAGACTACCGTAAGTGGTCAAAACAGGTTTTACTAATGTCTATTTCATGATTGACGATTTTAAATTAATTTTTTTAGCTTTTTTTTTTTTTTTAATGGACATAAAATTGAAAATAGTAAATGTGTTTTGTGTGTATATTTTAACAGTAACATCCTCATGTCTATTTTATAGATGTTGGCATATTTTGAAATTTTATGAAGGGAACAAACGTGGTTGTAAATTCAATCAGTTCAAGTTTGATACCATGCCAGGAAGTGAAAGATAGTGATGTGATGAGATTAGTGCTAGCTCAGTGACAATGAGAAGGAAAATGATGATGATGATGATGATGATGATGATGATGATGGTAACTGAGAGACAGTAGTAGGGACAGTGATGTGTGACAATGATAACTGATGAGAACAGCAACAGCAATGATGACGGTAATGAGAACCGTGATGGTGATGATGACAGTGACAAAAATGATGGCATCAATGAAGACAGTGATTATGATGAGGGAGACGAAGACATTGACCCATGATGATTATGATGACAATGACAATGGTAAAGGTTTATAGCAGGTAATAGACGACCTTTACGTATTTATTTTAACACTTAAAAAAAATGCGAGTATTACAAAATTGAAGTAGAATGGAAGAAAAATAGTAAAAGTACCATAATGTAATAAAACACTTTTTCATTTTTTTTTTTAAATTTATTTCTTTATTTAAACTACATTCTTCCGTCTTGACATTGATTGTATTTTGGCTTTATATTTTGCTGAAGCCATGCTACCTTAAACATGAGTTACCTATTGAAAGTCACTTCATTTTGTTGTCTCTGTCCCCTTTAAAATTTGTCAACATTATAGTAAACCTGTTAAAATGACCATCTACACTCTGTAATCACATCAGTAAATAGTCACTTTTTTTTAACCACTTTAATTTTCCACATGTAATAAACTCATTGCTTCAATGTAGAGAAACTGTCAAAACTTATAGAAGTGTCACTGGGTCCTGCTATTGTTTATATTTCGTGTTGTAAAGCTTGTCGTGTGCTCAACCCCTTAGGATCTAACCATGGATTGGTTAAGTAATGAAAAATGGAAATACACAGCAGAAAACTGTCAGGTTGTCTTGATGACAATTATACAAAATAATAAATTCATAGTAAAACACTAACTTTAATACAATAAATATATATAGCTCTAAAATGCTGTTACACTCCAATCAAATAGAGTACCACTCTGACACACACATACTGCACTCACTTCCACCTTTCCTGCCCAAGGTATGGATAACAAACAAACAAGGTAAAAAAGAAAATTGGTAAAACAAATCCAACTGAAGGGAAGGAAGGTGGACAATCAACACACTATACTTTTAAATAATATCACAACTGCTCAGTAACAGTAAGCTTCAAGGAGATAAAGCGATACCGCATGTGCACTGGATAATAATATAATGTAAATGAACTCGATACAAAGTAATTGTCAACAGCCCACCGACGAAAAGAGGAACCAATCACCATCACATAACCACAGAAATGGTTTTCGCTAAAGAAGTGCAAGAGTTCCGATGAAATACAATAACACTTGTCAGCAATGACTCTTGTACAGTATGTGGATATGTAGTCCATGGCAGGATTACAGTACAGATGAACCAATCTTACAAGAAGAACACAGAAGCTAACATGCTGAGTACAGAAAGGTCGAATAAATCAGGTAAATTTCGGTGTTCTGTATACAATCCCAATACGTCACTGTCGTAATCAGTCACTGAACATACATATACCATAATTCACTGTGCTGAAGTTCATATCTGACGAGAGAACTCGTATGCACATACTATGCATGCATACAAACTACTTGTGTGACTCCACAGATGCTGAGGTTATAAGTCCATGTTTCCAGGAAAGTGTAGACGCCACGAAGATTTTCAGATGAACTCATAATCAGCACTTGGTCCTTTTCTCATGGTTCACTCCAGACAGCCCGGGGCCCAACTCTCGTCATTCTGACAGTGCACACACAATGACTGAGATCGTTTCCAGTCGTTCTGATACTTCACACACGACGGTGCAGGCTGAACTCTCCTCATTATGAAAAAGCTTAACAATGGCCCAAGCTGAACTCCCAGACTCACAGAAACTCAGAAAGAGGAAACGAAAGAAAGTTGTTAAAATTCACAATAATAAATTTCAAACCCAATGAAAACTATTAATCTCAAACCCAATGAAAACTATTAATCTCAAACCCAATGAAAACCAACGAATGCAGTTAATCTCAAACCCAATGAAAACTAACCAATGCAGTTAATCTTGACCCCATGATATATATAATGCAAGCACAACTTAGTGGAAAACTACAAAAGACACAGAATGCATCACATCATTTAGTGTAAGTAAGAAAAAGTTAAATGACACATGCTGGACGCGCCTTATTGGAATGACAAGAAAAAAAGAGAAAAGGTGGAGATACCGATAAATAAAATAAGATGAATGTAAAGAAAATAGGAAAGGTGAAGGACTACAAAAAAATAAATAAGATAAATATAATTAAATTAAAAAGAGGAAAGAAAGGAAAAGGCAATAGTGGCATAAACTGAACACCACAGTGTTACAGATTTATGGCAAGAGGAACTGACAAAGTGCTTAATACAAATATTTTTGTTGTTTGTGAAGTGTACGAATCTAATAAGCTTTCTTTTGGGTGAAAAACAGGCGGGAAAAGAAGAATGTAGGAGTGTGAAGCATATTATGCTAAAGAATTTTTTAAATATAGTAAAACTTCATTATACGAAAATACGTAAATGGGAAAAACGTATAAATGAATGGCACTTAATAACTTCTGAAATAGCATTTGAAGACTACAGGAAGAATGAGTCAATTTAGTAAAATTTTCACAGAGAAATTTCAAACTTAATAGTTTGAGCCTATAAAGCTGGCTGATATAATATGTGGTGTTCGGGTAAAGGGGGATAAGTCATTTTTTTTTTTTTTTTTTTTTTTGTGCAGATGGAATTTTGTTCTCCAGATGAACACACAAGTTAAATTATACAAGTGAGTGTGCAAAAATCAAAATAATAGCAGTAGTTGATGTGTTTATTTATGTAGAAAATTATTTGCAATATGACGTATCTCCCTTTACCCAAACAACACAGACATTACGTTTCAAACTTCAATCCAAAAAAATTTACGAAAATAACTTTGCCTACGTTGTTCTTCTTCATTTAATAACATGTGGCTATTTTACAAAAACTCATTTTGGACTGCTTGTTTTTGTTTGCTCCTAAGGAATAAACCATGCTCTCAAATTGTGATAACTGTTCCATAATTTGTTCAGTTACATCAAAATATTTTCAGTTTGGAGAGATGTTAGGGTAGTTGTATTCAATGCAGTCACTGCTTTGACACCTGATTGTCATTGTTTAAAATGTTCCATTTCTTCCCTCTAAATGGCAAGCTATGAGGTGGGAGTTCGTTCATGTATTTCTCTCCCCTCTCTGAATAGATTCTCCCACTCGCAAATGACCAGTTTACTGAACTTGCTGGAACAAGCATGGACAGCTTCAATTTCTACGAATTTCAAAGCGGGCAACATCTTAACAGTGAACATGTACTGTATTTTCGTGTTCTTACATTTTTTGTATTTTCATGGCAAACCGAATTTCGAGCAGAATAATTGATTAGAACTTATAAATGACATTTCGTACCTCTTGAGGTTTAAAAAAATAAATGTGTGAAAAATGTTTTACTGTAAGTAAATGTCAAATTATTCTGAATTCAGTGTGGCTATTCTGTTGACGTTAATAATTATATAATAATAAGTTGCCGTGTGATTGCATGGTCATTTTAATAATAAAATTAATCATTCAACAAATAAAAAAACACTTCTTCATTTTAAAAATTTCTTCACCTTAATTTAATACTTACCTATGTGTACAGTCATTTTTCGTAAGAATTTCTGGTGACTTTTTAACACAGGTTTCACTGCACTGTATTTGAACTCTAGATACTAAAAGGAGGCAACTGATGCTGATATTAGGAAAATATATTTGAAATAATTATAATTTACCAAATTTTAATGGGTTATGATAAGCATTTTTATGTAATTTTGAAAATAAAATGCATTTGTAGTTTTAATCCAGTAAATTGCATGAATTGTTGGAATTTAAATGTGATGTTTAAATTAACTGGAGCAGTGTTACATTGTACAGAATTCTTCACATTCATAATCCGTTCTAAATTACAGATGGTTCATTAATGTAGAATAATTGATATTGTATCAAATCTGCTTACATCATTGAATCATTTCTTATACTTAAATAAGAACTGACTGACTGACGAAGGGACGTTGATAAATTATTTGTACATCAGACAATAGCTAAACCATTTTCTGTGTTTGACTGTGTATCAATGGGACCGAATTTGCTTTGCTGATAGAGTAATAGACAACAGACTGAAGGAAGCAAGTTTCAATCAAGATGGAGGGAAAATTTATCGATCTTGTAAAAACTTTCAGAATGGCTTCAAGGTCCATTCAGCTTCCTATAAAATTGAATACCAGGTCTTTTTCAGGAGTAAAAGGCGGTCGGTGTGATGCTGACCACGTCAACATCTTCTAATGCCTCAATTACATATACTGGAACATTTATCCTTAACTATACCATAGTCTTGAGAACTATTTGTATACAATGTTAATTTTTATTTTATTGTTGTTGTTGTATAAATTAATTTTCTCACAAATTTATAATTTTACTTTACAGGTATAGTGGAGAAATGAGAGAAATCGGTGCATACCTCGATGAAGTTGCAAATTTACTTTGGGATAATGTGAGTAATAATTTCCTTACAAATTTTTTGTGACACTAGATTCTTACACATTTCATTTTTTAAAGTTTCAGAGAAACAGAAGAGACAGATTAGTAGTATATTCTAATTCTTAACATGTAATTTGAGAAAGTTACATGCTGTTAAAATTAGATTTCATAACTGAATTGATTTTACAAGCTTCATTTCAAATGATTCCTTGTTAGGACAGTTTGGGTGGAAGTTAAAATTAAGACAAACTGTTTTTGTTGGAAAGCTTCAAGCAGAATATTCTTTATTCAACATAATTACTATAGAAGTCATTACATTTCTGGCAACAGAGGAGTGTGTCATAATTATACAATAGACTCTTGTGTTCAGACATTGCTGCATGGCAACATTTATTTCCTCCACTGTGTGAAATTTACCCTGAAGAAACTGGACATAATTGAAGACCTCCCTGGAAAAAGAATGTAACATCAGATTCTTGAAATATGTGATGTAGGTGGAAAAAGTAAGTTTAAAGTATCTGTTTATAACATATAACAAAAAATTATTGCATTCAATGGCTGAATAAATTTGTGCCCTTGTTTAGTCTTATGGTTGTGATAGTAAATATAGGTCTCATGAAATATGCCCCTGAAATTATTTTCTTTCTCCTGAAACATGAAATTCTGTTTTGTTTGTTACATCCTTATTCCGGGGAAGTCTTCAATTACAAGGAGACATGTTGGGTGAGTATGATTATGAGAAAAGTTCTCTGTTCCTTGCCATCAAAAGGTTGTGAATGTCGTCATAATGGTGATTTGGGGTCACATTGTCTTGCAGAAAAATTATACTTGCAACCTCCCAAAATCTATGATTGTTTGAGTCAAATGGCTCAATGAGTCTTGTGTCTCTATAGAGAAGTACAGAATTGACAGTATTGTTTGTTGATGGTGGTACTGGGATGAAAAATATAGTCCAATATATCCTACACTGGTGAGTGCCTATGGCTCAAGCTCTAGCATGCTGATTTTCCATTCAGGTGGCTGGGTTTGATCCAACGAGCTAGAAATAAGAACATAGAGTGGCGTTCACGTATGTATCAGTGCTCTTAGTGGTACTAGCTTAAACTACCGGTCACCATGTTTTAACTGGTTAGCTCCCTTTAGCAGAAGGAGACGTATAAGCACGTGGAGATATTTAAATCTCGTAATTTAAGATGCCTCTTGTATGGTCTGCTTATAACTGTAGCAACCGAAGCGATAAAACAAAGAATATCTGATATATCAAGTAAGTAGTCTGCCATAATTTGGTATTACTATACATATAATAACAGTTATTGATAGAAAGATTCTGTAACGTGTTCATTGTTTTTACAGATTCCCACTGAAAAATGATTTGTTAACTAAGCAGTTGGTTTCACAAATTAAGAGAGAGAAATGGTTTCCCACAGTACATAGTGTTTTGTGCTCTGCACATTTCGATTCTAAATACATGTATTTTGTAAACGAGAGGAGACGTTTGTTGCCCAATACAATACCAACGATATTCGATTTTCCATCTCATTTTAAAAGAAAAGAGACTTCTAGGCCTCCACTGAAGAAACTTTCTCTTCGTGGCAGAGGGAAATTCAGTAGAACACCACCAGAATTGAATTCAGGTCTGTATAACATACTGGCATGAATACGATTTCCAGTAGCTTGTGTCTGTCCAACGAAACTGAAGCTTACGTGTCTTCCACTGAAAGCGTGTTCAATCTCACCTGCATTTTCATAATGCCATCATTACTAATTTACAAAAAAAAAATAATGTTATTTAGACATCTGAATATGCTCATTACTTACGTTTCACTCTATCGACGATTCATTGCACTCAAAAAGAAGAAAACATGTCAACTCCAGTTAGGCCTAGCTAAGATGTATGAAATAAAATGTTGCTGCATGAGTTTACTGACAACTATTAAAAATAAAGAAGTGTTAGTAAAAATGGGATATACGAGTTATTGCGATATAAAATAAGATTCACAAGATACAACTTTCCTGGACTACCCTTTCTGTCTCATCCTATAGGAACTACACCCACTTCTGTATTTGTTCCACATCTTAAAGCTTCAATGTCAATGTAAGATTTATAGAATAAAATGTTGCGTGGGTTTCCTTCCCACTTGTAAAAATGGGATGTATGAGTTGTTGCAATATAAAATAAAATTCACAAGATGCAACACGTTATATACAGTCCTTTCAGCCTCATCCTATAGGAACCACGCCCACTTGTATCCAAATTTTTAAGCTTCGATGTTAACGTAAGATGTATGGAATAAAGTTGCTGCATGGGTTTTCTGACAGCTGTTAAAATAAAGAAATGTTAGTAAATTGGAATATATGGGTTAATGCGATATAAAATAAGATTTACAAGATGCAACATATTCTATACAGTTACTTTCCGTATTATATTATAGGAACCACGTCCACTTGTTGACCAGTTAATACATGGTGGATATAGGTACAAAAGTTTCAAAGATGGCGGTGCGATCGCCACTCTATATTCTTACTTCTAGCTCGTTGGTTTGATCTCTGGCCAGATCGTGAAAGAATATGTGATGCACAAAGCAGCTGTTACATCCTCTCTTTCCAACCCACACCTATTTTCTTCAGGATGTCCATCCACTCTGTCAAACACCTTTTCTAGATCCACAAATACTATATACACTTCTTTATTCTTTTCTAGGTATCTTTCGCCGAATGTTCGTAGTAATCCAATTGCATCCCTCATACCTTTTCCCTTCCTGAAGTCAAACTGCTCTTCATCCAACTGTCCTTCCATCTTAGAATATAATCTTTGATTCAATGTTCATAGGAGAACCTTCACTGAGTGATATCAGACTGATAGTCCTGAACTCCTTACTTTTTTGGTATTATTTTTCTTTGTTATTGGCAACAACAGTGTGTCCGTAAAATCTTCAGGGCATTCTCCTTTCTCATATATTTCGTTGTATAATGATAGAATTTCCTTCTTTTCTCCACCCAAGCATTTCACTAACTCAGTGGGGATTCCATCAACTTCTGTTGCTTTTCCATTTTTCATTTGCTTAAGCACAAGTTCAACTTCTCTTAAAACAGAAAATCCTTTTTCGTCTTCTGATGGTTGATTTGTCTTCTATGGCTAACATATCTGGACGATTCCCTGTCTCATGTAACTCATCTACATATTTCGTCCATGTGTTCAGTATTCCTTGTTTGTCTGTTATTTCATTTCCTACTTCGTTTTCTATCAACCAGATGGATTTTCTGTTCTTATTTAATTTTGCTGTGGGTTTTTGACCTGATCAGAGACTAGAAAATCACAATTAGTCTTTGCTTCCCACATATATTTATTGAATCGTAATAGATCTGCAAGCTAAAGCAAGGAAATATTCTATTGCTTTTACTTTTTAACTTTGCTTTAGAATATGCCATTAGAAAAGTCCACGAAAACAGAGAGGGTTTGGAATTGAACGGGTTACATCAGCTGCTTGTTTATACAGATGACGTGAATATGTTAGGAGAAAATCCACTTATTAGGGAAAACATGGGAATTTTACTTGAAGCAAGTTAAGAGATAGGTTTGGAAGTGAATCGCGAAAAGACAAAGTATATGATTATGACTCATGATCAGAACAAAGTACGAAATGGAAATATAAAAATTGGAAATTTATCCTTTGAAGAGGTGAAAAAGTTCAACTTATAACATCTTGAACAAGAGTAACAAGTATAAATGACATTCAGGTGGAAATTAAACTCAGAATAAATATGGGAAGTGCCTGTTATTATTCGGTTGAGAAGCTTTTGTCATCCAGTCTGCTTTCAAAAAGCTGAAAGTTAGATCTGGAACTAGCCTGGTCCCTTTAGTGCCAGTTAAGAGGGATTCTACTGTATTACAAAAACTAGCAGTTTTCATTAGCAAAGAATTGGTTAAGTGCTGTAAATTTTATCAGTATTGTTCGACTCTCATAGAAAACACATCACATTACCTCTCTATACACGCAGATAAAGAAACCACTGACACAGATACATTAGACATATAGCACAAGGCTGCTGTATCAAAGGGGTTCATTCCACTAAGTTCATTCTGGATAACAGAATTGCTAAACAACAGAATGATGGATTCTAGTTCGTTACTTTGTTTATTGAGCTGTCACCCTAAATTGGCTCATAAATGTTACAGTTCTTGAGAGTTCTCAATCATTGTTTTACTAACTGTACAACTGTATAAACATTGAACTGCTATCCTATTATACTCATCCATACAGTGTTTATCTATCCCTTACATTTCCAGATATTGCACGAAATCCTAAGACTGTGCATTACAAGACTTTTTTAATCTAATGACACAAAAATATAAAAGACAAATATGCAAGTTCATTTTGGCTGTAAATAAATTGAAGCTTTACATCAGTTCAAAAGGTATGATGAAAGATTTTCTTACGAGAAGTAATGCTTGTGAATAGTTGTTTTTATGTAGTAAATCGATAATGTTTATTAAATGTTTCATATTTACGAGGAAACTTCAATAGTCATTATATACATATGTATTTAAAAATAAACTTTTTAAATATGTACAATGTTTATTTTTAGAACTGAATATGGTAATGTACATTCATCAGTGCATTAAACTTCAACAAACAAAATTTAATAACACAATCCCAAGGGAAAAAATGGAACTCTCTGCATCAAAATTCACAGTTAATTCCCGATTTACCACGAAAATCGTCTGTAGCTGCATTTAGTTTGGCAACAGGCCATGATTGTTTGGCCAAACACCTGCATAGAATTGGAATATATCAGTCCCCTAACTGTCCATTGTGCAACTCAAACCAAGAAATGTATTCAGAACATCTCAAAATATGTGCTTCAGTGGCTGGTCATGATAATATCTTTGAAAAATATTGGAATGCAAGAGGTCAAATGACTTCATTGTCAAATGCCTGGCATTAGAAAACAACATTATTCATCAGTATTCATAATTATTGTAATACAGTAATACATAATAGCTTAAAAAAATAATAAAAGTTTTTGTAACCTTATGACAATTTTAAATGGCGGCCATGTGACGTGAAGAACAGTGTAGCCAACGTCGCACCTATGAAGACAATGAAATAGTGCTTGATGATTTGAATCTCTTTAACATAATATATATCTCTAATGTCTGCTTGTTTTATATACTATCTGTCACTCGAATGAAACTTTTACGCTCTGTAGGAACAGAGAATTTAGCACTTTCCTATTTAGACTCATCCGACACCCCTTCGATGCTAGGTAACTATCGGTGCTGGATCCTGGACTCATTTCACTGGCATTATCACCTTCATCTTATTCAGGTGCTAAATAACCTACGATGTTGATAAAGCATCTTAAAATAACCTACTAAAAAAACACCTCTTTGAAGCAGGTGAGTTCAAGTGGTAAATTTAAAGATATCGTCTCTGCGCATTGTTTGCAAGGTCCAAGTGACAGCTTACCGATGCTACTCGATCTACTCCAAGGACATACTGGGGTTTTCAGTATGTTTTCATGTGTGAACAATGTAAAGAGTAAACACAATGTGCGGCATGTGCAATCCACGAAAACCACTCATATCTTTGTCCAACTCTTCCCTTTCACATGAATGGCTTTTTTTTTTTTTGGTCTAGCTGGATATGAGAGATTTTACTATACAAAGGAATGAAATGCAGTATTCTCTGAAATGAGAATGGAATATGACAGACCATTAACCTAGCTTTCTACCAACAAGATACTGAAAAGCAACTTTCATTTTTTGGGAGTTGGCTATGGTTTTATTTCTCGTTACCTCTCTGACATTCTTAAGGGCTCACTTCCAGCATCTTCCAGCCACAATTGAACTCCTGGAGTCTGTATCCCTGTCACTGAAAGATGCTATTGGTGTCATGGAGATAGTACAGAATTTTATCTGTAGTAATGTCACGAGAGGTCTGAGATCTGAGAGCTCAGACCTTGAGTGACATTTATTAGGACTATTTCGTGAATAAAATAAAAATTTAAATAATATATCCCTAAAATTCGATCACAAAATGTTAATAAATGTATATTAACGAATACTTAACCTATTCAGACATTGTGAAGTTGAAATACTCGTAGATGAATATCGATTATTGCAATAAAGAAATTCGATGTTATTATTCAGTAATGCCAATTGCGAAAAGCGAAATACAGGTTTAACTTTGTTAATTACATGTACTGCACTTTTCTCTTATTATTATAACAAATAGGCTACATTTTCATTATCTGCTGAAATCATAATTTAATTTAACAGTAACAGTGGGGACACCTATATACCAATGCTTATGTATTCACAGCGAGACATGTTGCTACACAGTGAAGCCATCTCTGTATAGATAGACCTAATTAAAACATGAATTTTATTACGCCATACGAAAGGCAGTGTGGTCAAAGACATTATTACTATGCAAGGTCTTTGAGTTTGATATGCGATGATGTTACATAAATTTGAACGTCTATTAATTGTATAATTTCAATACAAATGTTATAGGCTACAATTTTATAGGTTACGTTAGGCCTACCTGTGGAAGCAGAACCAATGTCAGCTGGGCCTTGTTTCGACCGTTACTTACAATGAGTGCTACACGAAAGCATTTTTTATAGCTCGACAAACGCATTCTCGCTGTAGTGTGTAACGGAACTAAAGCTGCATCTACACAGTTCAATATTCCAATCGCGTATGCGTGCAATCTGGGAAGAATAGAATCAAGTTTAAAGGTACGTTCAATTAAGATGCATAAAGATTTTGTGTCTACATGGTGCGCCGTTTTGAACGTCGTCTTCACTGCGTAAATATATTAATTAATATTAAATATCAATCTTGCATTCATTGCTTTAAAGTTGAAAGAAAAGTTTAACCGTGTAGTTGCATCTTAATGTATTCATGATCATCAATTTACGGGGAAACAGTTGGCGACGACTAAACAAAAGAACGACCATGCGATAAATTGATAGCGATAAATCTAGCTGCAGAAATTATCGCAAAGTCTGACTGTGATTGGTTAGAATTCAAAATTTCATTACACTTCATTGGTCGAAAATGGAATGACGTCATATAAACGAAATACCTGGATCTGTAGACACAACATGAGCTAAAAATTAGTAAATATTCTGACAAGGAATCCTGGGTAAGAAAAGATAAAATAGTGAGTGAAGTTATTCAGGAGAATGAGTTTACAGTAGAATTACCTTGGGAATCACGAGCAATGGCAGCTATGACATACTTGCCAATGACATATATTGTGCCATAGAAAGGCTCTTCTTGGTCCACAAAAATGTATTACGAGACAACAGAAAAAATTTCACACCCAAAAACTTAGAAATGTGGCTAATTGTGTAGAGCAAGAGTGCAGAAATGTAAACTCCATTTTTATGGGAATATTAGTACCATACTAATGGTACACTTTCCATTAATATAAAATATAAAGATGTCATAGTTATGCTAATGTGAATTACCTCAAGCTAGTATTGTGAAAATACCAGCGCATGAACATAAATTGTCCTAAAAGGCAATAAAAGATTAGCATCATTATTTCATGATGCAAATCGTCCTAATTCTTTTGTGTATATACATCTGAATTATAAATTTGTGAAACAATTTCTATAAAAGGCTAAAATAATTTTTAAAGACTTAAAAAAGCTAATCTATTATAATAAAAAGCTAAAACCACTTTCATAAAAACCTAAAAATCTGAGCCTTTAGTAATCACTAATCACTGTCAATATGAGTTGCAAGTTTGAAGTGTCGGAAGTGCACACTTTGTCAAATTACATTTTGTAAAAAATCTGGAAACAATAGAAATGAGTCATCTTTCAATTTATCCACTCTCAAACTAAGTGACACTTAGTCATTCTGCACTTCTGCTGCACTCCCTGAATTTTTCGTAAAATACTGCCAGAAATGCTTTTTATTTGTTACCTTTTCTTTTTTGAAATTATAAAATGTTATGCAGAATATCCCAGTTCTGACTATGTAATATTTTGCCATGCAATTATAAAGAATCAGGAGACATATCAATTTTAAATTGTGAGATTTGTTTATGTAGAGCATGGGTGGGCATTTACTGGTTTGCGAACCAAAAGTGCTTCGAAACTTTCTTCCAATGCCGAGAGATGGGGCTGTGATTTACAGGGCCGGTCTCTTTGTATCAGTCGTTCTGTACCGTACAAATCAAAACAATTGAAGGAGTCAGAAGCAAAAGGGTATAAGTGAATTTTAGTTACTTTTGAGAAAATGTGATTGCAATGTTTAAGCTTTCGTAAATTCCGCGAAGTTTTAATTTTAATTAAAAAAAAAAAGTATTATTTTGAGCTAAAAATTAGAACCAAATATTATCCAAATTTTTGAAGTAGACTTGGTGTGAAAGACTGAAACATCTGACTATACTATGCCTGAGCTGTTTAATTCTTTTATAATCATGTAGATGTTTGGAACATTTTTCCAGCTACTTTCACCATAGAAGTTTCAATGAATTACCCGTCAACGAATTGTTTTAGGATGGGCATGCATGATGGATCTCAAAAGATAAAATATAACACTTGTAATGTTCCTGTGATTAATATTTTTGAGCATAAAAGGCAAAGAACATTTTCTCCTTTGGCAACATAGATAAAAAGCTATTCTACCCATTCGTAATGAAATTTGCATTTAAATGATTGTTTCATTGTCTTTGAAAGTGCCATGACAATAATTCAACTCGAATTGAAGGGTCAGGTGCAAAGAAGTAGAAGCGACATTTCTAAAAAAAATTAGTTAAGTGCATCCAGGGTAAGCTAAAGCAAGCAACTTTAGTGGCAAAGGGATATATCCTTTCACCAGATCACACATTAAAATTAAAATTAAAACTTCACTGAATTTATGAAAGCTTAAATATTTTCAATCACATTTTGTCAAAACTAACTAATGTGCTCTTATACCTTTGCTTCTGACTCCTTCAAATATTTTGATTTGTACGGTACAGAACAACTGATACAAAGAGACCGGCACTGTAATCACAGCCCGATCTCTTGGCGTTGGAAGGAAGTTGCAAAGCAGTTATGGTTCACGAACCACTAAATGCCCATCCATAATGTAGAACTATGTATGATGCAAGTTACTACTTACCAGGTCACAAATCAGAAATCATGTGCTGCGGAGGTGGAATTAAAATCTTAGGTACTGAACAGTCACATCAAAATACTAATATTGTATTTACTTGTCTTTTAATTCTTTAATATCTGACATGCTGTCACAATAATTGTCATCCATCATCATCAGTACTGTTGCTCCTATCTGGCATTCTTTCGGCATCATCACTGTCGCTGTTACTGTCCATACCATTGTCCTGAATGAGAATTATTTCATTACCGTTTTTTACAATTCCATTGTTTTCAAAATATTGTTTGTCACTTTCGTCCATGTGGTGGGCATATATTATTTTCCCAATCTCTCCTATTTCTTTAAATATTTGTTGGCACAAATGTTCAGCATCTCTAATTTTGAATGTTGTGTTTTTGCTGATCTTACATCTGACTATAGTAATTTATTGGGATTCAAATCTGGATCATAAGGAGAAAGTTTTAGTGCATTGTATCCATGTTTTGTCAATATCTGATCTGTCAAGTAAGTTTTGTGTGCTGGCACAATTAGATAATGTCATATTAAAGCGTACCTATATATATATATATGTGTCAATTTAAACAAAAAAATATATGTTGGTTGGTTGTTTGTGTGTTGTAGACTAGGACGAAATTGGAAGTGAATTTGGAATCAATATTGATAGAAGCAATTTAGTATAATTTTCAGTATTCATCTCTTGATAAGTTTATTTAAGTGTATTTATTTGGTTGCAATGCATTACAATGTTGAATGACAGCATTGACCTCTGGTCATATAGCTATCACTCACTTACCAACATACAATTTTATACATACATAGGCAGGTCTACTTACATTACATACACACACATATTTTAAAATTTATTTTATATTTCTTCTAAGTTATTTTCCTTAATTGCTTTTTTCATACTTTCCAAAAATAAGTTTCTAAGGATTTTATTATCTGTTCAGTTATAATTCTTGATGGTTTGGCTAATAGAAATAACCATAGAAAATCAAAGTACGCCACTCATTTAAAAGAAACAGGTCATGAGTTAGGACATAGTACAGACACCTTTAAAATTATAAAATCATGTCATAATAATAAATTAATAAACAGTGCTAAAGAGTTTTACATAACTAAACAATATTTGGTTCATAATAATAATCCTTCATACAATCTCTGACCCGTTTCAAATAGTCTTTCATTTCAACACAGTCAATATCAATACGTAAACACGAGAGCAGTACACACTCAGTAACATCAAGTCAGTCGAACACATACACGCAAGTCGTCAACATATTGTAGTCCTCATCATTATTATGTAAATACATAAAAAATACAACATTATACAGGATTTTAGAAACGTTCACATTTTTACAACACATATATATGTTACAGATCTCAAAATCGAACATATGGAGGTTTTATGAGATTACCAGTGAAGTAATATCGTCATCTTTTTACAATAATATCAATATTTGATCATGTTGAAAAGTTAGACTTTACATTCGGTAATATGATAGATCGGCTTCACATGTACAGACATTAATACCTATAATTTATAGTATTTGTTAAACAGTTGTGTTCACACCAGTACAACATTAAGGATTTTGACGTATTTTAATTCATCATGTTTTTATCGAAAATTTTAGAAGACAATGATTGTTACACATAGCACAGCAATTTTAACGTGATTGAAAATGTCCTATCCAGTCTTCATTGCATTTGTGCACATATTTTTCACAACATATGCAACATATTCACGTTTGATATTTTAAAACATTAGATATTGTCATGTACTGCCTGATGATGCCCTAGGAGGGCGAAAACGTTCGTATTTGTAATAAATTCATAACAAATTTTATATAAATACATTTAAATTAGTTATACAATGTAACTTCTTTTTGCATATTTTGATTGTTAAGTCATTAAGATTTGATAATTGTCAGCCTGGTTGACACAGTTGGTATAGCGCTGGCCTTCTATGCCCGAAGTTGCGGGTTCGATCCCGGGCCAGGTCGATGGCATTTAAGTGTGCTTAAATGCGATAGGCTCATGTTAATAGATTTACTGGCATGTAAAAGAACTCCTGCGGGACAAAATTCCGGCACACTGGCGACGCTGATATAACCTTAGCAGTTGCGAGCATCGTTAAATAAAACATAACATTTTAAAAAGTTGATAATACGAGTAAAATGATGCCCCATATCTCATTGCCATGGAACATTCTGGCTTGTCAGGCACTGTAGAGTTTTTATGCCAGTATTTGGTGTTTTAGCTAGTCACATATTTATTGCTAACAATGCATGCCCACTGTTTAAAGTTACTTTACAGAGTTGTTTAGTCTATTTCCCCTCTGAATCTAGTATTACACATATAGTCACGACGCTGTTATTTCCGGCGTGACTCCTCCTCTTTGCTTACATCTTAGGAAGTGAAGGCTCTATAAAGTCTAGGTAGGTAGTATCATTCGCCTTTTTTGTCCTTTCGTTGCCGAGCTATCAGACGAGGAATCTATTTGCTACACCTTTAAACATTATATGTCGTAGCTCCTATGATAATAAATCAAACGCAATGTAATTCAGCAAATAATTGAGCGGCAAATAACGTCCTTGTGTGATTTCTGCAAATGCCAACGAAAGAACCAAAATTATTATATTATATATATTATATTAAATATTTATCGAGCCTTAGGAAATGCATAACGTTTTCATAAGCAAATCACAAGACGCACATGTTTAAATGTAGCTGACTTGCAATGTGATTGGCTGCCAGAAATTAGAGTGACGGGACTATAGATAATTGATTTCACTTACACATTCCAAAACAGTACTACCTAGGAATCATTTTTCTTCTTTCTTTAGTTTTACACCTTTGTTTTCTTTACATTTACTTTTAATTTCAACTCATTGCAATATTTTTCAATAGCATTAAGTGATTTGTGCAATCTGATTACTGTTATCGCACCATGTATCAAGTCATCAGCATACAATAATCATGGTATACTTACATTCTTAATAATAGGTACATATAGGTTACTTTTAGTAATGTGTTCTAATACATCACCTGTAAATAAATTAAATAGACATAGACGAAATGGAGGAGAACCACAGATGTAAACAAAGTGAGTTACAGACCGGAAGGTCAAAGTAAGGCCAAACATACAAAATGATGGCGATGTATTCGAATTGGCTGTTAATGATTTTTCTCTAATATTTTTCTTGCATAAAATAATCACATGCGTAGACATGTGTTTCCAGAAGCATTTGTCAGGGAAATTAGGTATTTGCAGAATTATGCATCAGGTTGAAAACTCCTTAAGAACTTCTAACAGTAAGAACATTTTTATTTATTTATTTATTTGTCTGTAACAGGACAGAGCCCCAATTACAATAGACAGTACAAAATTATAATTACTTATGCCATAAAAATTAAAAAGAAAATAATAAGAAAAGAGAAATACAGATGGCGCACAAAGTGGTGTATCTGCTTGAAGAACCTTTAATGATATATTGTGTAGGCTATCTTATTTTTATTCCTTTGTCAGCTACCGTAAAAGATTTGTAAATTCTGAGCCTCATGGTTGAGAATTGTTGGACACGGGATTTGAGGTGGAGGTTGGAAGCATTTTCTGTTGTTATTGTGTGTTGTAGATCAATTGGCTATGAATTATAGCATGTAGAAAACTCTAGCTGTGACAATTTTGTAATTTTAGAATTTTAGGTCGTGGATAATTTGACAAACCTTTACTTGCTTTTAACATGTACAATGAGAAAGTGCCATTTTATAACGCGCATTTTTTTACTATGTTTTTTGCTGTTTCACTTTTCTGATATTGAGTTTTTGTTAATTTTGAATGTTTCAGATTATGAAACCAACATATCAACAGTTTCTGGAGAAGAGCCTGCAGCAGGCAGCATTGCATGCAACAGAGGCAGCTATTAGTAGCAATTCAACATTACAGTCTAATGGGAGACTGAAGCACTCTTGACTGCAAGTACCACTGCATTGAATGTCTTGGCCTTGTGATAATGAACATGGACTTTTATAAGGAATTTTGCAAGTGATAAGTGACGTGAGAGTGTCAGTACCGTTAATTGAAGTATGTTTTCTAGGATAATACAAACCTAACCAACCATCTCAGTGCCTGAAAATTATCTTCCAGTTAAGTAATTTACATGTATAAAGTGTCTGTTATAAAGTTTTTTGATTAATTTTAGCAGTGCCACTCGTTTATTGTATTTCTAAATGGGGAGGGGAGGGGGGGAAAATTGAAAGTAGATCTAACAATATGTATTACAGGTGATCAAATCATTTGCCATACGAAGGACGTTAAATCAGGATGTATTGTTAGCAGAAATGTGTACGAATTATTTTGGAGCTAGAAATGAAAAACAATAAAATTTCAGAAGTATCTGGTGTCTGTGTAACAATATCCTGATAAAAATGGCATTTGGTTTGTGAAATCTGTTGTATTTATGTTAACTTAAATGTATGCAGTCCTGAATGTTTTATATAGACCTTGGAGTTTAAATTTTGTAATAATTTCACTATGAGTATATATTATCTATATTTCTTAAACATCTTTCGTTGTAAAATAATTTTTTTTTCCTATAATAATGTGTGTGAAATTCTGCTTGTTGGTGCCTGTTAGATTATTGGTAGTCGGGTGGTGGATTTATTTTAATCAAACTCATATAGTTTAAAAACGCAGAAGTTGTTAAAAAGAATTTAAATTTATGGTTAAAATTTTGAGTTATATCCATGTTGAATATTTGTGCTCGGAGAAAGTAGAAAAAATATTTGTAATCATCAGTTTGTTGCATAGAAAAAGCAAACTTGAATTATTTATGGTTCAAGGTTATACGTAATGCAGTATTATATTGACTGATGGACTCTCTATACTGAGCATAACTATAGTTCATAACTAGAGTATTATAGCTCTGGTCGTTGAGCATTTTAAAAGGCCAATAGCAGTGCTTTCTCTTGTGGGGTAGCACTGTTATTGGCTTTTTTACTTGATTATCAAACTCCACTGCAGAACTGTGGTATCTGGAAGGCTACAAAACTGCTGTAGGCTGGGAATGAGGGAAATATATACATATATATTTTTTCTACACTTGTCTAAAAAGAGAGAAATATGAATTTTTGTGTTTGGTATAAGTTGTTTAATTATTATAATTTTCCTATGTTATATAGTTTCCTGTAGCGAAGTGCTTGACATTTTGGTTTGTAGAATTTAGAAGTCACAGTACCACATTAGTTCATGCAGTTTATAATGTACAACCAGTGCCATAAGAGGAGAAGGTGGCCTCGCATTTTCTTGCCGCTACGCAGATAAGTAATCAATGAATATAATGTGCTCAACATTGAAATTATGTTTTGATGCTCATTGATATGTTTATATATGTGATATAATTAAAATATTTAGATGCTAAATTCCTGTAGTTATACTTGGGTTTGGTAAATAAATCCCTATTTTTGTAATATTCTTTATTCTCTCTTATTTAATTTGCTGATGGATTCTGTTCACAGTCACAATCTCATTTTCCACAATAGGTGATGTTATCATTCTCTGTATTTACTTTTTCACTGTAAACTGTACGAAATAGCTGTCTGTAGCAGTATTATGCGTAAAGCTTCATTTTTACACTGCAATTTGCTTACAGAGCTTACTAATACTAACTAGTCCCCCATCCACACAAAAAAAAAACAGTGAAATATAAAAAAAAAATCTGATATAAAACAGCATTAAAACATTTCTCAAACATTCACACATATTTCTCAGTGGAGAGCAGTATTTTCTTCCGTCTCTTGAGCAATTTCCATTGTCAGAGGCTGGTTTAAAACACTCATACTGCTCCCTTCCACCCAGTATGCTTCCTAGATTGTTCTTATATGATAAACATTGTTTTTTCAACATTAACGTTTTTGGTCTGCTAATGATTTCGTTAACCTTGGCTATATCCATCTTCATTGCTTAGCAGAATTGCAATTGTTTATGCTTTTCAGTCTGTTTATAACTGAATTTTGTCATGTAGCATGTTGTAAAGTCCAGAAGAAGCTACAAAAGCTAGTTGTTCTATGGTGAAAAATAGACAGAGTACATGATCATCATTTCAAAGCTGCCTCCTTGGCTATGATTATTTACACTGATGGCTCACTCAATTAAGCTGAAGAAACAGCAAGCTTCTATTTCATCAACTAAACTATTTCCAACTAAAGATTGAAGTAGACGTAAACAAAACCGAAATATATTACTCCGCAATCGCAAGATAGCTATCAAAGCACCCACCAGGGCGCAAGTGAGCACGCAGGGCAGCCACTGTCTGATATATTGCAGACATTTCAACACATTCATTAACTAACCCGTAAAATGCTCACAGAGGGTTCATATTTATTATTTCTCTACTGGGAATAGTGGATTTTCTTTTTCTGTAGATTCGTGATTGAATGTTGTTCTTTGAAGAGTGGAGAATTTCTTTAATTCTACAGAAATTTATTTGAGGTTGGCGACACTGATTCTCGCACTGTGTTATATCAGCTGTGCTGATGTGCTCTGTGAAGCTGCAAGTCACCTTGGGAGGGATTTAATGCCTATTACGCATGCGCATTGCCATAATACACGTTACAATGATTTAACACGCAATGTCTGAAACTACTAATATAAACATGTTATTTAAATCGTAAGAAAGTGTTCTTATAAGCATGTTTAATTCACTCGTATTCCATGTATATTATACATTTTATTATTTTGAAAAGGTACTATTTTAATGTGAGGAAGAAGGAGTTTGGAGATGTTGTGTGTCCAATAGCCAATCGGGAACCATTATGCCACGTGTATTTATTTACATTTACTTCAATCTTTAGCTGGAAAGAGAGTAGGTGAAAGTTACTCTATAACAGCAGCTTCTAAATGCAATGCTGACACACAACTTCTTTTAATAAATATGGTCCTCATATTCAATTTCTCAGTACCAGATAAAAATATATACACATTTTCATACATACTATATTTATAACCCCCTGATACAAAGTCAGTAATCAGAAAGAAAAGTGTTGTCCTTTTTCTAGTCATTGTGATACAAGGAGTTGCAAACAAAATAGCCAAAGATGCCATCTAATTTCATTTACAGAGGAACACTCAGGCCTTTATTTTCGAGTGTCATTATAGGACATACATTATTGCAACTAAATCATATTTATACAGTTTCAATATTACTGACATTCCTGTAAGGAGGAGGATGAAACACGGAAACACATTCTCTTGAATTGTTCATCTTTAAACCCATTAAGAGAAAGCTAAAAATACTACTGCAGTATTTGACAAAATTGTTACCAGACCACCTCCACTGCACGAAACTGGACCAACATTATTGGCATAAAGGAAATTTAACAAAGGTGTATTGGGGTGCCAGAGAGAAGATGGATTAATTGCCCAAATTGCCATAAGAACAATAGCATGTACTAGAGTCTACAGCATTTCGGAAAGCGGTAGTCTGCTTGTATTTGCGTCGAGAGAGATAGAGAGAGCAAGGCAGCGTACAACATTGCCACATCATACTGCAATACAAATAGCGCAGGAGAGAATTTAGATTATCAAAAGACAATAATGACCTTAGCCGTTGATTACTGTAACATGACACCAAAAAACCCTCTTTCCTTCACTAACAATATTCTTTGCATGGTTCTCAATCCCCCACATGCTTCTGCAATCGTTTCTTGCGCGTTGGTAACGTTGCAGCCAGCATCAAGATGGCCGGCAGCATTCTGCTCGTCAACGTTTTTAAAATAATTATACACTTTAAACACTATTTTCCACGCCTCCCTGTGCAATACTTGTCTTTTTACAGTCTCGCCTTCCATTTATTTATCTTACACACACATAGTAAATGTTAGTTTTAGTTATTCAATGTATTGAAACATGTGAACAATCGAACTCAGGAAGTACTAGTTACAGACTGATTCCGAATGTTCTACTGTACAAGTTATGATGTCACATGTCAGAAATGCTATGGCGCATATAGCAGCTGACCGCTTTCCAAACTGCCATGTAGTCTAGTACATTTTATCTGGATGACTAACATTCGCACAATCTCGAGCATACAGTCACTGGCTCAAGTGTTAGTTTCGTAGGCTTATATCATTGTGATGTAAGCATCTAAGAGAATGTCACTATTAATTGCATTGTCAAAGTCTGTAAGTGAACATGGCATCTAATCGAAGCACACAATTTGATTGATTAAATTTTGCAGTATTTATTAAGATTTTCTATTGAATTATATAAAAAATGTAATGGATTTAATTATTTTTCATTAAGCTAAATCAACATGGTAGTACGTACGTAAGGGATGACATTTCTTGTAATATATAATTTTGTTGAAAGTACACCTTAAAAGAAAGTTACCCACATGTGGCTAGGTTTAATTTTGGGGAGAATTGTTGCTGTAACATGGTTTAAGTGATCGATTATTATCGCACATCTGTGGAATAGATGAACAATCATAATTGAAGCTACATTGTATTGTGAGTGACAGTCTGACGGAATCACCATATGACTGTTGTAGGACCACGAAATTACCTCGAAAAGCAATGGAGGATCTTTGTCAGTGAGAGAACAATAAGTAAAAAATAACAGGGCAACGATCTCTTGCTAATATATCAAAATTAGGCATCAACAATAGATATGGACAGGGAAACATTATAGGGTATCCTCTTCACTGAAGAGTTGAAATTTAGTTTAATATCATCTGATGGAAAGGAAAGAGTGTAGAAGACTGGATTTTAATGTCATATATGTTGTCTGGTCTTGTAGATGATAGGTTTGTTCGTACAGCAATTCCAAACTGATTTGAACAGTCACGAGCATGCACACATGGATTTTACTGTTTGCACAGTGCAAACTTCAAACTCTGACTGTTTCTGACTAATAGTCATGCATTCTTACAGCATGTCAAACTGTCACAAATTGATTCCTGACAGTCAGAATTGATTTGCAAATCAAGTGCAAACTAATCTCTAAGATAGATAGATAGATAGATAGATTAGATATTTTATTAGCCATTGGAATACGATTATTCATGGTATCATCAGTGTACATTAATCTAACAATGATACAATAATTTTACAGTCATCTATGGTAACATGTCACTTGCTTATTGAATAGGATGCTAGTTACTTAGAATACAATGTAGTTAGTCACTGAGCAAATAATGTACTACTAATACTACTAATTCAGCCAGTAATGAATAACACACTAGAATAGTCACTTGTAAATAAGATGCTTAGTTTATTTTAAGAGATTCACTAATTATTTCGTAATAACACACCAGCAGGCAATTGACTTTCTTTCTTCTGAGTCTTGATGCTGCCTCTCTTCCAGTAGGGTCTCCAGGCACATGAAACGAGAGAACAGAAGGGCAGTACACACAAGAATAAATGGTTAAATTTTAAAACTTTATATTTAAATATTCCTTTGTGCACATTGGCATGTGTGTCAATAATATATTTTTAACAGATTTCTTAAACATACTATTGTTATGTGCCTTGACATGTGGGGGAAGTTTATTACATAAATTACTGCCAGTATGTGTAGGGGTAATAAGAGTTTTAGCAAGTCTGTGATAATTCAAATGTATATTATTGGATGTCCTAGTGTTGTGCTCATGATATTCTGAGTTTGTTTTAAAGGAATTTAAATTTTTATGAATAAAGCATACTGTTTCTAGGATATAAACACAGGGTACCAGTAAAATTTTGGGTTCCTTGCAAAGTCCTTTACTTTCTGTGCGAATGGATACTTGCTTCATAATTTTAATTATTCATTTTTGTAGTTTAAGTATATGAGAAGATTTTGATGATGATCCCCAGAATATTATTCCATATGATATAACTGAATGTACTAGCCAAAATAAACTGATAATAATAGCTCAATGGGTGATATTTTTGAGAGGACTCGAAATAGATAGCATAGTCGAGATAATTTTTCTGTTAAGAACTGAATGTAGCTTTCCCATGGCAGGTCTCTATCAACCCAGATACCTAGAAATTTTGTGTTTTTAACTTCTTTAATTATGGTGCCATTAAGTGTAATCTGTACAGGGTCGTGCAACCGTTGTTGATTGAAATTCATAAATACTATTTTGTTTGTATTTAATTTGAGTTTATTATCTGTTAACAATTGCTCAAGTGGTTTGGAAGTGTCTTAATTTTTTGTTGCAAGTCAGTATTCCTGTAGTCATGTAGAACAATGTTTGTATTATCTACAGATAATACTGTTTTGGCTTGGTGTATGGTTAATGGAAGGTCGATTATGTACAGAAGAAATAATACTGGACCAAGAATAGATCTTTGAGGTACAACATGTTCTATTGAAGTAATGCCTGATTTGATTGATTCGATTTCTACAATTTGCTTCCTGTTATTTAGTTATGATGTAAACCATTCCCCTGCCAATCGCCTTACACCAAAATGCTGTAGTTTTTTAATTAGTATTTTATGATTAACCATATCAAACACTTTACTAAGGTCCAAGAAAAGCCCTACTACTTGCCATTGTTTTCTGCATGTTATTTACAACACAACTTATACGAGTATGCCTTAAATATATAATCAATTGTATTTTAGTACTATTGTCTTCGTATAATTGCCATTTTTCAGGAAGGTAATACTAAATATAAGCGTGCGTACTATTCTAAAGTTTTACTGCATTAGTTATAAGCGTACTATTATTTTTTATTCAATAGCTTTAACATTTAATTCTCTGGATACGTCATGTCAAGCTATTTTTATTTAATTTATAAAATATATAGCTTAGACGAAGTTAATGTTTTTATTTTAGTTCACTTTTAAAACAAAATCCAGTTTGTGATTATGATGAGTATGCTCTTGATAAAGATTAACGCTATACTTCAGAATACCATGTAGGTACTTACAGTATGTACAATGACTGTGTCAATTAATGCTGTACTTCAGAATACCGTGCAAGTACTTCTGTAGCAAGACTGTGCAAACTGAAAATAATTTTAAAACATGTGTTTTTTTTTCCTCTCTCTCTCTCTCTCTCTCTCTCTCTCTCTCTCTCTCTCTCTCTCTCCAGAAATGTATATTTATTTAAGTACCAGGTCGCAAAATGGACCCATGCCTTTTACAAGATGTATGTAACATGATTCAGTATAAAAAATACAATTTACATTCAAACACTTTCACCAAGAGTACAAGGGTAGATAAATAAATAAGTGTATAGAAAAGAGATGTCTTTTGCACCAAAAGTATCAATTCAATGATGAAATAACGGCATATATGTACATACAGGGTATTATTCTGAATTCATTTCCAGATTAATTGTAATAAAATTACATTCCGGAAGTGTTTTAAAATAGAAGTTAGGCTAATTTAGACCTGTAATTGTTATTTCAGATGTCTGATTCAAACACTTCTAGTGATAATGATATGAATATACAGTATATTCAATGGGGATGAGTTAGGCTCGCTGGAATTATTTCAGAAAAGAGACAGGCCCAAAAATGAAACTTATTTTCAACATATATCCCTAGGTACAATAACAGCGAATTTATTATTTCCGTGTAACCTGCCATGTAGCAGAGAATCTCTCTCAACAATTTGAAGTATCACAGTATTTTAATTAACTGATTCTGCTGTAGTAAATTCAAGCACTTATTTATTTCCAACTGTTTGAAAATGCGTTCATACAGCTGAATTCACGGATGGTTTGAAATTAGTTTTCAAATCGACCATGCACAATAGGTGAGGTTGGAACAGTTTGCAAACAGTTCTCAGACTTGCTGTACGAACAAACCTATTATGAGGTCAGCTTCCTCTGTCTTCTTATTGTTCTATCACTGACACAGACTCTCCATGCCTTGTGAGATAATTTTCTACTTTGATCTCGTCAAACTTTGTCACAAATATTGATCTCTCGTGGTGAACATTTCTTTAATGATGCATATTCCAGGTCTTCTAGAGAAAGTGTTAAGTTCTCCACATGTTTGGAATATCTTTTGGACAGTTCATAGCACATATTTCGCCCATATCTCGTCAATCAAATTTGTTGCAGCTTATTCTGGACTTGCAGGCATGTTACTGACAAAATTCAGTTATAACTTGAAAAGAATTCATTGGATATGATCAGAACTAAGAACGACATCATTAGCAGGCAGAAACTTTATTGCTAATAAGACTTCAATTTGGGTTGTATACTAGAGGGTTAGAAGGATCATAAACTACTCTTTGAAGATCATACGACAAAAAGATGTGTGGAAACAGTGAAAGATTTATTTAAGATATTCATACAAATGGCTGTATGTTTGCGAGTAGAAAATGAAATGTCGGTATATTATTGTGGTAACTAAAATATTTTCGGTAGGTATGATTAACAATATAATTAACTTAGAACTTGTAATAAAAAATAAGAAAATTGCAGTATATATTCCTATTGATAGAAAAAAATAGAAAGTATAACATGCATAAATGTCATAGTACAGTAAGTACAGTAAAATGTAGAGTATCATTAAAAAAAATAAAAAATTAAAAAAATAATAATAATACTAATAATAACTGAGCAAGTTGGCTCAGACACTGTTTGAGACTCGTATTCAGGACGTTCTGGGTTCAAGCCCTGTGGCTAACAAATCTGACTGGAGTTTCTCATCGTTTCCCTCAGTCACAAAGGCAAATGCTGGATTGAAAATTTACATGCCATGATTCCACATTCACCTTAAACATATAACTCCATAGCTCAATTTATAGTAAGGAATTGTATTCTGTTGTAGCAGTAAGTACGCTAGTCAAAAAAAATTAGAGGGACTTTTTTTAAAGCAACTTATTACATAAAGTATTTCATTTTAAGGCACAACACAATTAATTTCTTGTACATCAGTCTTTCAATTTAAAGTAACATAAATGTCATTTACTTGCCACTTGAAATATTCACATTACAAATTAAAGTGTGTCACATTGTCATAAACCAAAATTGAAAGTCCTTTCATTTATACACTTTTTCGTGATTAAACAATAACTTAGTACTTTGTATGACCACCATGTGCCACTAATACTGCCGCACATCTTCGAGGCATGCTTCTGATAAGCCTCCTTATATCCCTTTGAGGAATGTTCTCCCATTCCTCTTGAAGGACCACTTCCAGTTCCTGTAGAGTCTGGGGGGCTCTTGGACGGTTTCGGATTCTTCTGTCCAACATATTTCAGATATGTTCTATTGGGTTTAAATCTGGGCTGTTTGCAGGCCAACCCATGACCCGAATGTTGAGCTCTTGTGGGACATTCTTGATGGCCACTGCACCATGTGCTGTAGCATTATCATGTTGCAGTAAACTCTGGGCCTACCCCACTGCAACAGGCATCACATGATTCAGCACAACCTCTTCAATGTACCTGTGTGCATCAAGTCAGCCTGTGACTGTGACAAGGTCTATTTTGTCGTCTATACTAATCTCAGCCCAGACCATATCAAGCCGCGTCCAAATCTGTTGCCTTCTAGAACTGCAGGATCTGCAAGACACTCGCCAGTGCGACGATAAACACGCATACATCCAATCACAGTTTGTTAGGTGGAAGCGAGACTTGTTGGTAAACAATATATTCCTCCAATGACGAAATTGCCAGTTTCTGTGTTCTCAAGCAAACACTAAAGGACATCTTCCATACTCAGCCTCAAGTTTTATTGTCTGTAGAGGTCTTCTTGATCTTAGACCCATTTCCCTAATCCTATTTCGTACCATCTAAGTATTTACATTTACTCCAGTAGCAATCCGAAGATCATTTTTATTATCCTAAGTAGTTGCAATGTGGCATCGAAGAGCACAATTTACCAAATAATGGTCATATCATGCTGATGTTCTACGGTTTCGACCCTGTCCTGGCCTTATTTCATAACTGCCTGTTTCTCTGTACCTCTTGTAAGCTCTGTCGATCATAGAAGGGGCCACATTAAACTCAAACCACTGTTCTGATAGGCAGGGTGACAAGATTATGAAACTGAAAAACCGGAACACATTTTTTTAGCATGTAATTTTCTTCAGCACATTTTTCCACCCCCCCCCCCCTCATCCGCCAGAAAGTAAATTTCAAATTGTTACACTTGCATAACATCAAATATTACCCTCAAGTGTATTTTTGAGAACCATGGCTTTGTTTCAGGAGCTTGTGGTTTTTCATGAGATAGTCGTAAAATTCTGAACATGTATGACTGAAGTATGTTTTAACAACTAGTACAGCCTTTAGAGTTTCTACATTAAGACGACTTTTTTTCCTCGGACCAGTACATATTCATAAGACTGAAGATGCTCTCAACAGATGCAGGGATCCCAGGAACACTCAATACAAACTCTATAATTTTGAAAACATGTCAACATTGATGTGAGATTCTCTACATTGTTAGAATATTGCTATCCAGCACTGAGACACTGTAAATTTTGCTTGTAGTCCAGTCTTGAATGTTCTGGTGGATGATATTTCGTACATGGAAAAATTCATCGAACGTCATATTTTCACTTAAACATATTATAGATTCATAATTCGAAAAGAGAGCAACTGAACCCTCAACATCACTCCATTCGGAACTTTTCTTAAACAGACCCGAGACACTTTCTTGATTACATCAATATGGCGACACCAATTTCTTATGTATTCAACACAACTGTCGAAGAACTTTTGCTTCAAGATGAGTCATTCTTCTTCTTCTTCCTCTTCTTGGAGAATGTTCCTAATATTTGAGGCGACAAATTTATTTGCCTTCCTGCTGATAAGAGTTTCACAGAGGTTTTCAATCAAACCAGAAACTTCAACCAAAGAAAGCTCTTCTGACTGCATTTGTCTTATAGTCGTATCATACACATCTAGTTGGTCAGCCAGGAATTTCAGCCATAATAAAAAAGAAATCTTTGAAAATGTGTGGGCACTTCTCAATTGACATAAAGTATGATTTCAAACCATAAAACATAGCAATGACTCTCTGAAGTGCAGGAAATAAAGACATCCATCTAATTTTGGTGACTCAATAAAGATCTACTCAACCTCTGCAAATTCACAGAATTCCTTCAGAGACTCAGGTCTAACTGTGTAGATATCGAAATACTTGTAGATCTTGTAGAGGATAACTTCAACATCTATTGGAAGACAATCTCAGCTGTCTGGATGCATTTATGTAGCACATGTGCACCACATCCAGCTCCCAATATATTTTTTGGAAGTTTGTTTTGCAACCTTACAAAGACATTATTTTTTTCCTTTTTGGTCTGTGCCACCAAACTTAGTGCTTGTGTTCTCTGCTACGAAAGCAATTACTTTCTCGAACAGATTGTACTCAGTATTTTCTCTATGTACTCAACTTGGGTTTCTGAATATTCATTTGAAAGATTTGTTAGTTCGATTAATTTAGTAATGATACCTTCTCTAGGATCAAAATAACGCACAATTACTGGAACTATCTTCACTGCTTTGCGGTGAGAGGTGTCTATTATCTTTGATATATACCTACTTTGCAGAATTTAAATTGGCTGCAAATCTTTCCAAGGCATGTGAAGACAACGTGTTTATAAGAATTGCATTTCATTCTGGCACAAGAGAATTTAGGCCTCTCGAATAGTTTGTGAATAACAAAAGATGTACAATCCATGGAACGAAAACTGTGGTTATGAAACACAGAATGACAACCGAAAGTGCCTTCCTCAGCAGCTAACTGAAGTTCTGAGGTTTCCACAGAAGCATTCTTGAAGAACGTCGTTGAAGGATCTTTAGGCTATGTTTCTTTTTACTAATATGGTCCTTAATGTCAGGATGACCACCACAGAATGGCAAATAGTACATTCCACTTTATCATTAAAGCTAGTTTCCCTTATAAAAGGAAAATCTGATTTAAGCGCACAGCTGAATACACATTTTCTTTTAGGCATGTTCACTTTTAGTTTAAAAGTAAACAAATAAACCTCACTAGTAAATGTACTGTACTTGAAGCAATGACCTTTACTGCGCGACCACTTTGATTTCGCTACTTTCTTGCTAAGATTCTTTCTCCCTCATTCGTAATCACACGGAAAATTTGTTCGGTTCATGATTTATGTAAACAGATTATGTCCAATCAGTTTGCAACATAGTTTCTATCTGTAATCATCCAAAGATTTTCGCAATTAAAGTAGTGTCCCTCTATTTTTTTTTTTGACTTTGAGGAAAATAAATAAAACTGTTTGTTAGGTTACAACACGACATTGGGGTCTTAAGTTATAAGTTTGCAGACATTGGTAAGTATTCGCAATTCATTGTATTGTTTCCTTGCATTCTTAATTCATGAATATGTATGAGAAAAATAGTAACGAGGTTTTATTCATTCACTATCAGAACAACCAGATTCTTTAAACACAAAATGTGCACAATAAGAGAAAACTGCATTGTTTTTGTTTCCGGATATTTTTTTAGGACTGAATAGCTTGTTCAATATGTTTTAGTAACAATAATAAAATTACATTTTGTCAATGAGCTATTTATTTAAAACAGAGGTTACAAATTGTCTGTAATTATTATTGAATTACGGTCAAAGAGGAAATTATTATGCAAAAACAATATCATAATGGGAAAAAATATATATATATTGTAATTTATTTCACAGATAGAAAATGAGAGAAATATGTCACTTCCATCTCTAGAATAGCTGGTGTTAAACCAGGAAGCAGGTTAATCTATTACAAAAAAGATCAAGATGATTACTGGAATGCCCATGTTTAGTTGCTTCATGTCTTAGTGAAAACCATGTATTTTGTAGTATATGTTCATGTGATTTTTCTGTTTCTGGTGGTCGAGATGACTGTAGAAGACATATTGATTCAAAGAAGATAGTGAAGTTGAAAAACAAGTGTATTACGTCATTCTTTATTAATAATGATGAAACAGTGGTAACACTGCGGTCAGTTCCTTTCCCCCTCCATTGCATACATTGGCAATTAGCTACATATTACACTAGTAAGACTTCCGATGCATTTACTTACTTACTTATGGCTTTTAAGGAACCCGGAGGTTCATTGCCACCCTCACATAAGCTCGCCGTAGGTCCGTGGTAACACTGCGGTCAGTTCCTTTCCCCCTCCATTGCATACATTGGCAATTAGCTACATATTACACTAGTAAGACTTCCGATGCATTTACTTACTTATGGCTTTTAAGGAACCCGGAGGTTCACTGCCACCCTCACATAAGCTCGCCATAGGTCCCTATCCTGAGCAAGATTAATCCAATCTCTACACTCATATTCCACCTCCCTCAAATCCATTTTAATATTATCCTCCCATCTACGTCTCTGCCTCCCCAAAGGTCTTTTTCCCTCCGGCCCCTCAACTAACACTGTATATGCATTTCTGGATTCATCCATACATGCTACATGCCCTCCCCATCTCAAATGTCTGGATTTAATGTTCCTAATTACGTCAGGTGAAGAATATAATGGGTGCAGTTCTGTGTTGTGTAACTTTCTCCATTCTCCTGTAACTTCGTCCCTCTTAACCCCAAATATTTTCCTAAGCACCTTATTCTCAAACACCCTTAACCTCTGTTCCTCTCTAAAGTGAGAGTCCAAGTTTCACAACCATACAGAACAAACGGTAATATAGGTAATTGTTTTACAAATTCTGACGTTCAGCTTTTTTGAGAGCAGACTAGATTTTATTTTTTTTATCTTAGTAGGTTATTTTACGACGCTTTATCAACATCTTAGGTTATTTAGCGTCTGAATGAGATGACGGTGAAATGAGTCTGGGGTCCAGCACCGAAAGTTACCCAGCATTTGCTCATATTGGGTTGAGGGAAAACCCCGGAAAAATCCTCAACCAGGTAACTTGCCCCGACTGGGAATCGAACCCAGGCCACTTGGTTTCGCGGCCAGACGCGCTAGCTGTTACTCCACAGGTGTGGACAGCAGACTAGATGACAAAAGCTTCACAACCGAATAATAACAGGCATTTCCTATATTTATTCTCCGTTTAATTTCCTCCCGAGTGTCATTTATATTTGTTGCTGTTGCTCCAAGATATTTGAATTTTTCCACCTCTTCGAAGGATAAACTTCCAATTTTTATATTTCATTTTGTACAATATTATGGTCACGAGACATAATCATATAAGTTACTTTATGTTTTTGGAAGTTACTTCCAAACCTATCTTTTTACTTGCTTCAAGTAAAATTTCCGTGTTTTCCCCTAATCGTTTGTGGATTTTCTCCTAACATATTCAAGTCATCCGCATAGACAAGAAGCTGATGTAACCCGTTCAATTCCAAACCCTATCTGTTATCCTGAACTTTCCTAATGGCATATTCTAGAGCGAAGTTAAAAAGTAAAGGTGATAGTGCATCTCCTTGCTTTAGCCCGCAGTGAATTGGAAAAGCATCAGATAGAAACTGGCCTATACGGACTCTGCTGTAAGTTTCACTGAGACACATTTTAATTAATCAAACTAGTTTCTTGGGAAAACCAAATTCATTAAGAATATCATATAAAACTTCTCTCTTAACCAAGTCATATGCCTTTTTGAAATCTATGAATAACTGATGTACTGTACCCTTATACTCCCATTTTTTTTCTAATATCCGTCGAATACAAAAAAATCTGATGATCCCCAATAATTTCATCTACGTACGGAGTTAATCTTCTCAAAATAATATTGGACAAAATTTTGTACACTCAGCAAAAGTGATATTCCTCGAAATTTACCACAGTTAGTCTTGTCTCCCTTCTTAAAAATAGGTATAGCACTAAGCCTTCTATGCTCGAGGTTGCGGGTTATTTAAGTATGTTTAAATGCGACAGGCCCATGTCAGTAGATTTACTGGCATGTAACAAAACTCCTGCGGGACAAAATTCCGGCACACCAGCGACACTGATATAACCTCTAAAGTTGCGAGTGTCGTTAAATAAACCATAATTTAAAATTTTTCCTCCTTCAAAAATCCTGCGCACGGCTCATACTAAGTGTAAGGTTTCGAAAATAGAAGCTTGAAAGAAATGTAATGTTTAGGAGAGATATAACATTAGTGTTTACACGAGATATACTGTATTTGATATATCTCTAAGTATTTATTTAGCAATCCATTCAAAAGTGACAGGTCTACTACAGTTCAGCTCCACCAGAGAAAACAATTTAGTGAGATTCCATAGTCTATTGCTGTAGAGTGAAGGTTAACGCGTCTGGCCATGAAACGAGTGGCCCGGGTTCAAATCCTGGTTGAGACAAGTTACCGGGTTGGGTTTTTTCCGATGGTTTCCCTCAACCAATTGAAGCAGAATTGCTGAGTAACTTCCGGCGCTGGACCTCGGATCATTTCGCCATCATTAATTCACATACCATTATCCATATAATAGCCCGCGTTAAGTTCACGGTGCGGAATACTGTACTTGTACAAGAGGCGCGCAGCCATTCGGCTACCCAATCATTCACAGAATAGGAGTGGTAAACACAATAAGCTTCAGACTGCAGTGCAAGCCTTTGGGTCCCTCCTCCGTACAAGGTTAAAAAAAATCCATAACTTGTATTCATACTCGACAGAAGTGCATTTTCTGCATTTCGCATTTGTTTGCAAACCGCATTGTTACATTATTAAACCCTTTATCAGTCGTATTAAAAAAAAAAGTATTTTTTCTTATAAGATGAAGTCTAAGGGATCAGTAAATTACCGCAGAAATACATAAAGATTCTTTTAAAACAGATGATTATTTATAATGACACTCCAACACGTTCGCTTATTCTTGACATTGGTTTTGGTTTTCATGTACAGGTAAATAATTTAAATTGACTTTTTTATATTCATGAAAATAATGTAACTTTCAGAAAACGTACTCTGGGAAATAACAATGCAATCTTCAACATATCGTAACAGAAAAAAAAACTTGAATATCTCGGTGATGTTTATTCACATAGGCCTATTTGGAAACTAGATGGTGCCACTCGCACAATAGGACTATCACTGCAATTGACTTTCACCTGCAGACCAAAAGTTTAATACAACCAACAACAATAGCCAACATCGAAATCGAGCACTATCAATGACACTTGTGTCACTTTGTTGTATAGAAACTTGTAGAGAACTAGGCCTAACTAACATATAGATAACTGCCATTTTCCATAACCCATATGAAATCCACGAAGTTGTAAAATTTTACATAAATACAAAATGTTCTTCACTTGATCCTAACCTAAATTACGTAAATCACCTTTTATGATGTATACAATAATATGCCTAATCTACGCATGTGATAAGAATTGTTCAACTTCATGCTAAGTGACCTAAACGTACACTTCTACAGATTATCTTATTTAATGAAGTTTCCTATAAATTTGTTGTAGATTACTTTGAATAGGTTAGGTTCAGTAATTAAGCCAACAGTTGTGCTTTTAAAGGTTGTAATTACCACTCATTCAAATTTATTATTATAAAACACTGATTTATATAGATGTGACACTTCGAACTGGTGTTTCACAACGCTGTAATAATATTGTAAACACACACACTAATGATACACACTGTCACTCCCCCTGTCTGCTATGTCGCTAGCAGCCATATTGAATATTGCTTGGCATCAAATCTTGGAGTATGGTTACACACAGCCCACAGCGATAATTGCACGTGTATCCGGTTGGTGTATTGGAGACAGAAATACCGCGTATCTATAGTTGCAAATTATCTAATAATTATATTATTTCGTTGGAAGAGTAGTTAAAAACCTGTTGATGTTGTGAACTACATTTTATCACGGCAGGGTTCGTTCCCAACTGTGTGAAGAGATTCTCATGGATGATGGCTGCTAGTGCGGGTTCTGTGTTCCAGTGTGTGTAGAATTTCGGTGTATTTCTGAAAAAAGTGAATGAGGGACGACTAAGGTGAGTACGAAAATCAATTACCATCATTTCAAGCACGCTTTGGTCTAGTACTTTAAAGAAATCAAGATATACATGTTTTGTACAAGCGAATCGTAAATTGATATGTCAATCGTAGGCGTACCGTACTTTCAGCTGTTCGCGATCGAAACGTCAACAAAATAACGTGCACGCACAGATCTATTGACGTTTTATATCTACGACCAGAGTGACGTGCATTGACATAATACGATCAATTTCGTGATGAGAAATGAGTGAACATGCAGTGACGGGGTGTGTGTATATATTCATTTCGAAAATGGGAAAACAAATGTGCTGCGCAATGTCTAAGGGGGATGTCATCTTTGACCCGTAATTAAATTTGAGCATAGTTTTGATAATTAAAATATAAACTTAGTTTTCATGTGAAACATTCTATGATACCTTCCTAAGAATAATTTATTTTATGCGTTAAATTTTTCGTTTATAAATTATGTTTAATTAATTGCGCTGTGACTATTAATAAAATTAGAACTTTCGTTGGGATATTTTTAATATTAATAATTCCTTTCCAAGAACACCAATATTGCAAATGTATTTATATATATTTTTTTATAAAAGAGACCACTGCTTTTATTTTGTCATTCTATTCAACATATGTTAACTAATAAGACAAACTAAGGTAACTTACGTATGTTGTGTCACTCATAATAAAAATGAACTAGAAGGGGAAGGGGAAATAGTTCCCTCAGAAAACGTTTGCCTGCTTGTCTTCGGTTTTTTAAGTTAAAGTGTGACATAATATATGCACATAAATAAAACTATTTACGCATTTATTATCATTATTGCATGAATGAGATAGGTTAGGATGTAAATCCGGAGAACACAAAGTACCGGTATATGATTATGTCTCGTGACCACAACATACAGTAATAAGAAATGGAAATATAAAAATTGGAAATTTATCCTTTGAAAAGGTGGACAAATTCAAATACCTTGGAGGACACTCGAGAGGAAATTAAACGCAGAATAGATACGGAAAGTGCCTGCTATTATTCGGTTGAGAAGCTTTATCATCCTGTCTGCTTTTAAGAAAAACTGAAAGTTAGAATTTATAAAAGAGTTATATTAGGGGCCTACCTGTTATTATGTATGGTTGTGAACCTTGGACTCTCACTTTGAGAGAGAAACAGAGGTTAAGGGTGTTCCAGAATAAGGTGCTTAGGAAAATATTTGGGACTAAGAGGGATGAAGTTACAGGAAAATGGAGGAAGTTACTACAACGCAGAACTGCACGCATTGTGTTCTTAACCTAACATAATTAATAACATTAAATCCAGACGTTTGAGATGGGCAGGACATGTAGCACGTAGATGAATCCAGAAATGCATGTTAGTGTGTTGGAAGACTGTATGGGAAAATACTTTTGGAAAGATCGAAACGTAGATGGGAGGATAATATTAAAATGGATTTGAGTGAGGTGGATATGATGCTAGGAACTGGATTAATCGTGCTCAGGATAGTGACTAATGGCGAGCTTATGTGAGGGCGGCAATGAACCTCCTGGTTCTCTGAGAGCCATTTGTAAGTATTGTCATTGCGTGATATACGGTATTTAATTTGCACGTGGGTAGAAGAGGCATGAAGGTAGCATTGGTTAAAAATGTAACTTCTGTATGTGTGATTTATATAACAATTAATATGTTTTACACTGTATAAGCTACAGTGCCATTAAAAATAAGACGGATTCTTAAACACCCCTTACAGTACGAACGATTTGTGAAACACTTGTTTATATGAATTTGAATTGTGAGAGATATGCTAGGTGTTATTTAGACTGGAAACGTGATGTGAGGCGATATTAATACATTCATTCAACTTCCTAGGGATTTAAAGTTATTACACTCGTTATTTGTAACCACTTGCGTACAATGTAATTTATTTGCTAGATTATAGATTTTAATTCATTTGAAGGACAAAATACTGCGCTGATCACAGTAAGAAATGCCATTTTATTTTTCATCTCATCTCATTCATTCATTCAATGTGTTCTGTCCAAGAGCAAGTCTTTCACTGCAAACCCAGCATTGTTCAGTCTTTCCTGTTTTCTGCCTTCCCCCTTTTTTTTTCTTTTGTACGGAGGAGGGATCCGAAGCCTGAGGCTTATTGTACTTATCACTCCTGTTCTGTGAATCATTGGGTAGCCGAACGGCCGCGCTCCTATACAAGTAGGCTACAGCACGCCGCGCCGCACCGTGAACTTAACCCGGGCTATTGTATGGATGATGATGTGAATTAATGATGGCGAAATGAGTCCTAAAGTTACCCAGAAATTCCATTTCAATTGGTTAAGGGAAACCCGAAAAAACCCAACCAGGATTCGAACCCGGGCCCGCTCGTTTCATGGTCAGACTTGCTAACCATTACTCCACAGCGGTGGACTCTGCTTTCCTCTTACTCTCCGCATGTGATCCATATATTATCTTAATGTCGTCTATCATCTGATATCTTCTGCCTCGAACTCTTCTCCTGTTCACCATTCCTTCCAGTGCATCCTTCAGTAGAGAGTTTCTTCTCAGCCAGTGGCCCAACCAGTACCTTTTTCTCTTCCTGATCAGTTTAAGCATCATTATTTCTTCATCCACTCTTTCCAACACAGCTTCGTTTCTTATTCTGTCTGTCCATTTCACACGCTTCATTCTTCTTCATATCCACATTTCAAGGCTTATGGTCGCTTCTCTTCACTTCGTCGTAATGTCCATGTTTCTGCCCAATGCAATGCTACACTCCAAGCAAAGCACTTCGCTAGTCTCTTCCTTAGGGTACGTACACGTTGGAGCGATGATAAACGATAAAAGAAGCAGCGATGCTATATCAGAGAGAATTGAGGCATGCATTGTCATTGAGGTGTGCATATTGGAGTAACGATAAAAGCGAAGGTACACAATAAAAGCGACGAAAAAGAAAAGTTCCATTTTCTTCGCTCTTGTCGTTCATATGATCTCTGATTAAGATAATATTAATCTATATAATTACCGGTGTTTATCAATATATCCGAATATTAATCGATTTATTATTATTTCGGCATATTAAATTAATTATTGTAGATATTGGCAAATTGATCAGTTGTGTATTTATTCGTCATATGTTATGTGATCACAAGAACCAATCACAACACAACGAATTTATACTATCTTTGGGATGAGAAACGGGTTTAATTTTGTACGTATTTAAGTTATATTAACCTTGAACTTAGCAGCTGATATTTCCTATAATCTTCTTTCATTAAGTGGATGCATAGAATATCTTTTACTTATAAATCAAAATGTTCGCTTTCCTTTTATCGTTTATCGTTGCTCCAACGTGTACGTACCCTTAGTTCTTTTTCCGGAGGTCCGCAGAAGATGCTCCGTTTTCTATAAATGCTTCCTTGCTATCCTCCTTTTGACTTCCTGGTAGCAGCCCATGTTACTGTTTATAATGCACTCCAAGTATTTGGAGCTATCCATTTGCTCTACTGCCTCATTTAGAGTTCACAAGTTTACCTGCTTTACTCTTCTTCCTATGACCATGGTCTTCGTCTTGTTTGCATTTAACTTTCATCTCATAAAGTTTATTAAAATAATTATAAATGAATATAATTAAGTACAGAATGTGAGAGGGTCGTGCGATAGCATACTCCATAAATTCATGCAGAAGTGCATATTAACTGAGAACTTATATTATTTTCTAATCTCCATTTGTATTTCAGAGACACTCCGCTTTATGTCGAATTCAACTAACATGAAAAGGTGCAGTTCCAAAGTCATAACCAGAAATGTCATCTAGCCGGTTTGGTCCGGTTTGAGAGAATCAGCTCTTAAATTCATTAATAGTCTATATAACTGTTTTTGTGGCAGATAAGAACTTAAGTTCATGTGCAATGAATGTACAAGGTTTATGCAGAATTGATTCTGAACTGCCTGCTCATGCGCAGTATCTCAATGAGCGTTCCAATAAGACTTGAACTGATTCTGAACTCCCAGTTTCCTATTCCAACATGCTTTGGAACTTGTTCGGAACGTGTAAAATTGATTCTCGATTAAGAGCAGGTACTGGGAATTCTGAACTGCTGACGCATGCAAAGATGGCTTAAGCTAAGGTTGAGGTTAAAGTTCTTCGAGACTGGGCAGATCGACATTTAAAAATAGATAATTGATCATGAGTGATTTGGAAGGTGATGACGAACTGAGTTCTGAAAATTAATATAATTTTAATATGAGAAGAATCTCCGTTCAAGAAACGTTCCAACAACGTAAAATCCCGAACTAGTCCTGAGAACGTCTCAACTAGCGCATGCATCGAAATATGTTCGATATTACTTCGTAATGTGTTCTGAATTTCTTGCTAGAAGAAATCTATAGAATGCACACATGTGACAAGAATACCATGTTTGAGTTTTGCGTTACGGAAAATTTCGCGATAAAATGGAAGTAAATATAAAAAATTGAAATGCTAGTCCCATCAATTAAACATTATTAATAATAAAATAATGTTACTAGAGCTTCATTAATGTGATAATATCGCTAAAAGAAACATCCTGTGACGGTTCATTCCTTTAGAAGAGTGGAGTGAGTTATGAGTCCTTTTGCACCATACCTGATAACCTTTGTAACTGCACGATAAAAATCACATGCCTTGACCGTATCTGCATAACTATGCTGTTTGCTGTTAGTAGGCTAGAAGTATTCTAGTTGTAAGTTGTGGTTGTGTTTGCATACTACTCTGAATCACTAAGTACTTATAACATGTTCAATACAAAGTAAATCTTGGGTTACGTTGGTCACAAAAATGAAATATTTGTTTAGTATCCGAAACATGTAATATTTATTGAACTAAAATGCTACATTTTATTATTACTACACAGATTAAGTACCATCAGCCATATATTAATTTTAAATTTAAGAACAGTTTTAAAGTATTACTGTGACTAACGTAACACTGAAATGATGTTACGTTAATCACACCTTGTGTTGAAATGCTATAAATCACAGGCGTATTCTTTTCCTACCAAAGTCCTTCTATTGTTAGGTATGTACAGTACTTAAATAGTGGATTTTAGGGCATGGCAAAGACTTCCAAGAAGAGTAAGCAAGAGAGTCGTGCACTCAGGACAGCAGATAAAATAGCTGAAGAAACACAAAAAGCAAAGAAAGGTATGAAACGGTACAGAGAAAAAGAAAAAAAAATGATGACTTCAAGAAGAAGAAAACAGAAGCAGCAAACATCTATATGCACAAGGTGAGAGAAAGAAAAAACTAGCTAAAGAGGAGATGTCTGTAACACTCATTTCCCATACAAATCTCCACAAACATTTAGGAAAGTTGTAAGAAGAGCCTAGACTTTACTTCCAGCAATTCCACGCAAGCCTGAAAAAGCTTGTTGCAAAATTTGGTGTGGAAAATGAGGAACAGACAAAAACTAAGAGAGTGGACTCCATATCAGAAGAGACTAAAAATGATATAAAACTTTTATCAACAGGCTTATATCATGTCAGTGTCCTGGCAAGAAAAACTAAAATTGTAACAGATCCAGAATCAAAGAAGAAGTTAAAGATTCAAAAAAGGATATTGATGTTCACTTTGAAAGAAGGGTTTCAGTTAAAGTCAGAGTATCCGGATATACAAATTGGCATTACAAAATTTCAGGAATTCAGACCACTACATGTAGAACTGTCAACATGTAATTCTCAATCTGTATGCTGCTGTTCCTGTTGCGAGAATTTATCCTTTCTGTTAAAAAGTCCTGCTTTTAAATCAAACGCTAGAACCATTAGAGAATTAATTATTATGGTTCTTTGTAATGAAAATAATCCAGAATACACGCTGACACGGACTTATCAAAACTGCAGTAACTAACTTGACGATATTATTTCAAATGTTATAAAGGACAGACGATGGCAATGAAACCATTAGTATTGATCAGTGTGCTGGAGGAATACTTTAGAAACAGACCTTACCTGTAGATAATTTTTTTCAAGATGTAGAAGGAACATATCTTAAAAATTTTGTATCACGAGGCGAGGAGGCAGTTGCAACAGATGTGAAATTGTTATAAGATTCTGGACATAGTAGTGTTTCTTTCCGTATGAATATTAAGCATTATGTATTAATTAAGTATTCATTGTAAAGACTTGCAGATGTGAAATCTTAGATAGAATATGTAATGCTATTCTTCTTACTTAGTAGCAAAACTTGTCCAGTAAATGCGTATTGAGTTACTTTTGTGCATGCTACTTATGTTACGTTAGTCACATACATGGATTGACATATATTCATATGCTTAATGACCTGTTCATAACTGCAATATGAAATTTTGAACGAAACTTCTCTAGAACACATTATTAATCATGCAATTTATCGTTTAATTTTGTAAACAACCAAATCATAGATACATTGTTTAGTTCATGTGTCTATTTTCAGAGGGTAATAAAAATGTTACGTTCGTCACACTAATTGAAATGAGTATTACATGCAGGGTGATTAAGAACTTATGTTACAGAAGAATATGATAGATAGAGACCCGGTTTCTTCAACCTTTGTTAAATTATAACAGTGTGTTATTCCATTTTAACTGTAAACTTAACAGCTGAAACATTTCTTCAACTACTGTTAGTACTAACAGGCTGTTAAAACTCATGTTAATTTAACTGCTCAATTTCATGCATTTAAATCATTTAACTCTCTGTTAGCATAGAAGTATTCAATATGGCTGGTGCGTTAGATGCTGAACTTCTATATCTTGATTATTTAGAAAATGATATCCATGAATACGTAAACAGAGCGGATGATTTCAGTGATTTGACAGACCAAAAGTTCATACAAAGGTATAGGTTATTTTCTGCCAAGCCTCACTTTTCGCTTTCAACGTAGATCCGTTTGTTTATTTATTCTCAATAATTGGTTTATGCTGCGAAATCGTTTTCAGCAGAAGACTTCTCTCGAAGGAAGAGAAATTAGTCCCATGATTTTTTTTTTTCAGTGTTTTCCATTTCACAACAGCAATACCAACACGGCAATATGCCGCTCCATGCTACTGTGATACAGAAGATGGAACAAAGCATAAGTCAAACCTGAGAGAATAGAAAGACTTCTATCCTCTCTGATCAAACAACGGAAACAAGCGAGAATAGCAAATGTCAGAGTTCAGAAAACAGAATTGAGCCTATACTTGGTTATAGGCAAAGAGTTTGTAATATACAGACGTGGACAAATTATTAGCAAAATTGAAGATTTTTATTATATATTTTTACAAAATATGATTCTTCAATTTAGACTACAGTTGACATTTTTGTGTATTTCCAAATTATTACCAAAATTGAAGATTTGTATTGTATATTTTTCAAAATTTAACTCCTCAATTTGGACTGCATTTGATATTTTTGGATATTTACAAATTATTAGCAAAACTGAAGGTTTTTATTGTATATTTTTACAAAATTCGATTCTTCAATTTGGACTACAGTTGACATTTTGGATATTTCCAAATTATTAGCAAAACCGAAGAATTTTGTTTTATATTTTTACAAAATTTGACTCTTCAATGCAGTTGACATTTTTGATAATTTACAAATTGTTAGCAAAATTGAAGATTTTTATTATATATTTTTACAAAACTTGACTCTTCAATTTAAACTACAGTTGATGTTTATGCATATTTCTGTCTACTGTAATGATGGAAATATGCAAAATTGTCAACTGTACTCTAAATTGAAAAGTCAAATTTTGTAAACAGAATTATCATAAAAATCGTCAATTTTGTTAATAATTTGTCCACGTCTGTGTATATATATATATATATATATATATATATATATATATTACAAACTCTTTGGTTATAGGTTAGGTTAAATTCTAGAATCTCTTGTCCTAACATAGTGTTAACAAATAGAATGTTAAAATGTGAAATGTAAAGTTGAAGAAACGCAATTTTTTAACTTACAGTTAATTAACGCTATGTTAGGTGGATTTTAACAAAGGTTGAAGAAATCGGGCCAGGGGGTACTAAAACAAACAAATTTCATTCATCAATGTGTGTCCTATCTCGCACCGGTACGGCGCTGCACTTGTTTTTGTGTTCTGACTGTTTGTCATATTGTGATTGTTTGTTGTTGCTATGCTTATTGATTCGTCATTGACTATTGTTTTTAAGTATACATTTATTGAAAGCTCAGTCATCAGAGAGTCAACATTAAAAAAATGGAGCTTTAAAACCTGAGAGAACTAGCCGACGTGCATTTGGTTTTTGCATCAAAGCTCAGTGATACCTCAGTTTGCAAGTTGTGTGTTGTTCACTGATGAAGCAACTTTCACACGGGATGATATTTTTAGCATACACAACCAGCACATTTTGGAGTAGATAAATCCATATTCTATTGCAGTCAGTTCTCATCATGTGCGATTTAGTGTCATTAACGACACACTACTCGGTCCACATGTCATGCCAAATCGCTTGAGGGGAGTAAGTTAAAGGGACTTTTTTTTTTTTTTTTGGTAAAAACATCCTGCCCATTTTATTGGAAGAGGTACTGCTTTCAGTATGCGCCAGGCATGGTTCCAGCATGACGGAGTCCTGCGCACTTCAGTTTTACGGCAAGACAGCTGACGGATTGGTTATCAAGGTCCGGTTCCAAGGCCAGCAACATCACCAATCTTAATCCACTTGAATTCTTGTGGGGACAGCTAAAGGTCTTAGTGTATGCCACACAGCTATAGACTATGTCGATGATATTCCAGGATTGTCGACGCCTGTAACACCATACATATTAACCCAGATATGCCTGAAATATATATTTTTTTGCAATTTTTGTGTATTTTTTCAAATCTCATTTAATGGAATATATAACTGAAGTATTTGTATGGTGTCGAAACATTCTAATTGTAACTGGTTGAGTTAGAAACAGGTGTCCTTTTAAAAGGACAGTAGGCATATGAGCATAAATTTTGAGGAATAATTGTATACTATGCTTACATGAAAGGAAACAGTGTAATTGTTGTAATTTACAATTATTATTATTATTATTATTAATCATTACGTTATTATTTTAATATAGTTTATTATTACTACTAATATTATTCTGAAGAATGATGCATTGTGGCTAAATTCGTTTTAACTCTAGAATGCTTTCGTCATTGAATAAGTACCGTATTGCTATTGATACGTAAAAATAAGTAATAGGCGAAAATAGTGTTGAAGTTTCGAGGAGGAGGTTATATTGGGAGAGAAGTGACGATACATATAATGAAGCAGTTGCTGTGGCAATGTCGAAAGACAGGTTTCAGTTCATTTTCTAAAATCTACTGTAAACAGATCTTGCTATGCAAATCTGGCTTTCAGGTATATCTTCCTATGAAGCAGACTTGAATAATTTCAAAAGAAAAATTGTTCCGAAGCCGGGTATCGATGCCGGGACCTTAGGCTTAGCGAACCAACGCTCTGCCGACTAGGTGCCCAGCAACTATACCAGACACTCTCTTAACATTTCCATTCATATCCACACCCCTCAGTGGGCTGACAAGACGCCAGGAGTGCACACGAACTCTGTGTGGCATTTGTAGGCTGCATTATAGAGATATGTCTGTATTTGAGATGAAATTTCGTCCGTAGCATAATTTTCAAACGTAGATAGCATTTCATGCAGGAAAAATCCACCAAAATTGAAACAGCGAAACAATTCAAAATATATAGGGATATGCCTACTGTTCTTTTAAAAGGACACATAAGATTTCGTCATTGTCATGTCGCAATGAATAGATATTTCGAAAGCGTTGTGGTTTCACGTTATATTTATGTTTATTAGGAGTCATTTGATCTACAACAATTTGTAAAATAATTCCAAACTGTAAAAATATTTAACATTCTTATCTGATTTGCGTCTCGGATGCCATAGCTGAAATAAACTAACAATTCTCACGTCCATATCTCAAACTCAACGGTGATCAGAACTCTAATTACCAGTCTTAACACACCTAGCAAGCCTCTAATTAAGACCAGTGATAGTGATAGCTGTGAAAAATCAAATGCGTTAACTGTAGGGAGGGTAATTTGAAACATTGACAACTGTCCTTTTAATAGGACAGTAGGCATATCTGGGTTAAACCTACAGTGATATTTGAACAGGTCGATGCTTTGATGAGCTTTTCTGTAATGCACAAGTTGTCAGCGTCATTGTCTGTTGTTTTTCATTGAAAGCTTAGTCATCAAAGATTCAAGCCACTGGCCGTTGAATGAATGATTGCCTGCCAGCCACAAGAATGAAACAAGCGTAGTGCCGTATCAGGCGAGATAGGATAACCATTGCTTAATGAAAAATGTTTTAGTACACTCTATCTACTGTATTCTTCTGTAAAACAAGTTCTGAATCACCCTGTAAATACAGTTAACATTCAAGACTTTCTTTTTAATTCCAACGATAGAGCTTTATGTACTAAGTACTAACATTTATTATGTTCCACGTACGTATCCAGAAAAAAAATATATAGGCCTATATGTGATTGTTATGTTAGTCACTGCGATATTTCCTTTACTGATACGAGAAGCCAGGCAGTTTCCATTGAGTATCTCATCGTGTGGAATAGCTATTTCTTTTAGAAATCAGCACTAGTTACGTTTATTATTTACGTAATGAAGTTATTTAACTAAAATTCTAACTGCAGACATTACTCAAGGTCTGCAATTAGTACGTGGTTATGAAAATAGACCAGTTTCCGGTTTCTAGTTTGGAATATATTCACAAAAAAAGTTTTCACATATCTACAACTCTCATACTCATGCTTATACTGTAATTATCTTGAATGGAAGACCGTAAAAGTAATAAATAAGTAAATAAATAAGTAAATAAATAAATATATTTTCAAAATTTGTGACTTTTGTTTACTTTTATGAATATCTTCGAAAATACAAGTAGTATACGAAAACTGGTCCATTTTATATTCACGGTGATACATGTTGATACGATGAATGAGAAGGGACGTAAGAGGGAGCTGTTGTGGGCTATTTGACGGTGTATTTCGGCAGTTGCTTAAAGAGTGACTAGGAAACGTTCTAAAAGTATGAAACCTAAACGCCCCTAAAAATCGTCTTGAAAAATAAAAACTGCCAGCATTCATAAAAATGGAAGAGATAGATCCGAACGCCTCTGGATAATCAATCAGTGCTTCCTCCCCTTTTTAAAATGATGAACTCTCTCAATGAGGATACCTGCTTCTGAAGTTGAAACCCGTTCTTACCGAGTAGGCCTTCTGTGTATCCGTAATGGAATGAGTCGCGTGCCGACTGTGCTGCCCGACTAAGCCGGCTTCACCATCCGCCACATCACGCATTCCCCTCCATTTATTAAACCCGTATACCACATCTCTGGCGGTGGTCTACCGTATCGAAAAAGATGAGAGATATCTCAAAAAGGATTGCACCATTGATTTTTTTTTCCCCCCAGAAAATTTCACATGATTTTGAGTATCTACATGATCCACTTTCCATTTAAAATTTCAAAGTTGCATCCGAAATGGCGGCTTTTGAGATAGCTGAGGGCTAGAATCGAATGTGTCACTGGTAGAGCATTTGGTCTTACAAATACTGGTAACACCTATAGTAATTGAAAATCAAGCATATGGAAGATATTTTTATGGTTCCAAACTTTTGATTCACTCTGTATTTTAATAAAAGAAAAATAGCCGTCGGTCATTTTGTCGCATTTAATTTTTTTTTATTTTAGCACAAATATTTTTCATTTTGTCGCATGGCAACTTTGTAATGAAAATTGAAATGTGTGGTAACTTTCTCCTCAAGTACTGTATATGGGATATCTCGTTCGAAGTGTGTTATTCATACTGATTCAAGATGAATAGTTCGTTACGTGTTTATCCATTCAGCCTGTTTTTACTGTTCTTATTTCTACTTGCAATTTTAGCATCTCACATGTAGTCTGTGTTTTTATTTTAATACATCTCTGACCAGTGGCGAGAACTTTTGGAAAACAATAGGTGGACTCATACACTTGAGATATAAGTTAAAATAAATCTCACAAGTAATAATGATAACACGACAAATGGGTCCAGTCTTACAAAATTCATACTGCAGTCCATTGTGGTAACATTCTGCCGAGTTGTAGTTCGTACAGTTCGAAATTATGGTGCTTCAGCCCATAATTCAGGGGGGAAGGTTGATGTTTCGATATAGTTTTCCAGAATATAATTAGAAAATTCAAAACATTCACTAACAGGGGGAGCCTCTGATATTAGCTCTGCGAAAACATCTGATACTTCTGACGCTGATAAATAGGAAAGGCCAAAAAATAAAAGGTTTGAACTACTTTCGAATTTCAGATGTTTTGTTTCGGAGCTCCTGATTTAATTTTTCGAAGCCATCATCTCTGTCCTATGTGAAATTTACAATCTGCAATGTGAACACTAGGAGAATTAATTTTGGCAGCATTGTGTGATGATATATCATAATCAAACAGAAGCTTTGAAATGGTTAGGGCCTAGCTGCCTTCCAACATTTGGAGACACCTTTTCTTCAGGAAACACCACATGTTATATGTTTGGGCATTTGCATTTGGGAAAAAAATAAAACAAGTCAACAGAAATATTAAAAGCATTAATACACAAATATTTTTCATTTTGTCGCATTGTAAAAAAAATGGAAACCTGTGCTCATTTTCTCCTCAATTACTATATATGGGATATCTCGTTCGAAGTGTATTGTTCATACTGTATCCCGGCCAACTAGTCACTCATAACGAGTGCACCTCAGCACATGTGTGGACTTCGGTCATATGTTCATAGACATCTATGACGTAGTGCAGAGGGCGGCCACTTGAGGGAACCCAAGAGTTGGAGCTTAATCTGAGACGATTCTATCCGGAGCCGGGGTTGTATCCGGTGTGGCTTAGTGGATAAAGCATCAGCACGTAGAGCTGAAAACCCGGGTTCAAATCCCGGCGCCGGAGGGAATTTTTCTCCGTTCCATTACTCTTTCATCGTATGATGACGTAGAATATCTGCATGGAAATATCATATGTACTTCGGTACATTAAAATAATATATATGATATACGTAAATCACTTCGTGATTTAAGACGGCGCTTATTCCGTCGGATCCCGGCCAACTAGTCACTCATAATGAGTGCACCTCAGCACATGTGTGGACTTGGGTCCTATGTTCATAGACATCTATGACGTAGTGCAGATGGCGGCCACTTGAGGGAACCCAAGAGTTGGAGCTTAATCTGAGACGATTCTATCCGGCGCCGGGGTTGTATCCGGTGTGGCTTAGTGGATAAAGCATCAGCACGTAGAGCTGAAAACCCGGGTTCAAATCCCGGTGCCGGAGGGAATTTTTTCCGTTCCATTACTCTTTCATCGTATGATGACGCAGAATATCTGCATGGAAATATCATATGTACTTCGGTACATTAAAATAATATATATGATATGCGTAAATCACTTCGTGATTTAAGACGGCGCTTATTCCGTCGGATCCCGGCCAACTAGTCACTCATAACGAGTGCACCTCAGCACATGTGTGGACTTGGGTCCTATGTTCATAGACATCTATGACGTAGTGCAGAGGGCGGCCACTTGAGGGAACCCAAGAGTTGGAGCTTAATCTGAGACGATTCTATCCGGCGCCGGGGTTGTATCCGGTGAGGCTTAGTGGATAAAGCATCAGCACGTAGAGCTGAAAGCCCGGGTTCAAATCCCGGCGCCGGAGGGAATTTTTCTCCGTTCCATTACTCTTTCATTGTCCTGTTTAGTTCAATGAGAAGTTCTGTTTCATTAAAACTGTAATTGAAGGGTTTGGGGGAAAAACCAGGCTGCTCCAATTTAGTACTTTTCGAGATAAGTAAGAAAAACTGATTAAAAATTAATAATGCTTCTCTAAAGTAAGAAAAACTGTTAAAAAATTAATAATGCTTCCTCTAATATTCAAACTAACACATAACATGGTAATTGGCATGATTGTTTAAGAAACAGATGATTTTAAAATTATTTTTTAGGATTACAGAAATTTTTAATTTGTTGGAGTTACCTTGTTATTCCACCAAATACAGATACTTTCAATTTTTATTGTATTTTGAAACATTACTTTTAAGTAACTTTAATTTTTAAAAGTTGATAGCATACGTAGGTGTTGTTTGACAGTCAAGTATATGAAACTGTGAATACATTTTCGTTCTCAGTTATCATTAATCATCATATTCAGAAGTTCCAGTTTGACGTGTATTTGAGTCGCACAGTAAACTCTCATAAAATGGCATATCAGCTGGTGGCACATACTGACATGCCAACTTCATAGCATCTTTAACTTAGTTGCTTTTATCTAGAGATGTTCTGAATATATTTTTTGGTATATGAGGGAAGAAGGGCCATCCTTGTACATAATAGGAAAGTCAAAAAATAAAGTTGTATTCAATGATTCACTACACCGAACAACCTGCTTATGTCGCATGTTATACTGAAATAGTATGTAAGTAGAAATCATGAACTTGACATTTCTAATGTTATTTAGTAGTTCCTTGTAGCGGCTTTGGTAACACTCACTGAAATTCTTCAGCAAAATTATATGGACTTACTGGAATGACTTCAAACTTTTTGGAGCTGTCTTTGACGACTTTATACCAGTCCTGCGGAACATATCAGGTTTCCTCTTCTGTGATTCAACAAGTCCAAATGAGCGATCACAGGGGAGAAAACTGTGACTCAGCTCTGAAAACATGTGTGTGATGGTCTAAAATCTATTTTGCTGCACCAATGTGAATAAATATTGCACAATAGTGTGGTTTTCATTTTGTGCTGCACAGTTGTCTGATAACATGAAAATATGCTTTACAGATTTCTTTCAAACTGTAGCAAAGAAATGATCAAGAAAACTAATGACCTCATTGGGACTCTTTTAACCCGTACTTTCATCATACATGTAGAAGTAACTTTTATGAGTGCTGCTTACATGTATGCAAAAGCTGTAAAGCCATAGCTGTCTGCTGTAGAAAACATTCCCTGATGGTATGGTAGGAAGATCCATATTCTGCTGAAAATCAAAGCACATAGTTTCTACAGTTTCATCTGCCTTAGACAAAGATGACTTCTCTTTCAACTGTAAATAGAAGAGGTCAGCTTTCCTAAGGTGTAAGTCTTTCTGAATTATTTTTCTTCTTCAGTTTGAGATTATAACATCTTCTTCTCTAAGATATAACATTTTTGGCAAGTGTCACTATGTGGCTTACCATAGGATACATTACTAAAGTTTGTTGTGAAGAATCTATAGTAGAAGTACTTTACCTCCAGCAAAGGCAGTTTTACACACTATCACTTCATATGAACCCAGACGAAACTATAATTAATAATAATAATAATAATAATAATAATAATAATAATAATACTTCAGTATAATTTATTATCATTCCATGTAGGCATTAGTTTTTACTTTTTAATTAGCATTTTGAATTCTATTGTATAATTTAACCTGTTTGCATTCAATCTATATACATAATTTGAACTGGTAATGGAAATTACGGGAAAACGGCTGAACGGATTTTATTGAGTGACCTCTCATTTTCGTGCCTGGCATCCAAAGTTTTTCGGAAAAATAGTAGTTTTCAGTGAAATGTCAATTTTCCTACATAATTTTCCTATTTTCCAAAATCCATCTGTTGTCAGTTTTGAGAACTAATTTTATTGAATCACGGCCGACTTGATTGAATTTCAGAACAAAACACACACTACAATAAACAATAAGCTATTACACGAAGGCCATGACCTGCAGGATTGCCGACATATTTAGAGCTCAATTCAGTTTGTTATTAAAAACTGATTCTGCAGTGTATAATTTTCTGAGTACAGCTGTGTATTGGATATTCAAATCTACGAAACGTGAGGTGGTTTGATGACATTATTACCATTAGAAATTAAATATTATTATAGTTAATATCATGATGCATCTATTTTTCATTAATTGTACATAATATTGATGCTATATTGATGACATGAAAGTGAATCGTTTTGAGGTTATGTAAGTAAATGTAGAGAATATCTTAATTTAGATCTTCATTTCTATAATTTACTGAGTGGCTGCTATATATAACTACAAAACTTAAGTAAGATAATAATATTGTTATTAAAAATCAAATATTTTTATACTTATTAACCCAGTGGGGTTGGGTCTTTTTCATATACTTAATGGCGGTGTAGTGTAGATATTGATATGTGTCATTGTCTTCAGTATTGGCTCGAGAGAGCGCAAAAATTACAGTTCCTAAGGAAAGACCAAAAGGTATTACTTACTGATAAAATAAGAGGCCTAGAAAATTTTGTAGTCTCCAGATCATTTCAGCAAGATCTCTTAGTAGGATAAAATGATTTTGCGCTCTACATTTCAAGTTCTACATGCAGCAGCTATACGAAAATGCTATTTTCGAAAGCTTAGCAAACCTGACATTTTTTTAACTTTTGCGACCTGAAATAGCTACTGCTATCGTCCTGACATTGATACTCGCGTTTTCGCGTTGAAACTCAAAAATTGAAGTTGGATAGGTTCAAGAAAAAGAATTTGGCCTAAAAAAATCCATTCAAAGGGAGTATGTTTCATTATTATGGAAGCAAATAACTATCAAAAAGACAAGTATTCTTCATTGAAAATAAATCTGAAAAATTTTTATTTGAACGTCTAACGAACATAGTTTGCAGCAGCATTTGCTGCACAAGCCACTAACTATTATATAAATATGTGTGCGCACGAGGAATGCCACCTCCACTTTTAACACGGCGTCGTTGGACATCACGAACAGTTATCAGGCCACCCAAATATTCATCTTGCGTTTCTTTATTCTTCGTGTCATTAAATGATTTCAGTATGTCCTTTTGCATTTGGCTACCAAGTTTCTGGTAACACTGGCGGTTGCATTTACAGTCGGATTCAGAAACACGAACAGGAAAATTCTTGCCTTTCTTGTTCACGTATGATTTACCTGCATTTCCAGTTCCCTTCTTGTATTTCAGAGCCACCGTTTTGGATTACGTTTTATTTTCTTTTTCAATGAATCTGTACTGAAGTTTCTTCACTAGACAGACTTTCATTTGAATTATATTCACTCTCAGAAGCAGAAAAATCACTCTTACTAGTCTCAATATTCATTACTAATGTCCTACGAATATAATACTGACAATAATGGATTAATATTAACTTTCTTATTTGTCTTTTATACTATGATAATACTTAATAGTGCTTCTTCCTGTTGATAATAATGTAAGATTTCGGTGAAACAACAAGGTGGCTCCTGGAGCTGCCTGGTTTTACCGCCAAACAATAAACATGTACAGAAAGAGGCAGGTCCAAAATGCATAATAACTGTGAATGTTAATTCTTGGAACTACCTGGTTCTTCGACCAAACGATAGAGCATATTTTGTTCTTCCTCTCTACATAAATAGCTCAAAAATGAAAAAAATTGGAGCTGCCTGGTTTTTTCCCCAAACCCCTCAATTATAAAGTAATGACACGTCAAAGTTTTGTTACCGTATATAAATTATAGACGTTTTTTTTGTAATTTCAAAACCATCCCAGAATCAAATTCTGGCTGCGCCACTGATGGGACCATATCTTTTTGAAGATATTGAATATGAAATAACGAAAGCTGTTACAGTTAATGGACACCGTTATATGACTGTGCTTAGTGATTATACGATACCAGCGTTACGACAAAAAAAATGAAAATTTATTCGTGCAGAATGGTACTCCTTCCCACATCGCCAGATATTAATCCTACGAATTACTGGTTTTATCGCTATCTGAAGGAAAGAATGTTTTATGAGGAGACCTACGACAATTTATTCGTCAACTGAAGGAATCGATCATACATGTAACAGATATTTCAGAACATGAGTTCAGCTCAGGGCTGATGTTTCCAGCACTGAGGAGGGACTGACTGCTACTTGTACAAGAAGAAAGTGGTATATAAATACAACATTAATTATGATGAAGTTATGGCAGCGGATACTGCATTAAACATCCAGTTTCTTGTGTCATAAACTAATAAGGCAGTGTCATAATTTTAAAGATTGTATATGGGATTTGTATAACGAACGATTGAGAACGTCAAAATTAAAGTACTATTTAGTGCATATTCTGCATGTATTAATATAGTGCAATGTCTCTGCCAGAGTAATCAGCCACTGTACACTCACACGCTTTACAGCATTGTCTACAAGTATCAATGAATCTTTGATGGCACGACTAAATGTCAGGTGTGTTATAGGACAAGACAATGGATCTTTTATAGAAGTAGAATTCCTTTATTTTTATATAAGATATTCTTTAAACAGAGCATAGGTCTTAGAATTGTAACAGAACTAACTTCAGATTAAAAATGAACAAATATTTTAAATATCTTAATATCAGATCTGTTACCTAATATAAAGATAATAACTTCTTCAGTAACTAACAGAAAACCATTCTTTCAGTAACATTTATCTTAGTATCTTAGTAGATTGCCCTTAAGGCGAAGATATTTGAGCCTTAGTTTCTTTAATGATAGATAATTAGAAAAAATTAAGGCACTGTCTTGAATGATGTAACAAATATGACATGGAGTAACAGATCTGACAGGTAACAGACATGACAAAGCAAACATAAGGTTGTGCTAACCTACAATTTTTTTGCTTAAACATCTTCAAAATAGCAACTTAACTACTGCACACTTGTACTATTATGTCCTCTTGATCTTGACTTATATGTTGTTATTTTGGAAAACAACACAAACAGATCTCGTACTTAATGGTAATAAAACAAACCGACTAGTTCACACTAGTCATGTAATATGCAATGAGGTGGGCGAGACCTCATTCATATTTGATACATATATAATGTTAACAGTTTTCAGAAACTGTTGTTGAATATGGCCATAAAGTCATTTAATATGCGCTCCTGCATATATATGACGTGTATCGTCTTAAATGCAGGTAGCAAAGCCGTAACATAATACTACGAGAGGAGTTCGGCCGGCGTCGTGGATCGTGTCCCGGCATGGCTCAGTTGGTTAAGAGCACTCAGCGCGCACAGCTGAGAGGTCCTGGGTTCGATTCCCGGTGCCGGTACGAATTTTTCTCGTACTTAATGGTAATAAAACAAACCGACTAGTTCACACTAGTCATGTAATATGCAATGAGGTGGGCGAGACCTCATTCATATTTGATACAGATCTGACAGAGTAAAAATGCACGCTTAGACTTAAACACAAAGCCAGAGTATGACACACAAACTCGCCAAATCAAAATGGGTGAACATAGCAGTACAATCAAGATGGCTTTTTGTGCATCATCCTGGCTTGTGCTGACATCTGTGGGATTTATTTTTCAACTGTATACCCATAGGAACAGAATGATGTAACAGACCTGACTGATTTACTACACTAGAATAAGTATGCAATCATATTTAAGGAAATATTAACTCAGACATAAATGAAGAAGTTTTGATAATATCAAATGTTTCTTTAATTTTTTTCTCAATTACATTATTAAAGAAACCTTTATCTGGACATAATCATGCTCCATTTTAAATACTTAACTAGTATGGACAGGCATTTTAGCTGTTACTATGAGAATTTTATTTTATTCTCGTGAAATCTTTCCCATGAAGGAAATAATTCTTGTGACATTTACTACATTAGTATTGAAATTTCTCACTGTTACGAATATTTATAACTCTGTACAATAACAAAGAAACGAACAATTAAAATTACTCTTACTTTTGAAAATCTTTACACAGATTACTTTTGGAAAAGCTTCTACAATAGTAATAGATCTACTTCTTCTCAATCCTTTTAAATATATTTTGTTTGCTACTTTTTCGTAACGGTTAGAGTTCCCTGAGTTTTGAAAATTAATTTTAGTAGATATCCTTGAGCCAAGAAATTCTTGTTTGAATAAAATTTTAGTTGGGAAAGTGATTCTGCATAAGCCTGTAGATATTAATTATACTTTTAAAGGAGAAATAAAGTCCTTTTTGCTATATTTCCTTAAGAGCTAGAACGTTTACGTTAATTTTGCAAAGCAATTCGTATCATTTCTTATATTCAAAGTTTTCTTATTTAAATAAGTTTTCGATTGGAGATATAGTTATGTAAACAGTCTAATAATCAATTTCTCTGAAGCATGTGAGTATTTAGGCATATTTAGGGTGACCCAGACGTCCCGGAAAACCGTGATTGTTCCGGTTTTTCAGCCTTCTTCTCGATGTCTCGAAAATACCACTTCGGGACGCAAAACTGTCCCGGTTTTTTGCCATACCATTAACAGGAATTTTTTTTATATTTGCATGCACGCACGCTACCATAATTTATTTTCATGATCTTGTCAGTTGTTCATTGTTGAGCTAGACGTACCGTGCAGTCAAATTGCATGATCGTTGTTTGTGAGTTAATGTAGTAAAGTAAGCTGTGTTTAATTTGGTGAAGTGTTGGAGAAGATTTTATAAAGTTTCTTCAATAAGGAAAAAAAAAAAAAAAAACATTCCGAAACGTAAGTGTTCTTTTAAAAAAGAATATGGTAAAGAAAGACATTTCATTAAAAAAGGACGTTATGACGATGAAGTTGAATGTACCGTTTGTTCTTGCTTTCGCGCAGATATAAAAGATCACATCGATTATAAAAAGAATATTTCTAAAAGAAAAAAATCGGTTCACATCTCTAGTAAATAGATTCATTTTTCATAAACAGAATACTGACGAAGTTAATGTTCGTGTAGCCGAATTAACTCAGGCCTGTCACACGGTCAAACATCACCTTGCGTTTCGTTTGACAAATTGTACCTTATGTTCTTGATTTCGCGCAGATATAAAATGTCACATCGATTCCAAAAAGAATCTTTCTAAAAGAAAAATATCGACTCACATCTCTAGTAAATAGATTCATTTTTCATAAACAGAATATTGACAAAGTTAATGTATGTATGTATGTATGTATGTATGTATGTATGTATGTATGTATGTATGTATGTATGTATGTATGTATGTATGTATGTATGTATGTATGTATGTGTGTGCATGCATGTATTCAATGCCTACCCACTTCACTTTACGTGATTAGGGTTCCGTATATTGCGGATAGATGGCAGGAATGTGACCCATTTTCCAGTTGTACACCACTTCGGCGGGCCACACTGTACATGATGTGTATCTGTGGAGAGTTATGTCGTGTACTAGAATGAGTGTATGTGTGTGTGTGTGTGTGTAAGAATGAAGTTAATGTTAGTGTAGCCGAATTAACTCAGGTCTGCCACACGGTCAAGCATCACCTTGCATTTCGTTTGGCAGATTGTACCGTATGTTCTTGCTTTCGTGCAGATATAAAAGATCACATCGATTCCAAAAATTATCTCTATAAAAGAAAAATATCAGCTCACATCTCTAGTAAATAGATTCATTTTTTATAAACAGAATACAAACGACGTTAATGCTCGTGTAGCCGAATTAACTCAGGCCTACCACACTGTCAAGCATCACCTTGCGTTTCGTTTGGCAGATTGTACCAATAAGCTCACAGATATATTATTTCCTGACAGTGAAGTAGATAAATACGCATGTGTTCGAACTGAAGTTACCGCTTTAGTTACCACTGTTATAGCACCGCACAATGTAAGAGAAGCTGTTAACGAACTAAAAGATTCAAAGACGCAAGTAATAATAGGCCTACTGCTACTAAAATAATAAAATAATAATAAAACTTCAGACTCAGTTTCTCAGTTATGCACAGAAACAATCAAAGAATTTTCTATAGATAAAACATTGTATAGCATTTTGTGGTGACAATGCGAACACTTTTTGGTGGTTTAGATAGGCAGGGAAAAAATGTTTTCACAAAACTTAAAAGTGGTCTGCATGAAAACACAGAAGACACAGACCCTATTCTCCACATACGTCGAATGTTTGATGTAAAGGTATGTGTATTAATTATTAATGTGCCGTAACCAGCAATTGTTCTTTTACATGACGTTTGATTTATGGAAAAAATCTCGTTTTTTTAAATTAAAAATTATGGTTGCTCTAGGCAGATTGAGTACACCAGGGGTAGGCCTACTCAAACTTCTTCAGCCACGGAGCCCTTGTCAGTGATAGTAATGCTTACGTCAAAAGTTTATTTACCATGAATTGTTATGAAAGAGTATCATTGACGAAACCAACGCCTTGGCGAAAACAACGAAATGTGTGATGATGATGATGATGATGATGATGATGATGATGATAATAATAATAATAATAATAATAATAATAATAATAATAATAATAATAATAATAATATTTCGGAATATGTATTATGTGTCTTCCTTGTGTTAAATTCTATCGTACCTGGTTAACATGTTTCGACCTGTTATTGGTCTTCTTCAGTACTGGTTGTTGCTGGTCTTGGCGCCTTTTGTTTTGTTTCCTGTGGGGGTGTGTTTGTGTAGTGTAATGTGGAGTCAAAGAGTGTGTGTGTGTGTGTTCTGAAATTGAGTTTTTTTGGGGGGAATTTCATTTGGGTGTGTTTTTGTGTGTCTGTATATTTCACATTGTTCTAGTGTGTTTAGTTTCTGGCTTTTTGGTTGGATGTGTAGAAGTCGGTAAAGTCATTTTCATTTTGCGGTTATATAAATTAATTAAAATATACCTGTAGGCAATTTTTAATAATAAATTAATAAATAATAGATAAATAATCAAATAAAGGCAAAAACGCATTTATTTTATAAATTAGACATTTATATTAAAAAAGGCAAAAAAGGGCAACATAAAACTGTGACGTTTCAATCACAAAGGTATAATTCGTACAGTTTTTCTTGCAAAATGAAGATAGATTTAACACATTTAAGAAGGCATTCTGCCAAAGTTGCGGTCTTTGATAATAATTAATTACACTTTATTCGCGTCTCGACACGTTGAATTTGACCACCTACTTGAAAAAGCAATGCTATGTTGCTTATAGCCTATAACCAAGAAATTACTAAAATTATTTTTTTATGATGGACAGGGCGAGCAGAGGGTATCTGTCTCTGAAAGTAGTGGTAATGGCGACAGCGATGGTAGTGGTGATGCTGATTTGGTATTGGTGATGATAGTACTAATAGGCCTAGTATTAATGGTAGTGACGACGATAATAATTATTATAGTGATAACGATTCTGGTGGCGGTGATGGTGTTAATTGTGGTGTGTTGTTATTAGGGAGGACGATGGTGATTGTTGTGACGATAGTGATGATAATGATGAAGAAGCTGGTGATGCGATGATTGGTGTTGGGGATGGCGTGATTTTGATGGTGGTGATTATGATGATGGTAATATTGATATTATTGTAGAAGTGATGTTATTGATAGTTTGATGATGATGATGACGATGATAATGACGATGTCGATGCTGACACAGATAATTTACGTAAACGAAATTATAAAGAGAAGAATGTGGGAATTCTGAATTTGAAGTTGATGGAGCAAACTGCAAAGGTTCTAGAATGCAGTGATGGTAGGAATATTCTCTAGCATTTATAATAATATTACTGTAGACCTATGCTGCAAGAGCGACCATTCTTGAAACTGGAACGCATTTCTGCTCTTGTTACTCCTCCATAGCAGAGTAGACTGCACTTCTAAGCTATGCCCAAAGGTGATGTATGCCAAGGTCAGCCAAGCAGTCGTGTATTATTTTTAAGTGTGCTTTATTTCTGTACCTTGCAGCGAGATACATTTAAGTACTAAGACGTAAGTGATCTCTCTAACTACCTGAAAATCCTTTTTTCGTCCTAGTCCAAACTGTAAGATGTCAAACCAATGCTACTGTTTGTTTGTCAGTGTTGAACTTACGAAGGTGATATGACAAAAACTTGAATTAGATAATTGTTATTAGTGTACTCCCGTTAGTCTCTTTCCAACCTCAAAACATCGTACCGGTATTTTCCCACGAGTGCGTTCGGCATATCGGCACCTAGGGTGACCAGACGTCCTGTTTTGTCCGGACATGTCCTCCTTTTACGCCTTTGTCCGGGATCCGGGCGGATTTTAAAAAAAAATCTAGAAATGTCCTCCTTTTCGTAACTTGTATGCCTGATATTTTGAAATTATCTGATTTGACGCCTTTTTCAAGTAACTTGCTGTAAGTGGCAGCAGCATCGACGGAATATACTCTTTGCCAACGATCATAACTCTCTTTGATTACAAAGTAATATTAAATTCACATTTTGTGCGGTCTTTTTATGTATTTTGATAGTAATTATACTTCTCTTGGTTTTTCATATACATATAGCTAACTGTAAAATCATTTTATATTATTAAATTTTATTATAATAATATTCACATATTTTAAGTATGATATAAGCCTAAATCTGTGCTGTAAATATTTTATAACAAAATAGATATTGACGTAATTTATAGTATAATATAGGCTCCTAAATTAAAGTAAATATTTTCTTTCCTCTTTTTTCGAACAATGTCCTCTTTTTTGAAGCTTTGTGTCCTCTTTTGTATCGATGTGAATCTGGTCACCCTATCGACACCCTCTGAGTGAGTTTGTAAATTAATATAATTTTGACGATTCTCTCAATTGGCATGATTAAATTGTGTTTGTTCTAGTTCTAGTCATTTACATTTTTCTGTTTTCTTCCTCTTGAATTCAATATATTCAATTTTACTCGTATGTCTGAACTTATGTTATCCAAAGGAATGTGTCCCACGGCTCATTGCAAGAAGATTATTTTATATTTTCATTCATTTTCTAACTTTCACTTGCAAAAAGAAGCATGAAATAATACTGCTAGCCATAGTACTTTCCAAGATGTTTTGTCATTCTTCGTTTTGTTAAAACACACATCTTTAAAACTTGCTTCATTTTATATGGTTCTGCGCCACAACCATGATGTCTTGAGTTAGCGAGTACTCACAAGGAAGATATTTACTCATGAAATTTCGTCCAGTGTATGGAGCCAGTGCCTGTCCAATATCGTGATGCATTTGAAGAACTGCAGTGGGTAGCGAAATCGGTTCCTTGAGCCAGCTATAACTCCTGGAGAACGCATGTTGCCTCCGTACTGGTTGGATGATCTTTCGCTTCTGTTGAGGCGTGTGGACGTAAGGCTAGCAGTTGGCTTTGTCTAAAGCGTAGATAATTAAACTTTAATTACGATAAAAATTTTAATTTTGTCATTAAATATTCATTAAAAGATGAAATCAGGTCAAAGTTCAAGAATTCTCCTGACTTGATAAGAAATCTGAAATTAAAATAAAGTGACAGGTTACGCGATTGGATCAGAAATCGTGTCTCTATATACCAGTGCTTCATAGAGTGCACTGCACTTTGCATGTGCATTAACAAGACAATACAGAGGGGATGTCAGTGCAAACTGTATACGTTACGGCGAAATAAATAAATGTAAGGAAATGGTACGTGAATAAAGTTCCAATTGATTGTGTTTCCAGATTCAAGTACCTAGGAGTGATAATAGACAGTAGGCGAAATTGGAAGTTGCAAAATGAATTGGCACTGAATAAAGGTAAAAATGCACTCCAAGCAGACAGATGCCTAAATAAATGGCCGAATATTGGGGTGAAGAATTTGGTCATCACATATAATGCACTAGTAGAATCAAAGATATTATATAATATTGAGATCTGGGGTAGTAGGTTATCCAGCAGAAACATCGATAAAGTAAGAGCCAAAATGTGTAAAAAATTTCTAGGAATACCGGAGAATGCTTCTAACCTGGCAACGTTACTAGAGATGGGAATCGATTCGAGTCTGGGAATTATTCTAGAAAGAAAAATCAAATATTTAGGTAATATTCTGTGTAGGAATAATTCGGCAGTTATGAAAACATGTATCTTTTGTATGAAAGCCGCTAATTGGAAATCGAATTGGCTGAAGGAGCTGGAACGAGAAATAAGCAGATTAGGTCTAAATTGGCTATGGAGAGAACTAGGGTCTATAAACACGAAAACTATTGGAAGAGAGGGCAAACGAAATTTCGAGACAAGATATTTTTAGTAATATTAAAGACCTAGGATCACTAAAATACTATAGGAAGGTTAAGCAGTTTTGGGAACACGAAGAATATGTTAGACTAAATTCAAGGGAAGAGAGAACGGGAATGGCATGGTGGAGATTAGGTATCTGGAGACTCAAGAATAAAAGAGGGAACGTAGAGAAGGATAAATGTCCTTTGTGTGGACTAGCTGAAGACGCAATGCATATTGCACTAAAGTGTGAGGCAACGAATGATTTGAGACACAGTTGGGTAGATAAAAAATTTCTACAAATAAACGCTATAGTAGCTTATAAAAAATGAATGGTCACCTAAACGCCAGCAATTTGCACAAATTAGGAAAATTTCTTTTTAGAGTTAAAATTAGATGGGAAGAGGAAGTCAAAGCTCTAACGGAGATGGAATTATAATGTTGAGTAGTCACACGATAAGAAACTACGAAGAGTAGTCAATGAAGTTAACAGAATAATTCTTAAGAGATTGAGCATAAAATGAAAAAGCTAAGGTAGGAGTTTTAAATACAAGAGCTATACTTGTTATTAGTTGTGTATTATTATTATTATTATTATTATTATTATTATTATTATTACTAATATTATTATTATTAGTATTATTATTAGTATTATTATTACTTTTATTATTATTATTATTATTATTATTATTATTATTATTATTATTATTATTATTATTAGTTTTATTATTGTAAACAGAGGATACTTATAGGTTCATTATGTATTAGTTTGTGTTATATTTGTATTGAGAGTGATGGCGGATTAAGAACTGGAATACATCTAATTCGCCATGACGTAAACAAAGATTGATGAAATAAATGAATAAAAATAAATAAATAAATAAATAAATAAATGTAAGTTACATATTTATTTACAATTTTTGTTTTTATTAAGTAATATCTGACAGGAAGTGTTGAGGTAATTTGAATATTTTTTTTTTATTGACAGAAACATAACACTTAACATAAAACGTAGCATATTGATGTTTCTTTCATTGTTTCTTTTTGCGATGATACCAGTTATATCAGGAGCAATATTACGACTGACAGAAATCCTGAAAATATGGTTTAAATTAGCATCTGAAATACTCGACCGCAATTTTGTTTTTGTACACTTGAGGGCAGAAAAAAATCGTTCACATACAGTATAGTAAAACTTAAAAGTAAACAAGTTAAGCTCCGTTCAATGATCGATACCACACAATTATCTTTACATGTTGTGCCAACCTACGATTTTATTTATCTAATGTAGCCTAACCAAACATAACAAACGTATTTTTATTTGTCTAAACAACACTATTCTGAAGGTTAGAACAAAAAAAGATCGATCGCTAAACTGCGTAACCTTTGGACTCAGGCTCCGCCGCACAGTGGTCCGAATCGTTTAAAACCCGGACAAAAGTAATAACTCCTTTTTAGCGGTCATATTAACTTGAAATTTGGTACACTTACTACTAATAACATGTATCTAACGTGTGCAAATTTTAATTACATTTGGAAGTGAATAACTACCCCTCTTAAGGGGTGAGATAATTATGCGTTCAGTAATAAGGGACAAATTAGATATTTTTATCACACTCCTGTTATTTTATTGCAAAACTCAATAAATACAACAATTATAGTCATTTTATGGACACGACTTCATCAGTAACCCCTAATATAAGGGCTGAAAAGTTACAAAAGTTATGTAATCTATAAGTTTAAAATTATATGTAACCTGTATAACTTACAATCGAAATTCAATTAAGGATTGTATTTTTGTGGGTGAGTACAGTCTTTCATTTAATAACATGAGTAATCCGTTAGTATTTTCGTAGTTTTGTAGGGGTATCCAAAATGTTACGTACCATTTAATACTAGTGGTAATATAACTTGTATGAACTTGCACACTTGTAAATTCCATTACATTATTGTGCTAAATTATATTATAATATCTACATTTTTTATACATTTTGTTATGAAGTTTATGGCTAAGCAGAAATAAAGTATGCATTTTGCTACTTACGAAGGTATTGAGCATTTGCATCTGAGAAGTGTGCCTTGGATGCACTGAGTAGTTTCAATGTTGTAAATGCAGACAAGTTGAAATACAGAACTGTTTGAAGGTCGCAATTCAAACACCAAGAGTGATTCGGATTTTAAAAAGGAAGACAAAATATTCTTATGTGATAAAGTAAAGAATTTCAAGAGGAACTTATATCTCCAGCCAGGTCACTCGTTCCTGCAAGCTGATGTTTCAAATTCGTCGTCTTCTTCCCCCTTCTCTTCTTCGGATATTACCAAAAGACTAAGCATTTCCGAAGATATATTTAATTTTTATTTTCCTTTGGTAGTTTATTCAAACTAGAAATTAATGAGTCAGAAGTAAACATTAACCTACTAAAGAGGTCTAAATTGTCGTCTCGTTTTGAAATTTTTCGAATAATACTTTCTCGAAATTTTGTCACATCTTAGTTTCTAGACTCAGTGGCATCTTCTAATAATTCTGCAACCGATAAAGTAACTGAGTTGCCTGCACAATTACAGATCCATGAACAAGAATTTTATGTAATTGGGTGACATACAATATTGACATTTTGAAAAATTTTTATACTTAGTATTATTGATAACACTTTTCAGAAGAATAAGAAGAAATGTCTGTAAATGGTAAGTAAATTTCTTGTTATAATCAGTCTGAATTTTTACGAAGATAAGTGGTTTCGCTGCGGTGACTAAGTTTGTTCTAACGCTGATAATATTGAAGAAAAAACCACATTCTTATTACACTTTCTAGTGACTTTGTGTTATGACTGTCCAAATTTAATTCAAATTTGTTCTTTATATACTTCACAACATATGCTTTATGTTGCACAAGAGTCTTATTACTCCTTTCTTTAATTTTCGCCTAAATTTCTTCGCAACTAACACGTAAATTCATTTTTACACACTACGTTATGTACACATTATACAATGACCTGAAACCAACCAAATTTCTCTGGATATGGAAAACATTTAGGGCCTTTGTTGTTTACTTCCAACAAATCACTCCTTAGTCTTTAAGTAATCAAACATAACTTTCAGTAAGTGCTTATGGCGCGACACGTTGACGGACCAGGCGCATAGCGGTAATTTAAAATTGTGTTACATATTTTAACATGATGTTATAATGGGACATTCCAAGGTTTATATCGTGGCGTAAGAGACTCATTTTCAGTACTTCATAAGTATGCATATTGTGGCTGAAATACAAAAACAATAGACTATTGTAACTCGGAATCAAAGCAAGGTCGGATATGAAACAATACGATTTATTAAAATTATTTTTATTTTTAGGTATGAGTGTAATTTGTGTATGTATACTGTGGCGAGTAACTAAAATTAGATTAATTTTAAATACATTATCTTTATCTTTGATTAGTGAGTGACACAATTAACTAAGGGGTTGGAAAGACTTATGGTGAAACTCTAGTTTCGAGAAAGTGTGGCGCCAAATCTGGATGTGCTATATCAGTGCTGAGATTTTTTTAGTCAGAAACCGCTGTACAGCTGTCATTATGCCGTATTGATATTAACAGTCACAGTAGCATAAGTCGTTACGGTATTGGTCTATTGAACAAGTTGATAGTAGTAGCTCAAGGTTCGAATCTCCCCCAATCTTTTTTTAATTACAAATTTGTCACCATATGTGTCTCGCAAAGCTATAATTATGTGGCGATATCTCTTAGAATATGCCCAAACTCTAATACATAATAAACCTCCCTCTCTCTTTCAAGCAATACTGCTATCTGTTAATACAACGTTCTGTCTCGTCATTACGCTTGAAGATGGCACAGAAACAATAACTCAGTGCCCTGGTTCGCATAGGTTATTCTGCGTATGCTACTCTCCGACAGGACTTCTATTGGATAAATGTCATTTTCTCCGACGAGGTGATTAAATAATAAATCTCCCTCTCTCTTTTAAGCAATAGGCTACTGCTATCTGTTAATACAACGTTCTGTCTCGTCATTACGCTTGAAGATGGCACAGAAACAATAACTCATTGCCCTGGTTCGCATAGGTTATTCTGCGTATGCTACTCTCCGACAGGACTTCGATTGGAGAAATGCCATTTTCTCCGACGAGGTAATTGTCTCCAATAGCAAAGATAGTACTGCCCTAGTTTATTGTATGAATGGCCACCGATACGATGAACGCTTCGTGAGACGAATTATTAACAAGTCGGGTTGCGTGAGAGTCGCGTGTTGTAGGTGGATGTCATACTATGCTGCCCCACGGGCGGTTTACGGCAGAAGTCTACGAACACATTTTGGCAAATGTAATGACCCCTTCCGCCCGAAAACGATATCCAGAAGGGACACTTTTCTTCCAGCAGGATAATCATCCGATACACACCGCCAACCGTATTCAAAGATGGTTTACGAGGAGGCGTGATGTCGACCCAGTCGACTGACCTCCAAATTCACCAGATATGTATCCGATTCAAAATTTGTGGGCTGCAGTCAAAAGAATCCTACGGTCTAATTGGACAGAACAATCACCCGTTCGGACACCTGAGGAGTTGTGGGACAGAGTTCTAGATGCGTGGGAGGAGATGGCCAAGAATTTAGATCTGTTCCATAATCTTGTGGAGTCCATGCCGCGCAGAATGAGGGCAGTTGTTGACGCAGGTGGTTTGTGGACGAGATACTAGTCCCCACCACAGGCCTTGTTTTGTTAATATATTAAAAAAATGGTTTGTTTTTGTTAACTTAATTATTTATTTGTGTTTGATATGCGTCCGGTTTTTTAGGGTGTGAAACAAGTATTTTTGTTTATACAGGCCAGGTCTCACCTATTAATAGCCACAGTCACCTATTAATAGCTCACAGGTGATGGGCAATAATATTTTTACAAGGCAGGCATAACGAAGTTCGTTAACAAATGCCAATTCACATTTGAACTAATAAATTAAGTAAAAGTTAAAATAAAAAAATAATAATTTTACCGTACCGGTAGGCGAACTCACAACCTCTGGTACGGATGTCAGACTTCTTACCACTGCGCCACACACTGCTCGTAAGTTGTACTACATTATAGACGGACGACTTTCATGAAGAGACACCACAGCAATGCCTTGCAGTGGGTTACGTTTACACTAGTGAACCGCGCGATAGAACTTAGCATTTCTATTGACCAAGAGTCGGCACATTCTTTTTGCCGCTAAGTGTACATAGGAGACTGTGAATTATTACGTTTTCGAAACAAATAAATATAACTACATATAGGAGATTTTATTATTTGCTGTATCACTATTTAAGTTATTTAATAGAGCAAAAATCTGAAAATCGATAAATATGTGACATAGGAGTTATTGCTGGAACAACGACGATAGTTTTCTCCCTTTCCATGAATATTTTCATTTCCATTTTATACTTCTGCTTCAGAGTCTGATAGGACCTTGTTTTATCTCCTGTTACGATCTATTCCAAGAATTTTGTGTTCCTTCGAGCATATTCAATGCAGTCATATCGTCGATGTTCTGTCAAGCTGTGAGGAACATATTATATTCAAGCTTTCCTTTTTCCTAAATCTAGTAGTGGACTCTTACGTATTATTCTCTTTATTTTTATTTGATTATTTAACGACACTGTATCAAGTACTAGGTTATTTAGCGTCGATGACATTGGTAAGAGAGAGATGGTATTTGGCGAGATGAGACAGAAGATTCGCCATAGATTACTTGACATTCGCCTTACGTTTGCGAAAAAACTCAGAAAAAATCCAAGCAGGACTCGAACCCGCGCCCATTATTCTCTTTGTCATATCGAAATCATCTTGCAACACACTGTAAGTCACAAAACGCTCAAATTGTTCTCTTTCGCTAAGTCTTATTGTTCGTTTCGGAAGGAAAATAAGCTCTCTAATATTGAAACATCTTCCAGATTTTCTTTTAAATGAACAGACCTACGGAAAACTTGTGTACTGGATGTACAGACCTAGAAACAAAATTTGAGCCGACTCTTGAACTCCTAATAGAGCGCGATTCACAACGTTCCCTGTCAGTATAACGTTGGACCCGAACCGTCGATTGTGAGATCGACATGCCGCGCGGAAGATAGGGTTTCTGTCTTGTGGTTATAGCTCAGGCTGTTATGTTGTCTGATTGTCGTGCAGAATAGTTTGTGTTCGGATCACACTGACGGCAGACATTTTTTATATGTTTTTTTGTTAAGATACCTGCGATCGAAGTTTTATTGTATTTGTTTTCGTTTGTGGAATAATTATTTCCCATCTCTTGTGGGATTTTATTTGGCTTGATCCCGCAGAAAACAATAAAAAAGTAAAATCAATTGGAAGATCCAATTTGTCTTCCAAGTAAAGAAAATAATCATAACGAAAAGAAATAATTAAAAAAAAATGGTGAACTTAATATCTCGTCCACCACACGTCTACTTCTGCAACTGCTCTGACCCTACGAGGCATGGAATCGACAAGCTAGCGGAAATATCCCCGATCCTGGGCGAGATCTTCCGAAGCATCGAGAACTTGACCCCACAGCTCATTCTGATTCTGAGGGGGCTCATTTTCGAACAACTCGCGCCTCCTCTCCTTCAACTTCGCCCAGACATCCTCTGTTACGTTCAAATTTGGCGACCTAGGTGGCCAGGCGATCACTTCGATCTCGGGCCTCCCCGAGAATCGGGCTTGAACGGACTGCGCTGTGTGCGCTGAAAAGTTATCCTGCTGGAACAATAATGTTTCTTGGGGATAACGTTCCCGGGAGGATGAAAGGAACACATTCTCCAAAATGTGTATACTGCGCCGAATCCAAGAGGCCATAGATCCTCTCTAAGACACCTGCTCCATCCCGAGATATTCAGCCCTAGCATTTTACTCTAATGCGTCCTGTCCTGCCACGTCGGTTCATACCTGTGGCCGGGCTCCCGATAGATGGGCTTGCCAACCGTCCCGTATTTCCCGGGACAATCCCGATTTCAACCATTGCGTCCCGCGTCCCGAAATAATTTGCACACGCATCAAAAGTCCCGATTTCATGGCATATTAGACATTTACAGCTGATTTTCGTCCCTACCGTATTGTTGGATTTAGTCTGGATTGAAAGATATTTCCGAACAGTCTCATACAGACATATGTGACGAAACGGAGAAATGACTCTAGTACGCATATTCAAGGCAGAAATTTAATTCTCGTTGATGTGTCAACAGAGTGGTCATAATACGCAAGTTAGGGCAGGTTTGATCACAGCCTACAGGATACTTATTGAATCATCTATTCTCTCTGACCATCTTACGCACTTTGACTTTAGTTTGGCGTCATTCAGTATTTTGCCCATTTTGTTCCACTTGATGCATCATTCATTGGTTTCAGAGGAAAAGTGGAAAAAAAAAAGAAAAATTTATACAACTTCTACGATAGATATAGACATCAACGAGGACAACAACAAAGACCTGTAAAATACCGTAGACCCTCAAGTATGATAAGATCTGATAGCTCTCGTTATAAATCACTTAAACAGCTGTGTTTTCCGAGAAGAGTGGTTTAAAAAAATCTTTTGTGTACGTAGGTTAAGTTAGTTCAGCTTACGCTAAGTTAGGTTAGTAATTACATTAATATGATGGGTTCCTAGTTTCCAACGAATTAACATTTCTTTTATAAGGAATTTATATTTTTTTCATATTCTTTCGCGGTGATTTTGGTAAGCTTTTCTATTTTTTTTACATATAAATCGAGATGGTTCTATTGATAGGTGGAAATAATTATTGCAATAAAATTGTCAGTAACGCTTGTGTCCCTAATTTTTACTTACGAAAGTTGGCAAGCCTACCGATAGACTCCAACAAGTCCGCTGTAATCGGTCGAGATGGCAAATTTCGTCGGAAAAAATTACTTTCGTCCAATTAACATCGTCATCTACGCCGGTTACAAAAGCGAGGCGGTCTATAGCTTGTTCCTCAGTCATTTTTCTTTAGTCGCTGCCCGGTAGCGTCTAATATCATAATCTGTTCTCAGACGGTTAATAACTGTTCGTAAACAGCCCGGAAAGCGTCTACCGATTTGCCCGTGATTCCGATAACGATGAGTTCACCTTTTCGCCTTAGAACGAGAAACTCTCAGTTTGTGGCTCGCCTCTGTAGCTGAAAAGTTATTTTGGATCAGAGCAATTAGTTGAAGCCTCTGTTCTCTCCGGTCCTCCACTGTAAAGTGGACATGGCTCCATCACTTGAATCGATGTAACGACTATTAATGTTTATACTCATCTAATAATGATGATAGTAATAATAATAATAATAATAATAATAATAATAATAATAATAATAATAATAATAATAATAACAACACGATTTAACAACGGTTTTCAACCCGGTATTATTTTAATAGTTTTACCTTAAAGCATACTTTCACAACTAATGCAAAAAGCGCCAAATTAATCTGAAAGTAAAGCTACTCATTAAACGAACGTGAGCAGGATAATATAATCGCGAGTATGACACTCCTATTCAATCGTTCCGATAGCTCTGTGCTATCGTGCCTGCTCGCAGACCTAAAGGTTGAGGGTCCGAATCCTGCTGTGGAAGATTTTTTTTTTCATTATGCAAGTTACATTTCATTTATCACCGTTATGTTTTACTGCAATATTTACAAATATTAATCTAATATTACGAACTACTTTTTTCTTCCTCCTGAAAATATTATACCCTGTACAGTCACATAGGAGGTTTCATAAAATCAGTGATAATATGTAGAAGTAGAGGCAAAACGTTCTTACTGTAACATTCCAGTTCAGTACCTTGTGTGTATTTTAATATAGAGATTTGTAAAAGTTTCAGAGACATTTTTCAGAATTGTCAGTTAAATAATACATTTGAAATTTACAAAATTATAAATTTAACAAAATTTTGAGGGTAACTCAATGTCTAAAGCAGGCCTGCACAAAGTTTGCGCTTTCCGAGCCGGCTCACAGCTCATGAGCGGAATGCAGATATTAGCTGCGCTCTGTATAAGGGTGGACTAGAGAAGTGGTGGATCTCGTACAAAATATACACAAAAGGAAGTACTATTACGAGTGCTTATGAAATGAATTCCCGTTCAGTGTTTGCAAAACTATGTTGGACTATTATTAATTAATAAAGAAATATTTATTTTACAGAAGTAATAGAAATTCTACAGCTACTTAAATGTACAATATCATTTTGTTATATTTTTATTTATCAGTACATGAAAACGAGGTTTTATGCTGTTGGCAACTGAAAGGAACAGTAGCCTACTGATCTAATGGAACATCAGTTACAGATGTTCGATGTCTGCCTTTATTAAAGTTGATTATAGAAAACAGTTGCTCACAAATATAAATGTTGAGCCAAACATAGCAATCATTTTCACAGCCAGCCTGTGTAGTCGTGGATATTATTGCTAATGTTTTGTCTTGTAAAACTCAACTAGGCTAGTAGTATTATTCAAATGATCTTTAGCTCTTAGGTCACATTGAAGATCAATAAGTTCGAGCTGTAAATCGTTAAATGTTAAGTTCCGTCTTTTAGATACCTCCATACTGTACTGTAGCAGTAGGTAAGCAACGTGAAACAGTCACTGAGAATAGGCCTGCACACTGCACTCCACTAGATAACTGAGCGGTCGTTTCCCTCTCCCCTACCTATAGCAAGTCTATGTCATTCTGACGTATCTTCCTCTCCGTTTCGGCGAGCGGTAAACACCGCTCTCCCGCTCCAAAGAAGCGCGCGCGCTCTTTCGGAGCGGGAGAGGTGTGTTTTCCTCTCGCCGAATCGGAGAGGAAGATACGTCAGAATGACAAGACTTGCTATAGGATCATTCCATGTCAAATCAACACAAAAAAAGTGGACTTTTCAACCCGACCACCTCAGATTTTCATTAAATTTGGTGGGATGGTAAAGAACCTTAAGTTAATTAATTATGTAAAATTTTAGTCCTCAATAATGCACGATATCCATACAGCAATTCTGTCAATACGAGAAATAATGTAAAAATGTCGCATACTATGTCAACAAAAATAATTCATAATTTCTCTTCTAATTGAGGTAGATCTTAAACTTGGGCTTATTTTAAAGCCAAGAGATCATACGTTTCAATAAAAATAGGTTTGCATCAAAGTAATGAATTCTTTATTGAATGGTCACGTGAAACACATTTTAACATTGAATATCTATAAATGCGGGACATAAATTATTTCGCGAAAAATATATGTTATAGAGGTAAGAGCATTCTCCGCTTGGTGTAAGTTTCATTTTGGAAACGTTTCAGGAATATCAGTAAAAAAATATATCAATGTATTGGTTTGTAGCACTTAAACCCATCTTACACTAACACTGTATGCGTGGGAGTTCGAACTTGTCTGATTATCTGCGTTGTGGATCTGTCAGGGCGTCATGAGTGGCAGTTTATAAGTCTTAATTTATACAAAACGTTTCAAGTGCAGTGTCGTTTTTGTAGTATGTGGTAGTTTTGTGCGATGTAATGGAGTCGCGTTTTAAGTTATAGGCCTATGTATGCTGCAATCCCTTCGAGAAATCAGGATGTTGTAATTAGAGGAAAGATTTAAGAAGTGTTATATCGTGGATGCTTAATGTATTTCATGATTTAAAACAGGAACAAAAGGTGTGCGGTATGTGTCGCAAAGAAATAAAAATATAATATGATGCTATTACGCAGAATTCTCAGAATGACTCTAGTAATGAAGAATACGTCGATTCTGCACCAAATGTAAGTTCATTAAATACAAGTCTTTTTGACCAAGGTGTGTTCCTTATTAAACAAAAAAGGCTACAACAAGAGAAATATAAGAGACAGAAATTTGAAAATATTGTAAAAGATAAAGTCTTCGATATTAAAGACGTCGAGGAACTAGGACCTTTCTGATTCTGAAATTTTGTCTCAGTTGCAGGAAAATTTTCAAAATTCAGGTAAAAGTGAGAAAATCACCATTTTAACACTACTACCTAAAAGCTGGAGCGTAAATAATATAAAAAAGAGTTTCTTTCAGCTTTCGAATACATAATTCGGAAAGCCAAAGTCCTGGCAAAGGGAAAGGGAATTTTGTGTTCACCAAATCCAAAACCTGGAAAACCCTTGCTCGCGGCTGTTGCCGGTAAAGTTAAAGAATTCTGTTGTTCTGACGAGATAAGCAGAATGATGCCTGGTAAGAAATATTTGTTGTGATTAAAGAATCAGGGAGTAAATCACATGAGCAGAAATGAATTATATGCAGCGTTTAAGAATTCTAATTAATCCTGAAATGAAGGTAATATTCTCCAAATTTTCAGCTCTTAGACCAAGAAATTGTATTCTAGCTGGAGTTAGTGGAACTATACTGTCTGTGTTTGTGTCCTTATCAGAATGTAAAACTTATGCCGGAAGCAATTTATTAAAGTTTCAGGTCTACGTGGATTTCTAGAAAATTTTTCTTTATACCTTCCAACTTATCAACATTTCTTGGCTACTATTGTATGCAATCCTCCTCATATAAATTACTTGTTCAGGAAATGTACAGAATGTCCTGAACCATTCAAAATAAGAGAGGGTTTAGAGAAATGTTTCCAATAAAACTTCAGTGAATCAGTGACCTACAAGCAGTGGATGACGACTGACCGATCAACGCTTGAGACCATAATGAAACCCACAGACAAATTTTTCGACTGTCTCTTGGAGAAACTTGGTGATTTACTGACTCACTCATTTATATCATCTGAATAAAGTAAGTTTCTACGTGATATGAAATCATTTCTACAGCCATGCCAGCTTGTTGTGTTATACGACTTCGCTGAAAACTATTATTTCGTAATCCAAGATGATTCAGTCATATCACAGGACTAATGTGCAGACAACCATTCGTACTTTCGAAATATATTATAACGAATCGTCATCCGATACAGTCTCTATTAAAAATCTCGTAATAATTTCACACTGCCCGAAATATGACACTACAGCTGTACATCTGTTTCAAAAATATCTAATGGAGTCATTAAAACAAACATCTGTAATTCACCACAGAAATTATGTATTTCTCCGATGGATTCTCTGCTCAGTATAAAAATAAGAAAAAATTTCCTGAACCTCATATTACATGAAGAAGATTTTGGATTTCCAACAGAATTGCATTATTTTTGCATATCGCATGGCAAAAGAGCATGACGTTGTAGGTGGGACACTTAAAAGGTTTGCGGCTCATGCTAGTTTGCAGAGGCCATCCTATAAACAAGTAACTACACCTAGGGAATTGTACGACTGGACAAGGAATCATCTCCCAAACATTAATACCGTTTATGTGACTGAAAAAAGCTATACTGAAGAGGAAAAAATGCTTGCTCTTCGATTTGAAAAATCCACCGCAGTGCCTGGAACACAAGTTTCATACAGTCCTGCTGTTTAGGATGGGTATTATACTTGCTAAGCAGTTTTAAAATGCAGCTGAAACAACGCAGTATCCTGTCTGGGAAGATGATCAGGCTATTTCATCTCAGCAATGAAAGGTAGGCATTTCTTACAGAACTTCAGGTTTAACAAAATCCATGTGACAATAATTCATTTGAGGTAATAATTAAAAAAAAATCGTTTTATGTACTACACGTTAAATTGCATAGCGACATTCAAGAATATGATCAAATATAATTAAATATAACGAATGTGTGGGACATAATTATCGCGATTTATACGGTTAGCTTACGCTTGCAGTGACATAATAATTTTTATCTTTGTAACCTATGATGAATCCAAGTTGAAACTTACCATTTCATTATATCACTAATTGAGGCGTACTATATATTTTTTCCTTAAAATAGAACCCCCGCATTTTTAAATATGAATACATGAAAATTGTTTCACCATGTTTTTTTAGTGTAATCGAATACATGCAGAAAACAATATAAGCAATAAAAACTATCACATATTAAGAATGTATCACCCAATTTTTGTAAATTTATCTGGAGACGTTGTTGAGATATATAATTTTAATTGAAGCGGCGTGCGTACAAAAATATGATTTTTCTTCATGTTTGAAACGCCACTGACAGAAAACTAAAAGCACAGGACATATGAAACTCGGCAGTTTTAGTTAGCGCGGCAGGTCAAACAAACCCTCAAATTTTGAAAGAAATCTGAGTCGGTCGGGTTGAGCGCCTTGTTGATTTCATATGGAATGACCCTATAGGTAGAGAAGAGGGAAACGACCACTCAGCTATCTAGTGGAGTGCAGTGCGTATTCTCAGTAACTGTTTCACGTTGTTCTACTGCTACAGTACGGTATGGAGGAATCTAAAAGACGGAAAAGTAGTGATCAGGCAAATTCTTTCAAAGTTGCATGGGAAAACGCTTATTTTTTCATAGCTGCTGGAGTAAATACTCAGTGCTTCATCTGCCACAACATTTTGAAAGGTAGAAAGAAACATAACATAATACGTCATTACGAGTCCAGACATAAAGATACTAAAGATATATCAATCTTCAACAATTTAAATATCTCTCTTCAGGGAAAAGGCCAGCTCAGTGTTGATATGTTGAATAAATTACGGGATTTCAGTCGTAAACTTACACTTTTCGTAAGTCAGTTTCGGGAAGGTAATATGACTTACTTTCGAACGATAGAAACTGCTCGTGATGAAGCCATGTTAAACGATTATGTGCAAATATTAATTGAAATTCAAAATGAATTTAATTCTAGGTTCCAAGATCTTGTCTTAAGGTCCACACCTGTGGAGTAACGGTTAGGGCGTCTAGCCGCGAAACCAGGTGGCCCGGGTTCGATTCCAGGTCGGATCAAGTTACCTGGTTGAGGTTTTTCCGGAGTTTTCCCTCAACTCAGTATGAACAAACGCTGAGTAACTTTCGGTGTTGGACCCCGGACTCATTTCACCGGCATTATCACCTTCTCATTCAGACGCTAAATAACATAAGCTGTTGATAAAGCGTCGTAAAATAACCTACTAAAAATCTTGTCTTAATTGGAAAGAAGTTTAAAGTTATCATAATAAATTCTTCAACACCAGATGAAACAATGCCATATAAGTTACAAGTGGGCCTGGTTGGCGTAGTTGATATAGCGCTGGCCTTCTATGCCCGAGGTTGCGGGTTCGATTCCGGGCCAGGTCGATTGAATTTAAATGTGCTCATATAGCCTAAACTCGGCAGTTGCGAGCGTCTTTAAATAAAAACACATTTAACGATTTACAGCTCGGATATATTGATCTTCAATGTGGCCTAAGGGGCTAAAGATCGTTTGAATAATACTACTAGCCCGGTTGAGTTTTACAAGACTAAACATAGCAATAATATCCACGACTACACAGGCTGACTGTGAAAATGATTGCTATGTTTGGCTCAACATTTATATTTGTGAGCAACTGTTTTCTATAATCAACTTTAATAAAGGCAGACATCGAACATCTGTAACTGATGTTTCATTACGATCATTCATTAGGCTACTGTTCCTTTCAGCTGCCAACAGCATAAAACCTCGTTTTCATGTACTGATAAATAAAAATATAACAAAATGATATTGTACATTTAAGTAGGTATAACATGTCTATTACTTCTGTAAAATAAATATTTCTTTATTAATTAATAATAGTCCAAGATAGTTTTGCAAACACTGAACGGGAATTCATTTCATAAACACTCGTACTAGTACTTCCTTTTGTGTATATTTTGTACGAGATCACCCCTTCTTCCAGTCCACCTTATACTGACCGCAGCTAATATCTGCATTCCGCTCATGAGCTGTGAGCCGGTTCGGAGAGAGCAAACCTTGTGCAGGCCTGGTCTAAAGCTTCTAAAAAATTCTGCATTAAATATGCAAGTAAATTTAGTACACATAATTAAAAATTGGTCCAGTGAAAAACGAAAAACAAATAAAGTAATGAACTAAAATCTTTAAAAATGTACACCATACTGATTTTTAATGTTACTGTACTTATATTCGTAAGCATGGTAATAGTGATTTTCCGATAGTCAATATACAATGCAATATAATATAATTTGTATTTAATATTTAGTCTAAATGACATATCATGGTTTAAAAAACATCAACAACACTTACAAATTTAAATATTCATTGAATGTTATAGACAACTAATGTGCTAACGTTTTCGCCCTCGGGCATCTTCAGGCATTTGACTCAACAATATCTTATACAAAATTTTACGATATGATGGCTGTGAAATATATATCAAACAATTTACATCTAACATATTTACAAATCATATGTACATCATTAAATAACAGTTTAAATGGTTAACTCTATGGTAAGCAAACAGCCTAAAATTCAAATAAAGGTACAGATATTAAAATAAAATTATATTTGTAATAAAATTGATTGTGACTAAAAATGTTGTTATTAATCATATATTTCTTAATTCATAATAGTGTGATTATTAAAATAACGTAGTAAAATCGTATGGTTCTTATTAAACTCCTAATAGGCCAATATCAACGATTTTCTGTTTGTTGTGTACTTGGAGTGCGGACATAGATCTCACTGAGAGGATACTCCATTCGTTGGTGGAATCCATTCTGTAATAATATGTGTTTATTATGAGCAACTGATATAAATAAATGTATTAAGGTGGAAATTATAAAATTATTTTGAATACTCACATTTAAGTTCACAGAAAAGCCTTATATGTGATGTGATAGCTTTTGAAATCTGGGGTAGATAGAAAATTGATAAATTCGGCCGAACAATATTATATCACTAAACAATTTCTAAAAGATAATTGCGTTCTTAATGAAAGCTAGTTCATATCCGAAATCCCCTATATAACCTCTAGAAACAAGTCCGAATTACAACCTCTTAATATTCTTCCGCGTAAAAAAATAGTCAATTGTAAATGTATTAAGGTGGAAATTATAAAATTATTTATTTTGAATACTCACCTTTAAGTTCACAAAAAGGCCTTATATGCGATGCAATAGCTTATATACATTGACATTTTTGAAGTTGCGTTTGTGTTAAAAATCAATTTGGTGGAATGGGTTTATCTGTAACAAAATGTAATATATCAGAATGTATAAAGTGTTATTTGAAAAAACCTATGACAATTATATATATTAACCACAGGTCGCTCATACGACATTAGTCGACAGGATGCATCGTAACCAAATACCTTACTATAATAATACCGGGCAGCTAGCAATTTTACGTGCGAACGACGCTGGTGCTGCTACCTAGGCGGCCGGTGTAGTAATACTCGTGAAACAAGCTGTAGTCAACTGCAATGTATATTGTTGCTGGGCTAGTTAATAGTTTTATTAATTAGTACTTACTTACTTACAAATGGCTTTTAAGGAACCCGAAGGTTCATTGCCGCCCTCACATACGCCCGCCAGCGGTCCCTATCCTGTGCAAGATTAATCCAGTCTCTATCATCATATCCCACCTCCCTCAAATCCATTTGAATATTATCCTCCCATCTACGTCTCGGCCACCCTAAAGGTCTTTTTCCCTCCGGTCTCCCAACTAACACTCTATATGCATTTCTGGATTCACCCATACGTGCTACATGCCCTGCCCATCTCAAACGTCTGGATTTAATGTTCCTAATTATGTCAGGTGAACAATACAATGCGTGCAGTTCGGTGTTGTGTAACTTTCTCCATTCTCCTGTGACTTCATCCCGCTTAGCCCCAAATATTTTCCTAAGCACCTTATTCTCAAACACCCTTAACCTATGTTCCTCTCTCAGAGTGAGAGTCCAAGTTTCACAACCATACAGAAGAACCGGTAATATAACTATTTTATAAATTCTAACTTTCAGATTTTTTGACAGCAGACTAGATGACAAAAGCTTCTCAACCGAATAATAACAGGCATTTCCCATATTTATTCTGCGTTTAATTTCCTCCTGAGTGTCATTTATATTTGTTACTGTTGCTCCAAGATATTTGAATTTTTCCACCTCTTCGAGGAATAAATCTCCAATTTTTATATTTCTATTTCGTACAATATTCTGGTCACGAGACATAATCATATACTTTGTCTTTTCGGGATTTACTTCCAAACCGATCGCTTTACTTGCTTCAAGTAAAATTTCCGTGTTTTCCCTAATCGTTTGTGTATTTTCTCCTAACATATTCACATCATCCGCATAGACAAGAAGCTGATGTAACCCGTTCAATTCCAAACCCTGCCTGTTATCCTGAACTTTCCTAATGGCATATTGTAAAGCGAAGTTAAAAAGTAAAGGTGATAGTGCATTTATTAATTAGTGCTGTGTTAAAATGTCAGGGTTTATATTATGTGCTGTTTATAATTGCTACAAAATTACAGTTACAAATTGCTCCGACTGCCTCCGTGGTCTGTTGTTCAGCATGCTGGCTTCTAGATCAGGAAGTCCCGGGTTCGATTCCCGGGCTCGGCTCTCGGTGAATTTTTCAAAATATAAAAATACATCAGGACTGTCGCTGGGCAGTAACCTGAACACATGTTTCAACATCACATTGTTGACAAGTAACTCCATCTGTTAGCACAACCATAAAGCATCTAATAGATGCTATAGAGTTACCAACAACGGAAAAAAAAAAAAATTGCTCCAAATCGTATTTCGATTTCCGAGGGATCGTAAAATGTGAGTCAACAACATTCTTTAGTAGGCCTTAATTACTTCGTCTGTGTGTTGATAGAAAAATACAAATTGGCTTTTTTATCTAGACCTAATAAATGAATAGAAGTTAAAATGTATCGGAAATTTTAAGGTTTTATCAAATTAAGTTTTTTTGTTGTCCCAATTTACTAATTATTACAAGCATCAGATTACTATCAATTTTATCTTTGCAGTTGTCAGCAATGCGTATATAAAGCATTATTGTAAATTCATTCCTAATATCAGAATTGATTTTGTCTCACTAAACCAAAGAAAACATATGTAACAATTAATTACGGAAAGTAATATGAGGTATGCAATATTTCTCATAATATATGCAGTTTTGATATAAGATAATAATTTTACATTAAATATTAATCAATATTTCTTAAGTGTTTCATATATTACTCCACATTAGTAACTCACGTTTTAAACAATGGTCAGAATCCCGCTATGTTAATATTTGTATATGTGGACGTAATTCCATCCCGCTCCGCTAGATGTAAGGTCCGCGATATTCGCACCCACGCAAATGCTGCTAGTATACAGCTGTCCGGTATTATTATAGTAAGGTATTTGTCGTAATCACGTTAGAACAGTACCTAGTGAGTACGTTTATATAATTGTCATAGGTTTCTTCAAGTAACACTTTATACATTCTGATATATTACATTTTGTTACAGATAAACCTATTCCACCAAATTGATTTTTAACACAAACGCAACTTAAAAAATGTCAATGTATATAAGCTATTGCATCGCATATAAGGCCTTTCTGTGAACTTATATGTGAGTATTCAAAATAAATAATTTTATAATTTCCACCTTAATACATTTATATCAGTTGCTCATAATAAACACATATTATTACAGAATGGATTCCACCAACGAATGGAGTATCCTCTCAGTGAGATCTATGTCCGCACTCCAAGTACACAACAAACAGAAAATCGTTGATATTGGCCTATTAGGAGGTTTAATAAGAACCATATGATTTTACTACGTTATTTTAATAATCACACTATTATGAATTAAGAAATATATGGTTAATAACAACATTTCTAGTCACAATCAATTTTATTACAAATATAATTTTATTTTAATATCTGTACCTTTATTTGAATTTTAGGCTGTTTGCTTACCATAGAGTTAACCATTTAAACTGTTATTTAATGATGTGCATATGATTAGTAAATATGTTAGATGTAAATTGTTTGATATATATTTCACAGCCATCATATCGTAAAATTTTGTATAAGATATTGTTGAGTCAAATGCCTGAAGATGCCCGAGGGCGAAAACGTTAGCACATTAGTTGTCTATAACATTCAATGAATATTTAAATTTGTAAGTGTTGTTGATGTTTTTTAAACCATGTTATGTCATTTAGACCGAATATTAAATACAAATTATATTATATTGCATTGTTACTGTACTTGACGTATGTGAAGTTAATATTTAAAATGTCAAAAATAAAACTAATTACATAACTACATAAAAACTACATTTTTTATAGAATTTAGTTTTAAATACTAGAAAGATACTGGAGTAAAAGTTTTATAAACCTCATGCCTTTACTACGTTTAGTTTCTGAGAATAGCCTATAGAAAATGCACTTGTAGTTTACTCGATGAATGAACGACATTTCCTCAGTCTATGTAGGCACATAAATTTCGATAGATCATTTCTAATCTATAAGGTGTATAAAAAGCTACATACATGACCATGATTAGAGATGATAATGCCAAAAATTAATGTTTTGCTTTGGATCTTAAACCGATTTACCCGTGGCTATTCGGATTGGTAATTGAATTTATAAAACTCTTGTGTGAGTAACTTCGAGCTAGTATACGACTTTAACTGTCCATAATTTCTGAAGTAATTTTCACCAGATTATAATGATGTTTTCCTTGTTAAGGAGATCTTGCTATCGTTGGACTCTACATCTGCTATTATTACCCACCGCTAGTGTAGTGAGGTAATTAAATTAAGCTGAGGAGAGTGGAGGATATGCGGTAATAAAATGTGTATAAACATGTCAGTTTTAATATGAATGTATTGTTCGTACAATTATCCAGAGTGCAATGGATGAGTAAGTGCACCTGAGCTATATTGCTTAAATGTGCACGTGGAGCCGGTTGCATGCTTATTGCTTGTTGTCTGTTCTGAAATAGTTCATGCTCAAAAGAGCCGTGTTTCATGTAGACAACAGGAAATGAGGCTTATGCGTTCATGAGACTTAACATATTCTGCCTCGGTTTCCGCTTGGGCTGGTTACCCAGTTGGGATTTTTCCGCGATTTTCTCCAATTTATTGTAAAGCGAATGTCAGGTAATCTATGTTGAATTCTCGGCCACATTTCGCCAAATATCTTCTCAGTATCATCAATTCAATCGACACTAAATAACCTAGTAGTTGATTCAGAGTAGTTTAATAATCGAATAAAAACATCCTGAGCAGTAGTTGAAGTGGTAAACTTTTTGGATACAAATCTAGCGGACTCGAATTCGGTTCCCGGCAAAGAAGTGGCCATTTATCTCTTTCCTGCAGGAATTGGATGTGCGGCCTTTGCATGTATTCGTTTTATCTTGTCATAAATAGAGACCGGATTTTATGTAATTACATATTCTACTCCTCCTCTATTATGTAGCTTTAAGAAAAGCTAAAATTTCGGCGAATCACACCAGAGAGATCAATATTCAGAAGTTTTAAGTTATATATTTTTTTAATATTTTGGTGTATAATAAATATTTAGGTAGATATTATATATTTTATATATTTTGAAGGATATTGCATATATTGAAAGAATACACTTTTTCACTAATTTTCCCTTCGACTTATTTCGTAAGTTATACATCTTAAAATTGCTTATAAAGCTTGTCCCTTAGTCTCTAGTGCAAAAAAATAATTTAATACCGGTAATGGAAAATAATAATGTATTATGTAAAAAAGAGCATTCCTTTGCTATGCTAACAGTTTGTATATCCCTTAAGAAATAACGGTGAAGTAGGGAAAAATGCCAATGCGAAACGTGAGTCATTGACTCATTGTATTGCTACCACAGTGAAGGACAAGTGAAAATTACCCTTTGGATATGACCGTTTGGCACAAACATTTCCAATCAGTTGTTTTGAAAGAAAACAGTAAGTCGTTCTTTCAGTTTTCTTGAGAAGCTTATTCTGACAACAGGTGATACAGCTAGCTAGTATACTGCTATGACGTCAGTCGCATTCAAGTTAAAAGATTGAATTTCAATTGACGATGACTTTACTTGTGATGGTAAAATCGTGCTTTGCAAAGTGTGTAACAAACGCATTGGGTGCTCCATGAAGTTACAATTAGAATAGCATTTAAAAACTGTACTTCCTGTGAGAAATAAAAAAGTGCTCCATCGAAAAAACAAGTTCTTCATACACAAGTGGTGCTGGAATTTTCTTCGTCTTCTATCAGTAAATTTAATAATGATGTGTGCATGACAATTGTTGCTGCAAACATACCATAGTATAAACTTCAAGTGCCAAAGTTTCAAGCATTCCTATGCAAATACTTCAGCTTCAATATTCCGGATGAATCAACAATCAGGAAAAATTATTTGAATTCCTGCTACACTGACACAATGTAGATGATTTGAGCTGAACTTGGTGACTCCTACGTATGGGTTGCCGTTGACGAGACAACCAAATCTCGTCGCAGGTAAATTGGATCCAGGGACTTCGTCCAAGCCTTATTTAATTTACTGCAAACCACTGGAACAGATAAATCATGTTACAGTTTCTCGATTCATCAACGTGGACTTACGAAGTTAGGGATTAAAGGAAAAAGGTGCTGGTGTTGTACATGAACTGCATTGAGTGACTGACACCTTAAGAGAGAAATTTCCTGAAGTGAATGGTTTAATATCAGCAACAAGAAAGGGGTTCCACAAATCTCCCTAACGCTTCCAATGCTACAAGAAACTGTTAAAGATGTGCCTCCACAGCTTGTGATTACTAGATGGGAACTTGAATAGAAGCTGTGAACTTCTTTAACAAACATTTCGAGGCAGTGAAGTCGGTGGTGGAAACATTTTCTCCTGAAAGTACATCATCTGTGCGTTAATCCATGAGTGCCGTTGAAGATTAGAAGCTATAGAGGAACAACATAATAAACTCCGTTGGTCTACGCATGCGTCAATCTTAAAGAGTGACACAATATACTATTCATCTCCTCCTTCCTAATTGTCAACCAATAAGAGGTTTAACTGATAGCAGTGACACATCAAATGACTTGTCAATCAGTAGCGACAATGGTTCAGATTAATGGAGAGAAACTCCGCCTCCAGCGCAGCGATAAAGTTTAGTAACCTCCTGCAGCGGAGTTTTGCCAGTTAACCTATAGCTTCATCGATAGCATATATCACAAGTAGTGCTGCTCATTGGAGTGATTACTACCGCGGAGAAATCGGAGATTACAAATAAAGCTCTCCACCGGTGATCTCCGATACTGTCGTAGGTGGAACAGGGAACAAAGGAGGGATGCGGTGGTTCGGAGCGAAGCGAAGTTGGAGGACGTAGAGCTCAAGGACGACCGGCGCGTACGGACTGAGGGTAGTTGTGAGTGGAATTAAATGGCACCAAATCGTATATCCGTTGCATGGAAACTCTTCAATTTAGTTGAAGATAATAATAAAGTCGCACGCTGTGAATTTTGTGGGCGAATTTACTCTAAGGGTGGAGGTACAACACTTTTGAACTCTTTTAAAAAGCGTGTTTACTTTGATTTATATATATATATATATATATATATATATATATATATATAAGTTCTAATAAATAATTTCGTGGTTTTGTGTGCAGACAGAGTAACATTGCGAATGAAAAACTGAAAAGCAGAAGAATTTCAGCAAAAAAGGACCCTCTAAGATTGATCCAACATATTGTTACGAGATGAAACTCCAAACTTCAGTGATGAGCCGCTTACTTGAAATGAAATATGAGTTGGTGATTGTGTTGCCAGAAATGCCAAACGCTCCTAGGACGCTAACAGGTCCGTATTTGGAAATCTCTATGGCGTGGACCAGGTTAGATAGATTCTCTGAGTAGGTCTAAATTTTAAAATGTATGTATGTAAGTGTTTAGGCTAATATTAAGAGCCGCGGTTGTGGTACTCGTACTTGCTGTCAAAAATAAATTATTACCATTCAGATACACATTGACGGTTAATTAGTGATATCGTTTTGGTAGTTTTAAAATTACGGAAAACATTTGATACGATTTTTTTAAACTGCTTTAGTGTTATTGTTCCAAACGTCCACAGTCTAGAAAAAAAAGTCTTGAAATTTCTATAAAACATAACTTTCGAGGCAATAAAAATCATACATAACTTATATGGAATATTTAAAAGGCAACTTCAGTTATTGGATTAAAATATTGAGTTTCATTCTTAAACTAAAGAAACGTGTGGTAATAACATAATTACAATTATCCTTAAGTTGATATCCGCTTATATTTTTTATTACAGAGGAAGAGTGACGCGTTTTAGACGAGGCAGTTCAAATACTGACACCCTTTAACACAATGATCACAATCCTGTCTGGTGAAGAATCTTAATAAATTATTTTGAACAGTAAACTTTAACCCATTGATACCACACGTTTCTTTTGTTCCATTCTGAAGCTCCGTTAATATATTTTACGTTAATCTAAACCGATTAGAATAATAATTGACAAAAATTGTTTGTGAATAAACGAGTGTTTCCAGGAAAATTATACAGTATATGTTTACATTAGCTACTGAAAAGCTTTACTTCTGCGTTAGTTTTCAGTTAATTTTAATGTTATTAATTTGATCAATGACATAAAACTAATATGCCTTTCCACATACACTATGATTTTCAAAACTAGAAAAAAAATCTGTCAGCTAACATAGTACATAGGTACTTCAAGCAAAACAAGAAAAAAAGAAGAGCCAAAGAAAGAGAGAGAGAGAGAGAGAGAGAGAGAGAGGTAAATAAAAAGAGAAAATAAACAATAAAAATTACACACTTATTCTAAAAGATACGCGGACGTCACCGGGCTCCAATCACTACCTGATCCGATTAAAGGAATGCTCAGCGGAAAGTGTATGTCTGCGCCGCAGCACATATACAACCTGCGCGGCATCAATCGGAGGTAACTGGAGATCTCCGATTGAAAGCGCGCAAACAACCGCTCCGGGGAAAAACCTAATCATAAGCAGCACTAATCACAAGTCACTTCAGTTGGATTTCGAACACCATTATTAAGTTGGAAACTTCTGGACTGGTTCTCCATGAATTCATGTCGACAGTGGAAGATGCAACTAATAAACTGAGTGTTGTGCCGGGAGTAATCGGTGGGTGTGTTTCAGTAAAAATTAATTATGTATTGAAGAAGAACCCAGGATATACAGCTTTTTTACACTGTATGCAAAATACTTAAAAGGGTATGCAGCTTCCAGAGAACATTTAACGGACGGACGGACAGACAGACAGACATATAAAAATAAAAAAAATGCTGTTTTCGGTCTCAGGATAGCTTTTACATTAATTATTCTTGCGAAAGCGAAAATTACTAGAACAATTATTTAAGTTACAGATACTATACTATAGATAAGTACCATACTCGATACTATAAATCTCTTACTTATTTTAAGAGATCCATTTCCTATAATTTTAATCCACATAAATTCTGAAATTACATATTCATTTGACTTTTTCACGTTGCCTCATGTAAGTTTTCACTTTACCTCATATATTGGGGAAAGTAAAAAAATAAATAAGTGCTTGTTAAAACAGGTAAGTATACCTAATCGATTATATAAGGTTTTCCTTTGCTGATCACTGCAAACTATAAGGAAAGGTTTCTTTATTAGATTCAGGATAGAAATTTACAAAAGTATTTATTAAGAAGCTGTCATTTGCGATTTAGTGCAAACTCTTTCGCTTTACTTCACTTTCCCCTACATATGTTGCCATTTTAGCTACATATTTCTCATTTTCATATTACATAAAATCCGGGCTCTAGTCATACACATACGTATGCATTGCGCCACGCAGACCTCATGATCAGGAAGTGTCGCTATTTTTGTGACCGTCCAGTGAGTCTGAAGCTGGCCAAACGATCTAGCCGTATGAGGCAGATCTCGAAGATTGTGATATTTGAACTTAATAAAACATCACGAATAATAATCGGTGTCACGAAGATGGCACTTTTTCATTTTGTGTTTTACAAGTTTGGAAACCATTTCATTTAACTTATCAAAACACACACATAAATTAACTAAATGAGAAGATTAACTTTCTTTTTCTGGGTTGTACACAAAAGATATTCTTTGTAATCCAGAAAGTAAAACTACGCGTCGTATCTTTGTTGATTTTACTGTTTAAACAGATGCATGTCATTAATTTTGCACAAATTCGCACAAAGCAACTATCACTATACGGTAATCAGAAAAGTAATTTATGATTTGACTGCTCTAATACATAATGCGCATGCCTCTCTACTCCTGAAGTAATCATATATTGTTCTAAATTGAAAATTTTCTTAAGATTTAAGACAATTATTGAAACATGATTCATAACTATGTTCATTACTTTAATGTATTGATTTAATAATAATGAACAGATAGCCTAAACATGTTTTTGAAGTTGTTTGACGCCATCAGCAAAACAGGAAGAATAAAATAATAGATCCGTTTTACTTCAGCAAGAAGAACTTCTTACTCTGTTTTATCTATCTATTTAAACATTATGCAGATAAACATGTTAAGTACATCTATACTAATAATAAATCTGTAGCCGAAATTTTTCTGGTAATTTTCGATTTTCCAAAAATAATTGGTCGTAACATATATAATTAACCACCCTGAAACCGAAAATAGCTTTTTTGACATTTTTGTTTGTATGTCTGTCTGTCTGGATGTTTGTTACCTTTTCACGCGATAATGGCTGAACGGATTTCGATGAAAATTAGAATATAAATTAAGTTCGTTGTAACTTAGATTTTAGGCTATATGGCATTCAAAATACGTTACTTAAATGGGGGGTTAAAAGGGGGCCTGAATTAAAAAACTCGAAATATCTCGCTTAATATTGATTTTTGTGAAAAATGTTACATAACAAGAGTTTCTTAAAAATCATTTCCGATAAATTTTATTCTTTGAAACATTTTGATAGGACTGGTATTTAATGAGATAAATGAGTTTTAAAATTGAAATAACTGCGATCTAAGGCGGTGCGGTGTAATGAAATAAAAAACAAATGACTTCGTCTATAAGGGGCCTTGGGCAATAATCGAAAGCTATGAACCATAGCGTACAGTGAATGTTCCTGTGTTTTTATGAAGTTATATCGGAAGCTAAATTAACCGATTTGTATAATTAATTATTATTTCACCATTTGAAAGTGTAGTTTCTCTAGATGGACATAATGCTATAATGTTATTACAGTAACTTGTGAGTGAATTGAGGACAGGTAAGATTAAAATAGCTTCTTATGCACAGAAAACTTGATAGGCTATTCTGTATATTCGTTTCCTGTATTTCTTAAAATAATGTTTATGTAAGTCACATCCGTTATCGACACACTTTTTATATAATCTATATATATATATATATATATATATATATATATATATATATATATAATTTGAACTGGTAATGGAAATTACGGGAAAACGGCTGAACGGATTTTAATGAGTGACCCCTCATTTTCATGCCTGGCATCCAAAGTTTTTCGGAAAAATAGTAGTTTTCAGTGAAATGTCAATTTTCCTACATAATTTTCCTATTTTTCAAAATCCATCTGTTGTCAGTTTTGAGAACTAATTTTATTGAATCACGGCCGACTTGATTGAATTTCAGAACAAAACACACACTACAATAAACAATAGGCTATTACACGAAAGCCATGACCTTCAGGATTGCCGACATATTTAGAGCTCAATTCAATTTGTTATTAAAAACTGATTCTGCAGTGTATACTTTTCTGAGTACAGCTGTGTATTGGATATTCAAATCTACGAAACGTGAGGTGGCTTGATGACATTATTACCATTTGAAATTAAATATTATTATATTTAATGTCATGATGCGTCTATTTTTCATTAATTGTACATAATATTGATGCTATATTGATGACATGAAAGTGAAACGTTTTGAGGTTATGCAAGTAAATGTAGAGAATATCTTAATTTAGATCTTCATTTCTATAGTTTACTGAGTGGCTGCTATATATAACTACAAAACTTAAGTAAGATAATAATATTGTTATTAAAAATCAAATATTTTTATACTTATTAACCCAGTGGGGTTGGGTCATTTTCATATACTTAATGGCGGTGTAGTGTAGATATTGATATGTGTCATTGTCTTCAGTATTGGCTCGAGAGAGCGCAAAAATTACAGTTCCTAAGGAAAGATCAAAAGGTATTACTTACTGATAAAATAAGGGGCCTAGAAAATTTTGTAGTCTCCAGATCATTTCAGCAAGATCTCTTAGTAGGATAAAATGATTTTACGCTCTACATTTCAAGTTCTACATGCAGCAACTATACGAAAATGCTATTGTTCGAAAGCTTAGCAAACCTGATTTTTTTTTTTTTTTTGCCTACAATCCAGAAATAGCTACTGCTATTGTCCTGACATTGATACTTGCGTTTTCGCGTTGAAACTCAAAAACTGAAGTTGGATAGGTTCAAGAAAAAGTATTTGGCCTAAAAAAATCCATTCAGAGGGAGTATGTTTCATTATTATGGAAGCAAATAACTATCAAAAAGACAAGTATTCTTCATTGAAATAAATCTGAAAAATTTTTATTTAAACGTCTAACGAACTTAGTTTGCAGCAGTATTTGCTGCACAAGCCACTAGTATATAATAATTTAAGTTATTTGAAGGGTTCAGAACCATAGATGGCCAAGAGCCATTTACTGAATACGTAGAAAACAAGGGTTAAAATTTATTACCATAATTCAATGGAAACATAGAGCAAGTAAAATAAAGTATACACATTAAATCTAAATGATGTCAAGGTTCATTAAATTATGGTTGCATGTAATAAAAATTAAGAAACATGTGAAAGGAATTGTCATTGCACCAAATGAGTGGTCTCTAGACCAAAATGGTCGCATTTTAATTATTTAAATACAATTTAAATTGAGTAACATATTAAACGATTTATCCTTCTATCAAACACGAATGTACTATTTTAATTATGTAATTACTTTATATTTATTTCTAACGGGTGCAGCGGAGCGCACGGGTACGGCTAGTTTGAGTAATAAACTACCACCATAAGAGATATACGTACACATGTACGAAGTCAGATTTTAAATTTTTTACTTAGTTATTTAATGACGGTGTATCAACTAGGTATGTGGTTATGTAGCACCGATGGGATTGGTGATAGTGAGACAATATTTGGCAAGATGAGGCCGAGAAATCGCCATAGATTACCTGATATTCACCTTACCGTTGGGGAAATCCTAGGAAAACCCAACCAGGTAATCAACCCAAGCGGGAATCGAACCCGCGCCCGAGCTCAACTCGAATCGGTAGGCAAACGCCTTAACCGACTGAGCTACGCCAATGGCTACGAAGTCAGTTATATTGGCTTAGAATATGCTATGGCCGATTTAAGTAAATTATCATTTTTGACGTCTTGGCTTTTGAGTAGCAAATTGATTTAGACCTATAAATCTTCATATTCCAATGATCCCAACAATTCTGACTTAACTTTAAGAACAACTAGAGCATCAAATCTGTTCGTATTCATTTTTGAACGTAAATAGTTTTTACCTCACCATAAACAAGAAAAGGTGAGTTCATCAAAACAATAATTATACCTGATTTCAAGTGAAGGGATGTCAGGCAATAATGTGGACTAAACTTCCCCTCCTGCAGTACATAACACCAGTACTCGGCTCCATTATCATCTGAACAATCATTCGTCCTCTGTGCAAACGTAGCTTGTTACAACGGAGATGAAAATTATCTTTATAAATTGCCTCTCCAGCATATAGCCTACTTAGCGCTTTGGTAAATACAACCATTGCTATAGTCATTTATAATATTAGTTTTCTACGTATGAAAATTAAAAGTACAGTACGATAATTAAAATATTCTAGTGGTTTATACTGAGATTATAAGTATATTCCTTTCTTTCATATAACCGATAGTCGACCTGGTTGGCGAGTTGGTATAGCGCTGGCCTTCTATGCCCAAGGTTTTCGGGTTCGATCCCGAGCCAGGTCGATGGCATTTAAGTGTGCTCATGTCAGTAGATTTACTGGCATGTAAAAGAACTCCTGCGGGACAAAATTCCGGCACATCCGGCGACGCTGATATAACCTCTGCAGTTGCGAGCGTCGTTAAATAAAACATAATATTTTATAACCGATAGTACTGTAACTCAGATCATTGAATGGGAAGTAGTAGACCAGACATGACGGACTTTTGTAGGTAGTGAATGCTAATACAGCTTCTACCAAAAGTTTAAGGATAACCCTTCAAAAGTGATGTTTCACTCCTGAATTTATACTTATGTGAAACCCCCTGATCTTTATGCATGGAACAAACGCCTGTGAAAAATGAAGTTTTTACTTTAAACCCAATCTCTCTATCTTTCAAACTGTGGATTATATAACAATTTTTATATTATGATTTTTTTTTTTTTTTTTTTTTTTTTTTTTTTTTTTGGTAGGAAAAAATTAATTTCTCCAGAATGAGTGTACTCAGATCACTGAATTTTAAGATGGAGTTGGACATATCTGAGATGTTTCTTGTGCAATTATAACTTATTATTTTACAGCTCGTTCACGCAGTGCAATCCAGATTTTTTCTTTCTTTTATTTATGAAAATTGCCAGTTTCTAAAATTCTCTTAAATTTGAAATTCACGGCAAATTGATCAGGTACCGCCACTGCCATGTACATCTTAATATTGGGAGTTGGTAAAAACTTGTCAATAGGCTTATTCCTTACATTTTTAATGAACAGTTGTTGAATTTGTTGCAAGTGTGGAAAAGTTAGATTTATTCCTGGAAAAAAAGTGAAAATGGTCGAAATTCAGTGAATATGGACATAAGTGACATTATTGTAATGTGGAAGAATGGCTTGAGATAATATCTAACTCTATCCCAAACTTCATTGATATAAGTACATCCATTCTGGAGTAATTAATTTTTTTCCTACAAAAATGTAATTTTTCAATAAGTTTTCATAACAGAAAAATTGTTATACAGTGTGTTAATTAAGTTTGGAATATTGCTAATAACTCTTAATACAGGGTGGACCGCTCGAATGTACCTAATTTCAATTGTATGTGACTGATAAACGGTTGAAGATAGAACCTTACGGTAACGTTTATATGAAAGGAAAGCTCAACAAGTTTCGAATCCTGTCGATAGATGGTGCGCAGACACGGCTTCTTTTCGTAGATTGTATCGGTTGTCAAAATGGCGACACTGCAGATGAAAGCGTAAACTGTGTTGTGGTATGAGGAGTTTAAATCAATTGTTAAGAGTTCAAAGGGAGTATTGGCGAGTGTTTAAGCATGATGCTCCAACTGCTAAATGCATTAAGAAGTGGCACGATACATTTTTAGCTATAGGATCGGTGTTGAAGAAGCATGATGGTGGTCGTAGAACATCCGACGAAATGGTTGCAAACGTTCAAGCCGCGTATGAGCAAAGCCCGCGGAAGTCATTAAGAAGAGCTTCGCGGGAACTTCAAGTACCAAAATCAACATTGCAACGAATTGTTCACAAACGTCTCAAACTGTACGCATACAAAGTGCAGTTAATGCAACGTCTGGAGCCGGATGACAAACCCAAACGAGTGGAATTCGCCAATACGATGCTAGACTGCCTCGGCGCTCGATTTCTTTCTCTGGAGCTACGTCAAAGATAAAGTGTACGCCATCCCAGTCAGAGATCTTCGTGATCTTCGGGAGTGCATCATAGAGGCTATTGAGAGCATTCCAGAAGACATGCTCCAACATGCTTGGCAAGAAATCGTTCATCGCCTCGATATCATCACAGTGACAGCTGGAGCTCACGTAGAGATATGGTGATGTGCATGTCGAAACTTGTTCAGTTTTCCTTTCATATAAACGTTACTGTAGGTTTCTATCTTCAGCCGTTTACCAGTCATATACAATTGAAATTAGGTACATTCGAGCGGCCCGCTCTGTATATTCATTTTATGGAAAAATACCAAAAGCTAACGTTGTTGGAGATATCAAACTAAAACTTATGGGTGTGATCTCACAAAAGTATTGATTCATGTACAGAGAGTGACAAAAAATGACCCTTTTTTAAAATGGCATTCTATATTAAATTTTACATATTTGAAATCTCCATTCAATTTTACATACAAATAGAAGTTAGACTCAGCATAAATGATGAATACTCTCTTGTAAATTTTATCGATCTTTCAAATGCTTTGATAATGTAAAACAAAATAAATGTGTGTATTCATATGGAGTAGGCCATGAAACAAACAAAACAATAACATAACTGCTTCAGAGAATGTTTAAAATTATGGTTCTTTCAAATGCTTTGATATGTAACACAAACTAAATGTGTGTTATGTTATGTTATTGTATTGTTTGTTTCATGGTCTACTCCATATGAATACACACATTTATTTTGTGTTACATTATCAAAGCATTTGGAAAGAACCATAACATTTACAAGAGAGTACGAGTATTCATCATTTATGCTGAGTCTAACTTCTATTTGTATGTAAAATTGAATGGAGATTTCAAATATTTAAAATTTAATATAGAGTGCCATTTAAGTATAGTTTATTTTTTTGACACAACCTGTACATGAATCAATACTTTTGTGAGACCACGGCCGTAAGTCGTAGTTAGATATCTCCAACAGCTTTCGTTGGTATTTTTTCATAAAATGAATATAGAAGAGTTATTATCAATATTCCATACTTAATTAACACACTGTATAATTCACAGTTTGAGAAATACAGAGATTGGGTTTTCAGTAAAAGAAACTTCATTTTTCACAGGCATTTGGTCCCTTTATAAAAATCATGGGGTTTCACGTAAGTCTAGGAGTGAAACTTCTATTTTAACCTCGTCCCTTACTATATATTTTACCAGTTTTGTGAAAATAAACTCATATTTTTTTATTTTCGTAAAGAGGTCATTTAATATTGCAGAATAACTGTACATCACTAATTTTCTTACATACCGTACCTAAAAAATCACTATGAAATAGACATACATTCATACCTGAATTATTATCCCGAGTTATCTCGTGCACCTTGATTCCAGCTCTGGTAGTTGTCCCACTTTGACTTTCTCTTGAACTATTTACCACCTTATGTTTTTTATGGATTAATTTATGACGTACAATACCAGTGCTGTTATCAAGGCGTTAAATGTTGCTTGTCGTGTGATAGACTCGAAAGCAGGGTATTACGCACAGTGGCACATTGCATTCCGGACAGTAGTATCTGCTCTCCTACATGAGAGCGTTTTGGGAAGAATGGTGTAGCAGTCATTGAATATTTGTACCAGTACATCTGTTCTTCAGGTTTGTGAATAATGTTCTGCGGTATCACTATGCCCAAAAGTACACATATTTCAGAGTCTGTAGTTAGGCTGCCACGAATTATTTTCAGCATTCTGTGAACACTTATTAGCATGCCGAATCGTCTCCTCGAATATAATGTTGATGAGGTCATTATTAAAGAACAATTTAAAAAATTGAGAATTATCGATATCAGAAACAATGTTAAAATTTCAGGGAATGGGGACCTCGGAGGTGCAGAAGAAATGGTGCCAGATGTCTTCTATTCACACCACTGTCGAAAAGACGCGACATCAACTGATCTGAATTTGTTTGTTGGTCTATAACTTCATCTTCTGATACCGATGTTTCATTTCCTAATCTTCTACAGGAATATATTCCTGATCAAAAGTTTCGGAATCACTAACTTGATCCATCTTTACACAAAACAGCACAAAAAACACTAAACACAAACAGAAACCGCCAAAACTAACTAGCATCTACTCACTACTGTGTGTGAATGCTATATGAGCACAGAATTCACTCGCAAGGAAGAAGTACAAAAACACCACCAGATATAGCAATATCACTAACTTCTGTAGCCATATAGTGAGGATATGGTTAATGAAAGAATGGAAACGTATATATTCGGGATATAATACTTAGCACCGAAAATGGGACTCAAACGAGTTAACTCGGGTTAATTAATTTTGACACAAGTTAGCAACCCGAGTTAACTCGGGTTAATCAGGGAAGTGGTTAAATGGATGGCCTTAATCGTTTGGTAGAAACTGTATTTTAAGGAAGAACGACATGGGATTATTGTCGTCCTACCTGCCGGTTACGTATATCGCATAATCTTTTGTAATTATTATTCTGAGTTGGGCACGCTAGGACCTTACATGGAAATTACAACGGAAAGTAAAAATAACTCCATGGATAATAATAATTTCTGTTCAGAAATATTTCAATTTGATGTGAGCTACAACATTTTATTTTACAGTTTATCGGTAATACAAAAGGAAAAAAAAAAAAAATCGCAAAGCAAATAGAGTTGCTCGGACTTGAAGTGAATCACCATTGTGTGTTGTTCATTTCAAATTGAGACGTCTTGATTGTTTTGACTAAGATTGTTATATTCCATGTCCGTTCCCATATAAATTGATAGATACTGAATGTAAAAAAATATTTAGTAGTTGAAGAGAAATAGCAGCACACAGACGACTTATTAAAAATCACTTTTTGGTACATGAAATGCTTACATAGGTGTATTTTTGTGAAAATCTCTATACGAGATTATTTGCATTACAATACTTTCTGTTTATATTTCATATTACTAACTTAATGACTTATTAAAAATTGACTTACAACAATACAATGGTGTTCATTATTCTTATGCAGATGACACAGTTCTATTTTTTAGTAGAACAACCTGGTATGATACATATAATAGGCCTAGTGGACTTAAATTAATAAAAAATGGTATGACATAAATGATCTTTCTATCGACAATAAAACCATAATTATTCCATTCTCATTATCTGAAAAATGTTTCAAACCTCCTACATCTATATAAAGTATTAAATTACATAGCTCTGATTGTTGCGCTATTGGATTAATCTTGCACAGGATAGGTACCGATGGCGGGCTTATGTGAGGGCGGCAATGAACCTGCGGGTCCTTAAAAGCCATTTGTAAGTAAGTATATATATATATATATATATATATATATATATATATATATATATATATATATATAGTAGGTTATTTTACGACGCTTTATCAACATCTTAGGTTATTTAGCGTCTGAATGAGATGAAGGTGGTAATGCCGGTGAAATGAGTCCGGGGTTCAGCATCGATAGTTACCCAACATTTGCACATAATAGGTTGAGGGAAAACCTCAACCAGGTAAGTTGCCCGGACCAAGAATCGAACCCGGGCCACCTGCTTTCACGGCCAGACGCACTAACCGTTACTCCGTTGATTTGATATATATATATATATATATATATATATATATATATATATATATATATACACAGGGTGTATCTAAATTGGTGTCAAATATTTCGGGGACGTGTCCCAAACATCAAAACAATTTAAAAAGTTAATAAGAACATGGGTCCGAAAACCATTCGTTAGGGAGTTATTAAAGAATTTGTCCCTTCATTGATCGCTGATTGTTCCGTGGTTTTTTATTTGTTTGTATTTTGTAGAGCGAAGAAATCAGAAGAAAATGTATTCTGTGAGTGAACAGAACGAAATGATTTGCATCATTTAACTGATGATGTGCTTCTGGACGTCATCCAACGAATGTGTTTTAACACGATGCTGCTCCAGCTCATTTCAGTTTGATAGTTCGTAATTTTTTAATGATCGATTTCCCCAAAGATGTATTGGTCGAAGGGGATTCATTGCATGGCCTGCTCGACCGCCTGATTTGAATCCAATGGATTTCTTCGTCTGGGGACATTTAAAGTCCCTGGTTTATGCGACTCCTGTACTTAATGTTGATATTCTGAGAGCGTATCCAAATGGATTTCACGAAATACGAAACACTCCAGGAATTTTTAACAGAGTACGCCAGAGCATGTAACGCAGGTTTAGGGGACACATCGAAGCAGAAGGAAGCCACTTCGAGCAATTTTTGTAACATTAAATTTTGTCTTGTAACTCTGAAATAAATTATTTTGAGACCAATGTTCATATGAACTTTTTGTAATGTTTTGGTGTTAGGAACATGTCCCCGAAATATTTGACACCAATTTAGATACACCCTATATATATATATATATATATATATATATATATTAATGATTTTATACAAGAATTAAATTCCAGAAATTAAATGTTTGCTATATGCTGATGATTTGTTAACTGATACAGAATCGACAAAAAGAAGAATAGAGTCCAAGACCACAGATATATTTAACAGAACACTCGACTTATTAAAGACTGGAGCTCAAAAAATAACATGAGCATCAACACATCAAAGACTAAGTTCCAACGTTTCTCCTTAAGTAACCTAGGATTCCATCTTAACCTACAGTACAAAAACGAGTCATACAACAAACGAATGAATTTAACTGTCTAGGCGTTACTTTGGATAACAAACTAAAATGGTCTCATCAAGTAGAACAAACTATATATGCAGTAACTAAACGCATAAATGGTATGAAGCTCATTGCAGGAATAAGTGGGATTGTGGCCGTCTTACACTAAGCACAGTATTCAAGATGTAAATCCTCCCCCAAGTATTGTATTGTTGTGAACCACTAATATCAGCCTCAGAAAATCTACTTAATAAACTTAATCAAGCACAAAATCCAGCACTGCCGGAGGAGTCAAAACAACTTCAATTGACTAAATGTTCCTCCTAACAGGATTACAACCAATTCCTTTAATAACTGAAGAAAGAGCATTAATATTAGCTGAAAAGCTGCTCAGGTTACCAGATGACAAATTTTGGAAAACAAACAATCACACGAACAGGAGATTGAAAACACAACACGGCTTTATACAGAAAGTTGCAGAGCTGAAGACAAAATACCAAATCAGCAATACACCGGAACCATTACTAAAACAGCAACATCATTTTTTTTAAATACGTAGATCTGGAAGAAGCTATCATCAAGAAGGAAACAACAATAGACGAATAAATTGAGAACCCTAGCTCTAGAAAAACTACATAATAAGTATCCGAAAGAAGACTGGTTGCATGTATACCTATACTGATGACATCACGCAAATGCCAGAGCAGGTATACAGTATATAGCAACATCTTTGCATTCTATGCTCACAGTAAGAACATACAGATCAGCTTACGACGGAGAAGTTGCAGCCATCAGCATTGCTCTTAATCTATTAATGTGTCACCAGGAAAAGTTTAGAATGGTAGTCATCCTCTGTGATTCCAGAGCAGCGATAGAGTCTATAAACTGCATTGATACTCAATCCTTACAAATACAGAACTGCGAAAATACGTTACGCCTCTTAATAGAAAAAATAAACAAGTGAAACCACAATGGATTCCTGGCTATTGCAATAAAGTATATATATATATATATATATATATATATATATATATATATATATATATATATATGACCAGGCCGATATATTGGGAGAGGGAAAAAAATAAAAGGCCCCTAGATAACTCAAACAACGAAACAACAAATACCTTACTTTACAGCTAAATTAAACATCAAGAATGTTATCCAAGAAGCTTACTCCCAAGATATTAAGAACAGAACACAAGAGAAACACTGGCAAAGGGATATCTTAGAAATACCAAATAAGCGAAGAAATGAAGCGGTCGCAAAGTTCCGCTTATGCACTGAGCATGACTGCCTAGCTCAACACCTCCATCGTTTTGCCTTACTACCAGACCCAAAATGTACCTTGTGTGATCTACAAGAAGACATGAACAGGGACCACCTACTTCGCTGTCCAACCTTAACCAAAGTGAAAGAGTGTGACCGATACTGGGAGGCGAGGAACTTAATGAGACAGGAAGGATATTTTCTTCGCCTTTTGCATTCTATGTCTTGTTTTTTATACTGAAGTTATGTTTAGGTGAAAGATGTACATCTCAGTACCTGTCATTGGAAAATAAATAAATAAATTTATATATTCTTATTGTGTAGTAGACATAAAAAATTATATTATATTATACTTCTTAATTTAAAATCAGGAATCCTCCCCTGAGCACGAGTTCTATTCTTTCAGGGATGAGTTAAAATTTTATCTGTGTATACTATATTTTGTTACAAGTACTCGTATTAGTAAAATAAAATAAAATATAATGTATAAGAAAGTACGTGTAAAATATGTGTCGAAACTAATGCACCTGAATTGGTACAATTGAGAGAGTTGTTAAACAGTGAGTTTTAGTGCTTCTGCAAGTGTAAATCTGAAAACTTCTGAAATAATAAAGAACAACTGACTGTGATGATACTGAATTAACGTCCAGCGTTGAAGGACACATGGCTAAATTTTCTCTGGCTGCATCAGTTCACATATTAAGAGTGTGTCCATTATGAGCCATTACTCTGTCGGCATTTCAATTATCTTGAAGGGTCGCCACAAGAGATAGCAGAGTTACAGACTGTGTTTTATCTTGTAAGGAGTATGGTTTCAGACTGTAGGCCTATAGCGTAGGTTTAATGTATCACATCACATTTCTAAAAGCTACTGTACCTGGATTTATTGTTTCAGCTTTATTCAGGGATTTTTACCCTTGAAAAAAGGTAAATTGATAGACTAAGAGCGAGTTACTCGTCACTACTGGCGAGCTGAGTCACGCAGTCATAACACCTAACACTTCCTTCTTAACATGTCGCGGTATACTCCGTCTTAAAAAACAATATTCTTCCACACGTCCCGTTACTATATCACTACGTCTGTTCACTGAACAGTGTCATGATGACATATTTTCTTGACATGAGTATCCCTCAGCTACGAGCATAGATATAACTTTCATCCTTTCTCTTCCCTCTTTCCCTCCTATGCACGTTTGTGATTAATTTTTTTCTTATGACGCAACACGCAGCTCGTTCACTAGCCAAACAACCAAGGACAAGGACCAATAACGTTGAATCGAGCTGTAACTTGTATAAACTCTTTGAGCTTCGTTGTAGCGTTCAATGACTACCACTCCGATCTGATTCTCGACAAGGAAACGGATATTTATTTACTGGGTGCTTCCCTTGTCGATGTTCTTGTGTTCTCTCTGACTTCATAACCAAGCAATTGCCTACTTTTGTCTAATATTGGTTCATAATATGTTTCTGTGTTTATCCAGCGGTTTACTGGAGCATCCTGGCCTTCGATCAGGGTTGTCGTACAATTTTTTATTTCACATTATTATGATCCTGCGCCATAAGAAGTGACTTCTAATTGACGTCCTCATTTCAGTGTATTATCCCGAAAGGCTTTTAAGTAATTACTAATTTACTTATGATGACGGACATTTTCGTATCTTCAGGGCCAAACATTACTATGCAAATGTTAAAGATTAAGGGCCGTATTCATAGGCATTTTTAGCGCGGGTTTCCGGTGGATGATCAGCGTTTTTCGTATTCATAAACCAGTGTTAGCGATAGGATATGATTTGAATTCTGTACAAGTAACCAGTGGATAGCCGGGGCTAGCTTAGTACGCTCGTAGCGCGTGCTGCGAAATGTCTATGAATAGCACCCTAAGTTTCACTGTGATGTATTTTTATATACGTACAGGAAAGCCGTGATAATTTATTTACAGATTAGGAGAGTCGTGAGTCCAAAATGCTTTAAATCCATTGGTGTATTTTATAGAAATAATGAACCTGACCTAGACAGTTCACATGCCCTCCAACACTGTCATAATCCAAAATATACAATGCTTACAAACACATACATATACATATAATACGTGTAACGTATGTACATCTTACATGTATAAATTCTACACACATACACACACACCGCCGACATGAGCGACTCTTCGACGGCAGAAGCAGTCGACATGAGCGACTCTGCAGTCGACACGGGAGTTGTGTGTCGTGCAGTCATTCACTCGCATTATAATAATGGACGTCGACGAAAAACTACTTTTATCACTTCTTCTCCGTCGTAGAAAGAGACGTGCTAAACAGAGAAAATATAAGATAGCTACATCGGATTCTTACACAACGAGTGCAGTATGGTCAATTTCGCTGCCTTTTTCACGAGCTTTGAGTGCATGAGGATATATTTTTTTTCAATACTTCAGAATTTCAATATTATCATTCAATCGTCTGTTGGAAAAAGTGAGAGACAGTGCAGACCAAGGGAATTTTTTTCCGAATCTTCTGAAAGGTCTGAGAGAAGGAAATATAGGAATACTCTTGCAGTCCCAAAGCAAAGAGGAACTTCCCTTTCTTACACAGATGATCTTGAGAGATCAGGGAAAGAGAGATGCTGCTGATCTTGTCAAAGAAATTACAGTTACTACACCAAGGCGTGCCACAAAATAAAAAGACCGTACATGCCAGCTGCCAAAAAGCCTATTCCACTAACTTCTGAGAAAGTTGTCTTGTTACAAAACAAATATGTTACCTCTAACTACTGTAAAAAGTTTGATCAAAATCTGTTAGTCGGAGAAAAGTTATTAAATTTGACTAAATTCACCCTATAATGGTTTAGTTTCTTTTATACTGACGTAATGAGAGTTTGTATAGAAAACAAATAGGTTGTCTGTAACTGTTGTGTGACGTTTGATGAAAATCTGTTAGATAGGAGAAGAGTTGATAATTATGTCTAAATTCACCATCTATAATGAGTAGTTTCTTTTACACAGACGTAATGAGAGTTTATGTACAGACCAAATATTATGTTACCTGTAACATACTGAATAGAGTTTCATAATAATCTGTTAGATAGAAGAAAAGTTATGTTCAGCTAGATTTGCATTTAGTGCGTCACCTTATCTCTCAGATGAAAGTATTCTACACATTAATAGGCTACTTATACATCCTTCATAAAGTGAATAAAATTAACATACATATTTCCAGTATTGTTAACATATTATATGAGGCGAAAAAAACATTTGTGCGAGATCGTGCGTATTTGCTTGCTTTCCGCACAAAACCAATACGCGGTATGTGTGAAATACCACATTCAGTATTCCCAACGTAACACACATAACAATTTCCCTCTTCTTACCGCTTAAGCGCCATATTCATTTTACTGCTTTTAACATATATTATTTTTAGAAACGTTTAACATAGTAATAATTATAAATTGGAAACTTACCACTGCAATTTCACCTAAATTGCACTGTTAATTATTGTCTTTAAATATTTGCAAAAATTAAGTAAACTCTACAACACCACAAAAGTTACTGCATTTGTAATGCAAGTAACATTAAGGAAGCCGTGAAAAAATCAACAAGATTCCAGATGCCGATGTTATTACTGCAATATGTCATATAAATAATATTGTTAAAATATTAAAATGAAAAATAAATCATTACATAACCTTACCGTTTGTTTTAAGTTCCCATTTATAGACCGGGGGAAAAAAAAGACAGACGTATATCACGGCCTGCTGGAATATAGTAAACACAGAAAACATTTTATAGCAACAATGTTGAAGATAGATATTTTAGTTTTTAAAAGTTGCCGTCATTGAACAGAAACCAAGATGGAGATTTCATTGCAACTAATTAGAAATTCGTCTTTCAGGTATGTAATAAACGATCTTCGCACAAAATAATGTACGATACACGAGCGGTATGTTTGTTTTCATGTTCTCGGAAATTAAAAAAGCTCAACTACGTTTCGCCTTTTCAATCTTTTCCTCGAACATGAAAACATCAACATACCGCTCTTGTAACGCATATTACTATTACATAGAGTTCTAAGGCGGGGAAAAGAATCACACTTATTTTCAGTGGCTCACATGTGCTTGGCGAATCTTACAAATGTATTTTATGGTTCAACGAAAGTGTGATAAATTCACTCGCATTTCTTCGTCCAGCATTTTTAAACTGCCACGTTTCACTGTTTTGATATTGGTCACCACAGAAAATCCTGCTTCGCAATAATATGTGATTGAAAACTGCAACAAAATCACAAGAGCCCATTTAGCAAGATGCGGAAAATCTTGAAGTGAAATCCAGAATCTGTTCAAATCATCTCTTTGGTGTTTCAACTTCAAGCTCCTATCATTTTTAATCTGCGAAAATTCTTCGTCTTCTGCTAAGGAAAGTACACTAACTTCAGATGACAAAAATGGATTTCTTGTCCAGTCATAAGCTTTTGTGTTCAGATCTGGGAAGTAACTTTCGAGTTTACCTGCGAGCAATATTAGATAGTTGTAAATTGAATCTTTTATTTCGTTCTTCGAATCACAGTGAGATGTATTTGCGAACATTTCGTAGCTACCATCTTTCACTTTCCGAAACCAAATTGCTAACTTGTCTCGTAAGGCAGATATTTTGTCTGCTGCAGTCAAGATATTCTCATCCTTACCTTGCAGACTAGAATTATACAGGGACATCATTTTATTTTAATAACATTTCTAATACTAACCTGGCTATACCTTTGGATTAATAGTTGAAAACCGGAAACACTGTTTGCTACCCCCTTCCACGACCGGAGTTTGATGGTACTGGCGTAAAATACAAACAAATCACTTTACTAAGCATAAGAGGAAAGAAAACAGTGCATCGATTTATGTAAACTAGGAAATATAAAAATTTTGAGTTAGATAATTTTCGTTAGGTTTTTGTTTAATCAAAATGCAGTACAGTATTAACAATAAGTGTTTTTACTCACGAACTGAGCTATCCAGGCGTACATATTCATTATGCAGTGTATGTTATACTGTCTACAGCACATTAGCATAAATATAGAGTGCGAATTTAAATTTAAAAATAATGTAATATTTAAACATATTTTTGAAAATGGTGTCTGTTCATTTCGATACAAGTTTCAGTTCTTTATTTGCATATTATCGTAGTATATTTTAACAGAATTCCAATTTACAGTTTCGTCCTTCGTACCTGAAAACAGAAACTCATGTTGAAATAATTATGTACCTACTCTATAACAGAGTACCTTACGTACTGTAAATTCAATCTTCACTTCTGCTCGATTCGCATAGATAAATTTACTGAGACATGTTATCTACTACCCGTCCAAGTGGTTATGTCGCAGGGTCGTAGAAAGGGAGGAAATCACGTGGCAGTTAATTAACTTAACGACAGTTAAGTAATTAACTTAACGAGGGCCTGTTACTTGAGTTATTTTAAGCAATTGTATAACATTACATACACATCCAATTTATAACAGCAAATGTTTTCAGAAAAGAGCTAAGACTGACTAGTCACTAGCATTCACAGAGGGGTCAGCAGAAACGGGTGGGGAAAACTGGGATGTGACGTAAGCAAACGACGCACAGTACCTGTACGAAAATATGATTTAATGAATGCTCTTCCTTCACTGGAAAACGCGACCATATTTCTGGAACGTACTGCTCAGTCACTCAGTACTGTATACTGTGACCGTAAGACGACTTTGACTGCATATGCGGCCTTGGATCTGTGTTGAGGACGGGTGGAAGTTTATTGCTAGAAGGAGTGGGAGTGAAGTACATTAAAAAACTCAGGTACAATTACAATTGAAGTAAAAATAAAATGATGTCCCTAACTTGTATACTTACATTATACGCACATCTATGCATCTGTCAAGGGTACATATCTACAAGGCAGCTAGGTAAGCAAGAAATGACCAGCGATTTTGTTACTTCATTTCAGTTATCATGAGTTAATAGCTCAAAATAATGAAATATTCCAAACAGTTCGCGACACCCCATAAACCTTCAGGCGACAACCAGTTTGGAAAGCTCTGATCTAAAAACTTGCACTCCTGCGGCTTGTATTGTAGAAGTATGTTTAACAAACTCCATGCATCCATCCATCCATCCATCCATTCATCCATCCATCCAGTCGGCCTGGGTAGAGCAGTCGGTATAGCGCTGTCCTTCTGTGCTCGAGGTTGCGGGTTCGATTCCGATCCAGGTCGATGGCATTTAAGTGTGCTTAAACGCGACAGGCTCATGTCAATAGATTTACTGGCATATAAAAGAACTCTGCGGGACAAAATTCCGGCACACTGGCGATGCTGATATAACCTCGGCAGTTGTGAGCGTCGTTAAATAAATCATAATTTCATTCATTCATCCATCCATCCATCCATCCATCCATCCATCCATCCATCCATCCACTTACCTACCCATTCGTCCACTCATTCACTCACCCATCCACTTAAACATGCATACCTGTTAAGTCCGTGTATGTATACTTTGATAAGTACATACATTAATAAAAGTACATTAAGCGAGCAGAGATTGTACCATTTATTAGTTTAGTGACGTTTTCCGAATATACTGTATTGTATGATAATCAACAAATATGTCATGCTATTGTGACGTAGACTACATTTATAGGCAAATTATAGACGTAATTAAACATACATAATTATATATAATGCAATAATAAAATTGTGTTATGTTTTTTTCTTCTAACAAGATATTCTGTAGAAGTAGGATCTCCCGTCCAAAAAGAACGACAAAAGAAACAAGAGGAAATGATTTAGTTTCAGTAGACCAGTTACAATATTTATAGCGATATACTGCACTCCGCGCGTAAATCAGACTGACGTTAGTTTATACCCAACTACAGTACATACAAATTGATTTTAATGGCGTAACAAAATTTATAGTTAGGTGACCTTGAAATATTGCGGCTGAACTTGAGTAGTAAATGTAAAGCTTAAGTAATAAATATTGATGGAAAGCGAGAAATATATAATGTTGTCATTAATTTCTCACATAAGAAATCCCTAGAAATAGCAGTAAATATACACACAACTTATTTAAACTGAATGAAAATAAATAATATTACAACCGATAAATAGAATAAATTACTGCAAAATTCCACATACATATAATAACCATATAGACTACATTTCTTACAAATTTGAAATTTGAAAATATTTTGGCAATGCCTTCATTACTGAACTTGAATTTGCAAGTGCTTGTTTTAAAATATAATATATTTAAATTATTAATTATTTGATCAAATAATGCGCCATATTATTCTGTTATTGTTACTATTAGGGAACATTTGCATCTTGTTTGTGGCAGTTGACATTCTATTCATGATTCAAAACTAGACCCTGCAGACTATTCAAAATACATTCTAGTGATAAAGTATGACACTGCGATCTTTCCTACAATTTAAATTATTTATTCATTTATTTAATTGCTTTACTTTTACTGACAGAGTTAAGGCCTTAAGGCCTTCTCTTCCACTGAACCAGTATAAAAATACATAGCAAATATTATAAATAGCAGCAATACAGAAAACAATGTAATAATAACAATAATGATAATAATCGTAATCATAATAATAGTAAGAACAAAATGTGGATGTGCTTAGACCATAAATAAGTCTAAGAGTTAAACAATTACAATTTAGTGTTATAGAAGATAATTTGGACCAAAGGATGATTAACATAATGAAGGAAAATTGTTATATTAAAAATAAATATAATATCCTACAGAAGCAATATTTGAGGAAAGATCATATTCTGGAGACGAAAAACAGTTTTTTGACAATCGGCTTTTGAAAACATTTATCTCACAGCCCCTTTACACTATGTACACTAGAATACGCTATTTTTACTATTTTCACTTATTATAAAGGATGTAGACTTACTTTGACCGATCATATTTACACTAATGTACACTATTTACAAAATGAGTAGGCTATAGTATTATTAAATAAAATACCTTGCATTACAATACATAGCACTGTACATAAAAGTGTAAATAATGTGTGATCATTGTAGGCCTACATTCTTTACGTTAGTGTAAATAGTAAAAATAGGATATCTATTCTAGTGTAAATAATTTAAATTGTAAATATTAGTGTAATTGTAAAAGTGGTCCATGTTTTTTTTTTTGTTCTGCCCAACTTGACCAAGTAGAAGTCGCGTGAGCAGCCAGTCAAGTACTTTGCTTGTATTTGCAAGCCCGTCGTCTACTTAAAAACTCCAGTAATACTTAATCTTGTAGCCTCGTGGAACAAAGTATGGTCCCTAGTGATGATAACCCGATCATGTATGTATCAGAATGGCCATTTTCATATTATGAAATAATAACATATAGGAAGAAACAACCACTAAGATCTCCACTGTCGAAAATGAATTTCTTGGTAACGATCGTTAGATGGAAGTACTGTTGCATGCTAATACAATCTAGTACATACAGTCACGAAGCTCAATACGTAGGGAATATGCATCCAATGACAGTTTAACTTTAGTTGCTAGCCACTAGGATCGGTACTATCTCACAGTCTATTGTTCCTAGTTCTCTCAGTTGCTAACCGTTTGGAGCATTGTATCAAGAGAAATGCAAAAAATCACCTCAAGCTTCGTGACTGTATGTACTAGATTGTGTGCTATTACTCTATGCAATTCCGTCAGAGTGACTTCTTTTGCAGTTGCTACATGGCAGCACAGTGAAATTGAAAAAAGTTGTCTTGAAGTGCGTTAGGCTGATCTAACTGTTATATATGTTACAGGGATAATTCACTAGATTCTTGTGAATAAAAAATTGTCAAATATGCCTTCATTTATTCACTAATAATGGTTAATATTTGCACACATTTATTGCATCAAAATAAAAAATGAATTGAAAGTGACAAATTACATGTCTATTTAAAATTATAAACATTACTCAGACGGTAATTAAATTGCATTAAATTGTAAAGTATCTAATTGTATAGGCGCCCTCATGTTTCAGTTTGTCTTGCAATATAAATCAATATCGGAACATTTTTTTCTCAAAAGTGCTAAGGAAATAGCAGATAATCTTTGTCTGCAAAGTGGAACTATAGGCCGAGGAACGATCTTTCAACGTTATTAGCGTAATTAGTTTTGAGATATGTCATCTGAAAGTTCTAAACTCTCACCTTATAAGTGTTTATTTACAACAGTTTGACTTTGTTTGTATCCTGGTTTTCTATCCCAAACACTGCAGTTTCGCTTAAGTAGTAGGCCTATACTCAGTTTTTAGGGTAATTTTATTAAGGTTTATTATTGCCTCATGCCTTGTGATAATTAAATGTGTGGTCATTATTACTTGTAAAACAGTTACCTTTTTAAGTTTCATTTTTCCAATAGCTATTGGTATCAACATAATGTTTTATTGAAGGTGTTCACCCTATATAGGGCTTTAATTTAATTTGTAATATTTTTATCTGCGTTTGTATTTATTTTTTGTATTTATATTTGCTATCTGGTAGGATGGAAGAGAAGGCCTTATGGCCTTAATCCTGTCAGATTAAATAAATAAATAAATAAATAAATAAATAAATAAATAAATAAATATTTGTTCCAATATGAACAGTATCCCCAGAAATGTATTAAAATCTACATGGAACTACATCAGGTAAAATAATGAAAGTACCACTTAGAAAAAAATATGTAAAATTAAATAAACTTAAATGGTGAAACTAGAATTTAATTTAATTACTAGTCTTTAATGGCGGCCGGGTAGCTCAGTTGGTAAAGCAGCTGGCTACGGACTGGAAGGTCCGGGGTTCGATCCCAGGTGGTGACAGGATTTTTTCTCGTTGCCAAACTTCCAGAACGGCGCCTCCTATAAAATTGAGTACCGGGTCCTTCCCGGGGGTAAAAGGTGGTCAGAGCGTGGTGCCGACCACACCACCTCATTCTAGTGCCGAGGTCATGGAAAGCATGGGGCTCTACCTCCATGCCCCCCAAGTGTCTTCATGGCATGTGACGGGGATACCTTTTCACCTTTTATAATATGCTCAATATTTTGTTATTGGCCTAACATAATAGCGACGTAAAATGCAAATATATTCCTTATCAACTTTCAGACTTCAATTTAAATTCATATCCATCGAATAAACATACACGCACTCTACTAGGAAACGATGTGAATTTTAACTCTCTATTCATATTCGTTAAATGGACTCATATACACTACTAAAAAAGCCATGAATATTCCATATCCGTTGCGAGTGGATTCTTCGAGATATTGCTCTGATATACACTTGCAGTGTCAGCGATGGGATTGTTGACGGTATCAGTTGTCAGGTAAACTTCTTAGGAATCATGGACAAAGTCCTACATTACGTGTTCCTTAAAGCACATGAGGAGTAGTGAATATGAGATAAATGTTTGAATCTTAACTCAAATTAATTAAGACTAACAAGCAGAAGGAGGAAATTTAGAAGAAACGCCACATAGCCCCCCCCCTCCAGCAACTAGAGAGACATTTTTAAGGTACACAACAGCCTGAAATCAGGCCACGTAGAAATGTAGATCCGGTATCCATGTGACATACCCTTTTTTGATTGGAAAACACACATCTTGACCATATTTATAGGGAAAATTGAAATATTTTTAAATCACATCCGGTTCAAAATGAGGTGAACAATAATTTGTGCCACTTCCAATAGACAAGCTGGTGAATTGCTGATAATTCGCGGGTGCTCGTGTAAAGGGGGTTAAGTCAAATTGTAAGGTATGTAAACTTCTCTCCTTTGGTACTGAACAAAACCCCTCTGTCACAAACTATGGAGCACTGTAACTGCATCATAGATGGAAGAATAACTTAACCCCTTTAACACAAGAAAAAAGTAATTGTGGATATTTCAAATCTGTACTTATTCCAGTTTAGCCAATTCATATTTAACCCCCTTTACACGAGCACCCGCGAATTATCCGTGAAGAATGATTATACCGGGAATACAGTCGATGTAGAAAAATCAATTTGTCTGGAAGACTTATGTCACTGAGTACAAGAGCAATAATTAACAAGAAAATTCCTGATTTGATTCCCAATTGGTACACGTTTTATAAAAGTGTAATTAAAACAGAAGTTAACGGATCTGTTTTAGATAAAACGGATGTCTTATGTTAACCCTTAAATTGACCAAGTATTCTACAGGATTCAACAGGTTAAAAGGCTATATAGGCTACTATAATTTTAATAGAACAATGGAAAAAAATTGGTAGGACACAGTACTATAATAATGTAGGCCTACAACATATAAAATATGTACATTGCAATAGTTGTTTTCTTTGCAGTCCGACAAAGTTTAATAAACTATTGTGAGAAATGAAGTTTCGCCAATTTAAGGGTTAACAGAAGGTAAGTTATTGCTTTTTTTTTTAAATTCCTCTTCCGATTTTAAGCCGTGTGGTTTATAACTGACTATATTAAAAGAATTGGAATCCCATAAACTTTCACGGACTTCATGTGTAATTTCAATCTTTTTAAGGAAATGCCATTTATGCCCAGATAACATTTTCTGCAATTGCTGTGGACTAGGTCAGTACTTATGTGACACGTGGAGAAAAGTTTACTCTATTAAATATTCATCTTCTCTCTTGTTTAAAAAGTTCCTTATGCAGACGTTTATATTGCCCTATTTTGACTATGCCGACATTTTACTGACTGACCTTTCCAGCGACAACAAAAAGAAACTTCGACGTGCTCATAATTTGTGTGTACGTTTCGTAAGAAATGTTCGCAAATATGATCATATTACCCCATCCCTCGAAGCAATAAGTTGACTTAAACTAGATCAACGAAGAAATTGACATTCATTTCTCTCTGAGATCTTGAACTCCTCTGTTCCTTCGTACCTGTCGTCTCGCGTCACTTACCTTCCTTCCCATCTTAATCTGAACACACGTTTTTGCTATGAAACAATACTAATAATACCAACCTACCGCACCTCCTCATACTCATCTTCTTTCACAATAGCCCTGCCAAGACTCCAGAATTCGCTACCTGCTAGCATCAGCGACTGTCGAAATAAAATTAAATTCAAACGCAAACTTACTAGGCACTTGGTCAGTAATTGTGACTCATTCAGATGTGGCTTCTTGTAAATAGTTCTCTTATTCTAGTATAAAATATTTAAATATTCGATAATTTCATACGTTTAATATGTACTTGAGTAAACGAAATTCTTTTGTTGTTCTTAACTATAGGTAATATAATAAATTGTTTAGCCTTTAATAATCAGGTAATCTTTTAGTACTTCGATTTTTATATTATAATTATGAATTTAATATTAATTGTAGGCCTAACTATAGTTAGGCCTTATCTCTACCAGGTTAAATAAATGAATAAATACTAAATAAATTAAGGTATTTCCATCCCATTCTGTTATCTACCCAGAGTTATACCGCCATGTTTTGCAGTCGAAGCTATAATCGTCGCTGTCAAGTTACCTGCTTGGTGGTATTACGTAGATCAAAAATATAACTGGATTACAGGAGTGTTCCTAATGCTGGAAGACGAATAAGTAATCGCTAGAATACGAGAGTTGGTCATCGTTCCAGTCGGTAGATGCGTAGCTAACGAGACCCGTTGGTGTTCGGGTGGGCTTTAAGATCTGGTGAACTTTAAATAACTGAGTCATCTCTGCGGAATCTCGGGGGCTAAAAATCCACCATAATAATGTCAGTCATCTCACTTCTAATTATGTATAGGTCTACATGATGGATCAACATCGCGCAATGATCTAAATCAGGCCTGCTCTCCGAGCCGGCTCACAGCTCATGAGCGGAATGCAGATATTAGCTGCGCTCAGTATAGGGTGGACTGGAAGAAGGGGTGATCTCGTACAAAATATACACAAAAGGGAAGTACTAGTACGAGTGGTTATGAAATGAATTCCCGTTCAGTGTTTGCAAAACTATCTTGGACTTATTAATTAATACAGAAATATTTATTTTACGGGAATAATAGAAATGTTATACCTACTTAAATGTACAATATCATTTTGTTATATTTTTATTTATCAGTACATCAAAAAGAGGTTTTATGCTGTTGGAAGCTGAAAGGAACAGTAGCCTACTGATCGTAATGAAACATCAGTTACAGATGTTTGATGTCTGCCTTTATTAAAGTTGATTATAGAAAACAGTTGCTCACAAATATAAATGTTGAGCCAAACATAGCAATCATTTTCACATCCAGCCTGTGTAGTCGTGGATATTATTGCTAATGTTTAGTCTTGTAAAACTCAACCAGGCTAGTAGTATTATTCAAACGATCTTTAGCCCTTAGGCCACATTGAAGATCAATAAGTCCGAGCTGTAAATCGTTAAATGTTATGGTTTATTTAACGACGCTCACAACTGCCGAGGTTTTATGAGCACACTTAAATGCAATCGACCTGGCCCGGAATCGAACCCGCAACCTCAGGCATAGAAGGCCAGCTCTATACCAACTGCGACAACCAGGCCCACCTGTAACTTATATGACATTGTTTCAACTGGTGTTGAAGAATTTATTATGATAACTTTAAACTTCTTTCCAATTAAGACAAGATTTTTAGTAGGTTATTTTACGACGCTTTATCAACAGCTTATGTTATTTAGCGTCTGAATGAGAAGAAGGTGATAATGCCGTTACAAGACCGTTACCGCTAACCGTTACTCCACAGGTGTGGACCTTAAGGGGAGGGACTGGTCAAAATTGCAGAATTTTTATGAAACAATTCAATTTTTTTCTTGTGTAAAAAAAAAGTTTAATGCTTAAATTACATGTTCCCAAAATTTTATGGCCCTAGCGCAACGGGAACACCTGTTTTGGACACCGTTTTAAATAGTGATGGCTAGGAGAAAATTAGATACTTTGAAACGAAGCAAGTGCACAAAGAGATCAACTAGGGAAAGAAATAAACAAAAAATCAGGGCAAGATGGGAACAAACAACAGGAAATACTGCTGTATCTCAAGTTTCTCCTCCTACATCACAAGAAATACCTGCAACTCCAAGTACTTCAAGACCCACTGAATACAATAGGCCTATAGAGCCCACAATAAGTAACAGACTTCATCACCTGGCAAATGAAGCTACCAAAGACACACCTTGTGAAGAAGCCAATGCTCCACAGTACGTAATAGTTGATTTACAGTGTTTAGGTGAACTAGTTGGTGACATTGCATGTGAAATGTGCGGGTTCAAAACTATAACTTTTGCTGCTGATAATTTTCAGGGATATGCTTGTAAGTTCGCATTAAAATGTTCGCACTGTGAGTCTGTAAATAGTTCAGTTACAAGTTCTAGAAGAGTGGAAAATGGGTAATCTCGAGCCTCATTTGATGTAAATAGGAGGATGGTTCAGGCATTTAGCAGCATGGTCTGGAACAGTTTTCAGTGACAATGAATATGAATGTCATCACAAAATCTTCATATCAATCCCATTTGCGTAGCATTCACAATGCTGGAACAAATGCAGCAGGTAGCTCACTAGCTCAAGTAAGAGAAGAGATTAGAAAGGCTTACCAAGAATTGCAACAAAATAATGACATCATAGATATTGGTGTAAGCTATGATGGCTCCTGGCAGAAAAGGAGTCACACTTCCCTCTATTATAGATTTAGTAACTGGCTATGTAATTGACTATGAGGTATTGTCTAAATATTGTCAGACATGTTCTCAAGCAGAAAAGGATCTTGACAAAGACAGTCCTGAATTCTACTTCTGGAAAGAAAGCCACAAGTCAAAATGTAAACAAATTATGAAGGATCTTCAAGTGGTATGGAGGTTACTGCAGCAGAAATCCTTTGGAGAAGATCTGTGAAATTTAGATTTAGATATACCTCTATGCTATCTGATGGTGACAGCAAGACTTTTCTGCACTTACAGAAGGCTAAGATTTATGAATCTGTGGAACTAAAAAAGGAAGAATGCATCAACCATGTGGCCAAGAGATTAAAAACATCCCTGTTGCAGGTTGCCAAACAACACAAGCTTGGTGGGAAGAAACCTGGGAGTCTGACCGCTACAGTCATTACCAAACTGCAACGGTACTACAGTAATGCAATTAGAGATAACATAAAGGACCTCCATGCCATGAAGATAGCAATTTTAGCCACACTTTATCATTGTTCCTCAACAGACAGCAAGCCAAATCACAGTAAATGCCCTATAGGACTCAATACTTGGTGCTTCTTCAACAAAGCCACAGCGTTGGGAATATCACCGGGTTTCCATCAAAAGAACATTCACACACCACTCTCTATCCCTGTGCTTCAAAATATTATTCCTCTTTATAAAAGGCTGGCATCAAATGGTCTTCTGGAGAGGTGTCTTGAAGGCAGAACGCAGAATTGCAACGAATGCTTACATAGCATGATTTGGAATCGATGTCCTAAAAACACATTTATTTCAAAATCAAAAGTTGATTTGGCTGTAGCATCAGCTGTCACAGAATTCAACTTAGGATACCGACACATGATCTCAAACGCACTCCTGAAAGGTGGAATGTCTCTTGGTGGAATGTTATCAAAAATAGGAAGAGCAAAGGAAATCAAGAGAGTGAAGCAACACCAACAGTGATCATCTCAAAAGTTCCGCTGGTATCGTAGACAAGTCAAATTGGCAAAAATAAGACAGGAAGAAGCATTGCAGCAAGAGGAAGGTTGCAGCTACTCAGCAGGTGCCTTCTAGTCAGGTTAGACAGGAAATTATTTCTTGAATACTCATATTTTATGTTTATTTCATATACTGAAACACATCCAGCCTGTGTAGTCGTGGATATTATTGCTAATGTTTAGTCTTGTAAAACTCAACCAGGCTAGTAGTATTATTCAAACGATCTTTAGCACTTACGCTACATTGAAGATCAATAAGTCCAAGCTGTAAATCGTTAAATGTTGTTTTATTTAACGACGCTCACAACTGCCGAGGTTATATGAGCACACTTAAATGCAATCGACCTGGCCCGGAATCGAACCCGCAACCTCAGGCATAGAAGGCCAGCGCTATACCAACTGCGACAACCAGGCCCACCTGTAATCTATATGGCATTGTTTCAACTGGTGTTGAAGAATTTATTATGATAACTTTAAACTTCTTTCCAATTAAGACAAGATTTTTAGTTGGTTATTTTACGACGCTTTATCAACAGCTTATGTTATTTAGCGTCTGAATGAGAAGAAGGTGATAATACCGGTGAAATGAGTCCGGGGTCCAACACTGAAAGTTACTCAGCGTTTGCTCATACTGAGTTGAGGGAAAACCCCGGAAAACCCGATCGGGAATCGAACCCGGGCCACCTGGTTTCGCGGCTAGACGCCCTAACCGTTACTCCACAGGTGTGGACCTTAAGACAAGATCTTGGAACCTAGAATTAAATTCATTAATCGTTTAACGTGGCTTCATCACGAGCAGTTTCTATCGTCCGAAAGTAAGCCATATTACCTTCCCGAAACTGACTTACGAAAAGTGTAAGTTTACGACTGAAATCCCGTAATTTATTCAACATATCAACACTGAGCTGGCCTTTTCCCTGAAGAGAGATATTTAAATTGTTGAGGATTAATATCTTTAGTATCTTTATGTCTGGACTCGTAATGACGCATTATGTTACGTTTGTTTCTACCTTTCAAAATGTTGTGGCAGATAAAACACAGAGTATTTACTCCAGCAGCTATGAAAAAATAAGCATTTTCCCATGCAACATTGAAAGAATTTGCCTGATCACTACTTTTCCGTCTTTTAGATTCCTCCATACTGTACTGTAGCAGTAGGTAAGCGTCCACACCTGTGGGGTAACGGCTAGCGCGTCTGGCCGCGAAACCAGGTGGCCCGGGTTCTATTCCCGGTCGGGACAAGTTATCTGGTTGAGGTTTCTTCCGGGGTTTTCCCTCAACCCAATATGAGCAAATGCTGGGTAACTTTCGGCGTTGGACCCCGGACTCATTTCACCGGCATTATCACCTTCATCTCATTCAGACGCTAAATAACCAAAGATGTTGATAAAACGTCGTAAAATAACCTACTAAAATACAAAAAGTAGGCAAGCAACGTGAAACAGTTACTGATAATACGCACTGCACTCCACTAGATAGCTGAGTGGTCGTTTCCCTCTCCTCTATCTGTAGCAGATCTGACGTATCGTCCTCTCCGATTCGACGTGCGGTAAACACAGCTCTCCCGCTCGGAAAGAGCGCGTGCGCTCGTTGAGCGCTGTTTGTGTAGGTATGATCTACATGCAGGACATGTATTTTCTTCCCCTTCACACAAACACATAGTAGCACATAGCGTGTCAAAATCCATTCAATAAATAATTATCTTGTTATATTAATTCTAATACAGAGATTTGAGCCCAAGTACAATCATTTAGTTCACTGGCTTAGTTCCGACGGTAGACTCGTTTGCCTGCTGATTCGAGTCTACTGTCGGCATGGGTTCGAGTCCTGCTTGTGCTGATTACCAGGTTGGATTTTATTTTTTCCGATGTTTTCTCAAACTGTAAGGCGATTGTCAGGTAATCACATGGTGACTCCTCGGCATTACCTCGCCAAACATAATCTCGCTATCACCAATTCCATAAACGCGAAATAACCTAGTAGTTGATACAACGTTGTTAAGTAACAGAATGGACAGTGGTCTACAGTTTACAGTTCACACACTGAATACTGTCATTTACAGTTGTACGTGTCATCGTTGTATTGTCAGTTTCATTAACCTTGCGTGAAGCGTACTTAGCTAAGTAAGGGAATTTTGCATACCGGAAGACATAAATTTTCTATTTAACTACACATCAGTTTGTATCAGTGCTAATGGCGTCAATGAAGATAACGAATTGGTAGTATAGTCCTGAGAGCGGCTCCTTTCTTGATAGCTGACTTATAATACTGGATGATTAATTTCAAGGGCCGTCCAGTGACTGTGCTGGCCGAGTGTAGTCAATGTGTAAGCTAAGCAGTCGTGAGGATCGGATGGCGCGATCTGTCAGAAATCTTTGCTAATTGATTTTCATATCCTTATCGTTGCAGCCTGCCTGTAATTAATAGTGCTCAAGTTCATATGCTAAAACCAGTTAAGTGTGAATGAAACCACGACCTTAACAGTAAAAAAAGTGTCACAGAGATAACGATTTTCTTCTCATGTTTTACACCTTTCGCAACAGTTCAATTCTTTTATTACGTTGCCAATTCTTTTTCTGTTTATAGTTTATTTACTTAAACCACAATTCAAGCGACATGGTACATAAATGAAATCATTTACTAAGTGTCCAAATGAAAAGAAAGCGGCCTGGTAGCTCAGTTGGTAGAGAAACGTAGATGTTTAGTAAGTCTATGAGAGAAACTGGCTATGTCAGCCTGCAGTCAAATTGAGTATCGGGTCTTTCCCGGGGTAAATGGCATTGGAATGTGTTGGCGATCTCAGCACCTCATTCTAGTCCCGAGCACATGAAAGCACTGTACTGTATCTCCATGCGCCTTCATGGCGAGTGTACCTTCACCAAGTAAGAAATGAACTTTTGTTTCCTGGATTGTATACAAAAGACAATATTTATAATCCCAGGTAATGACAAATCTGGCATGGAGGTAGAGTACAGTGCTTTCATGTGCTCGGCACTAGAATGAAGTGCTGAGATCGCCAACACGTTCCAATGCCATTTACCCCGGGAAAGACCCGATACTCAATTTGACTGGAGGCTGACATAGCCAGTTTCTTTCATAGACTTACTAAACATCCACGTTTCTCTACCAACTGAGCTACCAGGCCGCTGTTTTTTCATTTGGACACTTAGTAATTCATTTTATTTATGTTATATTCAACATCGACTTTCAATGGCCCGTGGGAAAATTAACATAAAATTAAATAACATTATGGATACAATATTATAATAATAATAATAATAATAATAATAATAATAATAATAATAATAATAATAATAATAATGTTTATTGCCAAAAAAAATGCAATGCAAAGAAATTGTAAATTAACAAAATTCTAGCACTCCCCTGAAAGAGTGTTCTCGAGCTCAGGGGAGGATTCGGTACATATTAAATTTACATTAATAAATTATAATAAAATAACATCTAAAAATTAATAATTACTTATAAAAATTGCTTACATACATTCTTAAATTTCAAACTGAAAATAGATGTGGGTATTTCTTTATTAATTTGTTATAAATTCTAGGGCAGATATTAGTGCTATGATTTAAAGCAGTGCTCGTTAAACACTTGGGTTCAGACAAACGTAGGGGCCTTTGGTTTTATGTTTGGAGTATATGATCGGAAATATATGTGATTTTTATGTATAAAATCTAATAATGCATTGACATAAATTTTCAAGACTTTAAATTCTAAAAACAATTTTTCGGTAGAATAATCAATAGGTTTTTTAGACACGTTTTAATAATTATTCTTCTCTGTAATAAATCTAGTGGATTAAGGTTAGTTTTATAAGTACTACCCCATCCTAATATTCTATATTGGGTTACAGACTGAAATAAGACAAGATAAACTGCACGTAGTACATCCATTAGTAAGTAATTTCGTAACTGAACAAAGTAATATACCATTCTACGTAATATGTTACAAAGGTAGTTGATTAGTTTGTCCCATTTCAGTTGTTTATCTATAATAATTCCTAAATAATTAACCTTCTGAAGGTTCATTTATAAGTGGACAATTACAGCATATTGGGAAATAACAAAATTGTGTAATTTAATGTTTAGGGGAGAATTAGGCAATTTATAAGATTTAACACTTAATGAAAAGGAGTAACTGTAGTTTTGAGCAGTGTTAAGAGAAAGAATATTCGAATCAAAGCATGCTTTTATTAAATTAAACCATTATTTGGGTTAAAATAAGTGTCGTGCCTAGTTTTCCCCCCAAACAATAATACTTTATCAACTGCGTAGGAATACAATACACCTTTGTGGTTTTGTGAATTAGTTGGTAATAAATCATTCATAAAGGTAAAATGTAGAAAATCTATGCAGTAAGTAGCAATGACACACTCCATGACCATATATTTTTGAGTTTCTCGTACAGTTAAGGACCTAACATCGTATATGTGCTAAGTTCCAAAAATAACTTTCTAAGACAGGGATGTCGAACAGCGCTCTCAAACTGTGAAACGATTAATACTGTTTCCTACCGTAGCTGAGCTGAAACGACAGTCAGTCAGCTCGCTGTAGCAGTGTTCTGTACGCAGTGTGTTTATCAACTCTGGCGGCTGGTATGGATATGGAACGACGATTCAATAGTGAATGGACAGATAAATATTTATTTATCTTAAAAGACGGAAAGGCACATTGCTTAATATGTAGAAAAGAACTTGGATACATTAGCCATCATAATATTAAAAGACATTTTTAATTCTACACGTCATGCTGAAGCTTATGGACCAGAAAAGTTATCCAGTTCCACTCGAGAAAAGGCTGTAGAACAATTAAAATCAAGATTGAATTCAGAAAACCTTCCATCATCATCGGGTGTTAGTAGAATAAGCTTGGTTCGTGCTAGCTACAAAATTTGTGAAATTATTGCAACGGCTTCAAAGCTATTTACTGACGGAGAATTTGTGAAAGGCTGTCTCATAGGTGTTGCAAAAGGGATATGTCCGGAATACGTTAATGATTTTAAATTTATATGTTTGTCTCGTAATATTGTTGGAGAGCGCGTATCATAAATGGAAGATAACTTGGAGGAACAACTGATAGCAAGAATGAAAACTTTCACTTATTACTCACTATAGCTCTCGATGAAAGTACTTGTTTACTGTCATTCGGCCGCACTGCCTGCTACCTGCGTTCAACCCTTGCACGGTAATGGAGAAGTGAAGACTCTGCAGTTCACAGCTCGAGAGCGCTGTTCGACATCCCTGTTCTAAGATATGATGAAAAACACACTGCGAAATGTGTATTGAGATACCTCGAACATCGTCTTTTGGCGCACGAATGTGTCACTTACAGTTGAATTGCGACAAAGATATTGTAGTATGTTATTCTCATATGGATGTTCCTCCCTTAGAGCGAATAAAATGAAATTTGAAAAATTGGCCTTGCCACACTTAGAATGTTAGGTCTTCAATTGTAGGTAGTGAACAGACTGTGGTTTATTTTACTGTATTCTTGAAACCACAAGGAATGCCACCGCGTGCTTAATATTGAATCACCAATAATGCTATTGCGAAATGCTGACTCGCCAAAATAATGCAATGGAACAATGTGAAATAACTCATGCAAAACTTAATAAAAGAGACAATATTAACTGGTAAAACAATAGATGTTTTTACCTCACGTATTCCTATGATAGGCCTGCCCACTAACGTACCTTTCGATTTTAAGCAACTCCAATTTCCAATGCTACTAGCATTCGTATTGACCATATTAAAATAAATCTCAAGGACAATCGCTCTGCGTTGTAGGTATTAACTTTGAAACTCCATGTTTTTCCACATTGTCAACTATGTGGCTTGCTCTCCAGAGGGCCCACCTAAACATTTATATAATAGGATGAAGAGTCCTCTGCAAGAATGATGGATGGATGTCATTGGAATACATTTTGCAGGAGAAGCAATTGAAAGTTTGAAATGCTTAGCGCTTAAAGCTTAACTGTGATTTTCCGATTATTACTGGACAATGACTATCAGTGTTAATGGCATATAACTCTCTATGTACATTCTATGTCTTAAGCTATGCATTGACAGTCTTGGTTCATTTTCATTTTCGACAAGAAAGTGACATCCATCATTCTTGCAGTGGACTCATCAGATGAGAGACGACATTAAGATATATGGATCATATGCGGAAACTAAGAGGAAGGCAGAAAATAGGAAAGACTGAAGAAAGTTGGATTTGCAGTGAAAGACCTCCCCATGGGCAGAACACTATGAATGAATGAATCACTGTAATAGAGTGGAAAACATGGAATTGAACGTATATCAAAAAGCTATTCAATAATACATTTTTCCATGTTGCTAATGTATTGTGTGGATATACGTAAGCCAACTGAAAATAACAATGAAGTAATTCTAAAATATATGTCTCTCAAAATATTGTTGTTCATGTACGAAACTGTATCTGTGTAACTATGTTACCAATGTAATATGTTAAGCCTATTGGAAAGAACAATCTGTTAATGTTTAAAATACGTCTAAAAATATTCTTCAGGTCCAAATATGACTTACTGCAAGATTGTATACTGTATCTGTATTCTGTATATAACATAAAAATAATTTTTCAAGTTATAATTAAAAAACCGGGTGTGATATAAGCGGGCGATATATAAATATATAGGTCTATATTGATTCTTTGGTACGACGGATGAAGAGGTACATTTTGGCTCATCATGACACCCCGGGGGTTCAGACTGGGAACAAGGAAATTCCCTAGCTGTCTTTGAAGGTCAAGTGAAAGCACACATAGACATGAAATTACATGAAATGTATGTCAGCACAGCTTTAAATCAATGTAGAACATTTTAGTCAACGCTATGCTGATGTATAAGGACTGAGGAGTGTTTTTGGTTTGCTAAACTTCTAGGCAATGATAATTAAAAACGAAAACAGTTGAACGTGTGGCACATGGTTGAATGTTTTCTTTTCTGTGCCTGATCTTCAGCTGTTTTAAATTGAGTTAACTCAGGCAGACATTTTGGCTAAGAAGGTCATTAATTCATGCGTGATACTATGAAAAGGTACTTCTTTAGGGACGAGAAAAACTTACTCAAGACTATTCGTTTTAGTTTCCTTGAGTGCCGGCATCTCCGAAAAATCTCTAGAGTGGTATATTATAATTTCGAGGTTATTATTTTTCAATGAATTAAGTATGTTTTTCCACCCATGTGTAGTGTAGGACGATATGGAATTTTCACTTTATTTTGTAGTGTAGGGTGGACATTAATAAGCCTAAATGTTGTGTCTCATTTTAAATGTTTCTTATACTAGATGACACTGCGCAGTTTTGCCCTACTTTACCGAGAATCATGGCATACAGCATTGAGGCTCCTGTGGGTGCTAGAGGAGTGTAATGCGTATGGGGCTTTGAATTCAATTTGAGCTTCGTTCATTTTAATGGAAAAGTATAATTTGGACATTAGTAATTTCGGGTAGTGATCTCTGAAAAAAATTCCATCAGGATGTAACAGATTAACTGTTCCTAATTTTCTCATGTGATAGAGGGCATGAAATTAAACATTTTTTCTTAATAAAGTAATGTCCGAAAATGCTTCCTTTTCAAGTGATAGTGGTATGAAGGAAAAAAGGAAGGAATATCAACTTGAAACGTTACTTTATTTACTTTCTATGGTTACACAGTACGAATCTTTCGAAATATCTGTGATCGATAAGGGCAAGAATAAGTCTAGCAACTAATTCTTCTGCTGTGTCGATGGATTTTTCATAAACAATTGATTTAGGAGTAATATGACCCCAAACACAAAACTCAACTGGAGTCATATCTGGGAAACGTCTTGCCAAGAAACTGGACCTGCTCTCACTATCCAACGCTTCGGAAAATGTACATTTAAATAATTTCGAGAACTTAAACCGAAATGTGCGAGTGCACCAACGTGTTGAAAGATAATGTTTTTCCGAATATTAATCGGGACATCAAGTAGCTCCGGAATATGCCGCCGAGAGTGTTGCTCCTCATAGATTCTCTTTGCCAAATTAGCATTGCTGTCAGCTGCTCCAAATGCCTTATGCATGTCTGCAAGTTCAATATTTGTATTTCGATGCATTTTAATACCATGAAATTAAATAAATAGATCTCAGAAACAGATATTTTGTGACATACAGCAACAAACTAACTTCAATTATTATTTCCATGGTAACAAAAACAGCTGAAACATAAATGCAGCCATAATGCGAGTGATGAGCTCTGTCTTTTATACGAAACATTTCTGGACACTACTTTATTAAGAAAAAAGTGTTTATTTTCATGTCTTCTATCACATCAGAAAATTAGGAATAGTTATTCTGTTACATTCTGTATATGTGTCTTAGGTAGATAGGCCTATTGCTTTTTATATGCTTCGGAATGAAAAAAAAAAGACTCAGGTTATCCCAAACACTTCTGCCTCAAAGCAAAACAAAATTAGGAGACTTAATAAGAGTGAGGAATAACAATGCAAACATCAGCGGCTGGACAAAGGGAAAGAAGCATTGAACGCTTTGAGCAACTTGCCGATAACAGAGTTCGAACTTAACAGTCTTGGGAAAGAGAAAATAGATCTGAACGTTCTCAGAGAATTAAAGAACAACGAGAGTTTATTACCAGAACTAGAGAGCGTGTCGATAGTTAGTACGCAGTAATAATATGTTAGCATTCCATTACGATCCAAATATTGATTATACTCTTTTGAATAATACTCTATGGCCCGAATTATTATTCTTTGAGCAAAAAATTTTTTTTCGTGCTATAGCAACTTATATGGGCTTAGTTAAGAATAAAATGAGATTTTTTGGAAATTTTCAATTTTGTATTTTTCAAAATCGGTTTGTGACTTTGAGGACACAGTGGGCTATAAGGTTATCATTTCGTACTCGTATTCCCAAAAAATGTTTATTCATTTTTTTGTTTGTATACAAGTGAATTGACAATAATAATGTGGTAAATATTACAGTACAGGTTAGAAGAAAAGTGATATAGATTTAAAAGAAAATCTGGATTGATTTGCAAACACGTAAAAGTTCTTTTCAGCATTCTGACAAGTGCGTCTATGTGGTATGGAATTCCAAGAAACATTTTCTGGTTGGTGTGAAGCACAGGTGGACTTCGCACTTGGAACACATAACTTTTGGAGTTCCACTACACTTCAGCTTTTTGCGTCCCCTCTTTTCAGAGAAATGTGTCCAATGTGCTACTTCATCCGTTCTCACTACTTTATCCGGAAAAGTTGCACTGGGTCCTCTATTTTTCTTTACATCAATTTCGGCCTGCAATGAGGAGAAATTTGATCTTCCTCGTTTCTTAGTCTTTCCTTTCTTCTCCTGACATAGGCAAGCTGCAACTGAAATTTTGAAGTCACGTAGACTGATCTGGTCCTTCGTGTTTACATTGCAGGATCTACAGCCTCTTCTGTAAAGTAATCATGCTTGTACCACTGTCAGATCCAACAAGTGGAAGACAATGCGATGGTACCATTTCTTGGACCGAATGGCTGTCCGATACAGGACTATAAGTGAATCCATAAGGTCGACACCACCCATAATTTGTTGTAATATATTACAAGAGAGGGGCACTGAACATCGATTATTGTTTTTTCTTTCCTGTCCCATCTCTGGACTGTAGTAGTAAGATACACCCCAACAAAAGTGCTCAGCAAATGAACTACTTTGTTGTCTTACCACTTCGTTGTCATGAGACTGATACCATTAATCTTCGTCATTTCTTCTACAGTTTCTCTTCCCTGCTACTTCATATCCTTATCAGAGGAAAACTTGCAGCCACAAAATCTATTTGGTCTTACAGTACCAAGGACAGAATACCAATCTTCACTAGTTCCACTTGCAACTGAATACTGGTAAACCAGTTGTCAAAATAAACTTTATGAAGATGATTTCGTGGCACTATTTGAGTGAGGCGAAGTATAACATTTCCTCTGATACCAAATCTGGTAAATTAGGATCATGCTCCACTGCACCACTATAAGTTAGAAATTATGCATTATACCGAATGAATCACACAATACAAAAGCTTTGTAGTCCCACTTTTTGGTTTGTTCTTCATGTATTGTTTCAGCCTATGTCTTCCCTTGAACGCTATCATTTGCTCATCAACACAAAGATTTTCATTCATAGGAATGGAGTTGAGATTCTTCACTAAGGAATCTAGAAATGGTCTTATTTTGTATAATTTGTCATTACTCCTTTCTACGTTTTCATTATTATTGAAGTGAAGATTAGACTTTATTTCCTCCCATCTATTGCGCGGCATTGTATCAGCGACTGCTGGAACTTCAGCACCTTCTTTCCAATACATTCTGGAACCTGGCAAGCCATATATTGCATATATTGACATATAAAAGCAGCAACCAATGAACTGCTCAATCTCTTCTAGAGAAAATTGTATTTGGTTTGTAGGATCAGGACTTGCTGCATAAAGGTTACTTTCATTCACCACATTGTTCAATATATTCTCATCCAATGGCTTTCTGAAATAATGTATAGGCTCATCAGGGCAGTTGGTTCCATCAGGAAGTCTCCCTTTCCATGGTTGAACTGGTTGTAATTGCCTAATTTTGTTTCACTTTCCAAGTAAAATCAACTGTGCCACCACATCTTTCTGAATAATTTCCTACTTGGGCATTATCGTTTCCATCATCACTAGCATCATCCAAAACTTGGTGGTGGTTACCGGCAACTTCCCCATTCTCATCTGTATCGCTTTCTGGAATAATTATATTTTCTTGGGTCCTAAGGTTCTGATGCACTTCCACATCTTCACTATCAGATGCTAAATCAGGGTCATCAGATGCGTAACCTCCTACAGTTTTCACTTTAGTTTCGCTTCTCTTGTTATGTCCATAAAACCTCTTTGGGTTCATCCCCGAATAGACTGTGTAAGAGAAATATTGACTGTGCTGTATTATATAGATGCACTACAGTGATAAGAAAATTACGCAAAATAAGGCTGAAAGTAAATATGTTATACCAACTATAAAATACCAATATTTTAAAATTTTACAGGTACTGTTATTAATTTTGTTTCAGTAATCACGAAATGATCATAAAAGACAATATAATATAATTATTGTTTAAAATTATAAAATTATATGAAGGCTCTGAATACAGTATAAATAGAAATAAAAAGAGGATTTCGACTGATCATTCTATATTTGCACTACCATGCTGCACGTGCATATCCTCAAACGTAGTAGCCCAATGTTGCATGAAAGACACAAACGTATATTTATGAAATAATGCAAGATAAAATCGATTAACTGAATTTTACATTGTATAAGTGTTAAATTTAATACTTACGAATACTGTGAATATTTTTTACCACTTAAATTCACAAATAAATATCACAAAAAATAAACATAAAGTTCGTCGATTTCACAACCTTCCCTCTGTGAGCAAACGCTAGCTTTCCTATGCTATCTGGTGAGAACAAATTACACTACTTATACAAACAAGGCATGGATTCTTAGCTGCCATACTGTGGCTCCAAAGACACACTGGGATACAGTGGTACTTCATCAGAAACGTATAAAAATTGAATAAAAAGGTATTGTTACTTTGAAGTCACGTTGGGCCATAGAGGGTTAAAATAAATAAAACATGCAATAACTACAATACAAAAAAGGGGGTCAGTTGAGCCAAATGTATTATGTTGCATTGCTGGGAAAGTTGTTCTTCCAGAGATTCAAGAGCCCCCACAATCAATTCAAAACTTAATTAAATGTCATTCATTCATAGTGTTCTGCAGGTCTTTCATTGCAAACGCAACATTTCCTATTTTCTGCCTTCCTTTTAGTCTTCGCATATGATCCATGTATCTTAATGCCGTCTATCATCTGATATCTTCTTCTGCCTCGAACTCTTATCCCGTTCACCATTCTTTCCAGTGTATCCCTCAGAAGGCAGTTTCTTCTCAATCAGTGACCAGCCAATTTCTTTTCCTCTTCCTGGTTAGTTTCAGCATCATTCTTTCTTCACCCATTCTTTCCAACACAGCTTCGTTTCTTATTCTATCTGTCCATTTCACACGCTCCATCCTTCTCCATATACACATTTCAAATGCTCCTAATCACTTCGTCGTAATGTCCATGTTTCTGACTCATATAAATGCTACACTCCACACAAAGTACCTCTCTGGTCTCTTTCTCAGTTCTTTCTCCAGAGGTCCGCGGAAGATGCTCCTTTTGCTATTAAAAGCTTCCTTGGCCATTGCTACTCTCCTTTTGAACTCTTGTCAGCAGCTCATGTCACTGCTTATAGTACACCCCAAGTACTTGAAGCTGTCCACTTGCTCTACTGTCTCATTTAGAATTCGCAAGTTTACCTTCTTTACTTTTCTTCCTATGACCATGATCTTCGTCTCGTTGGCATTTATCATCATTGCATACTGCTCCCAGCTGTCGTACTTCCATTACTAACGCAATTTTTAAACAATATAAGATAATATAACACCTTAGCCTAGCCGTCGACTGGCACCGTGAACGGCCGAATATTTGTTAGGCCGTATACGGCCGAATACCGGACGACCGGCAGAAGAGCCGATCGATCGTCCACTGGAGCCGACGCTTCGGGCGTCAATTATCAGTTGTATGTCCTCGTGCTACATGCATATACTTAATACATACATACATACATACATACATACATACATACATACATACATACATACATACAGCCAACGGCGTGGATCAGTCGGTTAAGGCGCTTGCCTGCCGGTCTGAAGTTGCGCTCGGGCGCGGTTCGATCTCCGCTTGGGCTGATTACCTGGTTGTGCTTTTCCGAGGTTTTCCCCAACCGTAACTTGAATGCCAGGTAATCTATGGCGAATCCTCGGCTTATCTCGCCAAGTACCATTTCGCTATCACCAATCTCATCGACGCTAAATAACCTCGTAGTTATACATACATACATACATACATACATACATACACACACAACCTCGTAGTTATACATGCATACATACATACATACATACATACATACAAATGTCTTTTAAGGAATGACGAAAATATAGGGTATATCCGATGCTTAGAGAAAGGTGTGGCCTGGGTAATTTTCATCATCTACGTCTACACAATAAACTTCTAGAGCATAGTGCTATGTTTTTCGATTACTATCGGATGAATGTTGATACATTTCAATAGCTATATTTTAAATGTAATTCGTCCATCAATCTCAAAATGGTCAAATTTCAGAGAAGTTGTACCACCTGAGAAACGTTTGTCAGTGATCTTAAGGTAAGTAGTACATGAATAATAATTTGTTAAGCCTTAAAAATTTTATTTCACTTGTTTAACGAAAAAAAAGAAACACACAAGAACTAATTAATTTTTCGGCGTTCATGGCGAAATTTATGGAAACAGTCATCACATGTTGCTCTGTTCGGCCGAATGAGACCGGAAAATCCCATCTGAATTGGATCGAATCGGCATTCGGCTGTCTTCGGCCGCGAACGGCCGAATAGGGCGAGTGTAATGGACGCAAGCCAATGCATTCTCTTGTTGTGGGATCATTCGGTCGTGTACGACCGTAAATGGCCGAGTTGTTATTCGGCCGAATTCGGTTCCAGTGGACGGCCAGCCTTATTCCAAGTGGCGTCGATTCGTGCGAAAGAAATACATGAAGGCAATTTTATGCCAGCGTTTGAAGTTCAAGGACAGAGTTATAATTTAATTGGAAGCCTTCTTACAGCTCTCAGATCTTGCAAATTATGTTTTGTTTCAGATGCTATTAGGTCAAATATAGTACTGTACCAAGCTTAAAAATAATTTGATTGAACAGTTCCAGAGATACAGTAGTAACAGTTACATTCATAGTATTAAATATAAATTTGAAAATAATTCAGGAGCAAATGATTTACAACTTATTGTAAGCTAATTATTCACTAAGTAATAACAAAGCTGTATTAGAAAATATAATAGATTTAAGTCAATAATATTTATTTGTAATAGTTCAGCGAAGCGCACGGACATTGCTAGTTTTGAAATGAAACTTGACATATTTTTACTGTCGACATAAATAAAATTGTTATTCTTCTGCATTAACCCTTAAATTGGCAAAACTTCATTTCTCACACTGGTTTATTAAACCTTGTCGGACTATAAAGAAAACAACTATCGCAATGTCCATATTTTATATGTTGCACAATATTATAATATTGTGAAATTTTAATTTTCCTACTATTTTTTTCTCTTGTTCTATTAAAATTATAGCATATAGCCTATTAACCTGTTGTATCCTATAGGATACTTTGTTAATTTAAGGGTTAAGTAACATATATTGGTATTTCGTCACTGTTATCGATATTGGAGATGTAATGTAACAAGTGACAATTGAAAATACTAACATACAGTAGCGTAATATATATTTTTATTGTATATATATTTATAACTAGCCGTACCCGCGCGCTTCGCTGCACTTGTTATAAATAAATATCATTGGCTTAAATCTGTTATATTTCCAAATACAGCTTTGTTATTGTTAGTTAATAATTAATGTATTATCAATTATAAATCGTTTGCTCCTGAATTACTCTCAAAGTTGTATTTAGAACTATGAATTTAACTGTTATTACCATGCAATAGGTTCTGGAGTTGTTCGATTAATTCTACTTTTAAGGTTGGTATTATGTTAGACCTAACAGCGTCTGAAATAGAATATATTTGTAAGAACTGAAGGTTGTTACTCTCAGATGGAAGAACGCTTTGTCACCAAACCATACTATTTGAAATAAGTTGTTGTACTGCCCTAAAATATGTAAAACGTGTGTTGATGACGGATGTACTACTATAAGTACCTACCTAAGTTTTTAATTGGCTGTGAGGGCTCTTGAATCTCAGGGAAAAAAAAAAAAAAAAAAAAAAAAAAACTTTTCCAACAACGCAACGTATTCAAGACTAATTTACAAACATGTTAAACGAATTATTCTTGCAACGAAAACGAATGCTCCCTAGACCAAATAGTCGTATTTTAATTATGTAATTACTTCATAATTTCATCTGGTATGACGTTATGACTGAGGTACCTATGTTGTTAATTGTTTTTATTGTAACATTCGGCAATAACTGACCGAATATATAAGATCTCGCGCTCAAAGGGGTGGGGTTTGGTGTTTGAGATGGCCTACAAACCACAAGTCATGCTAAAGATGTGGGTTTGTTAATTATTCAATATGGAGCATTGTGCACTATTTAGAACTGTTACCTCCTATACATTATCCTAGCTCACCCAAATACGTAATTAAGTAATATGTACTGTTATGTTACTGAAAAATTAATACTTAATATGTGCTGCGTGTATATTTGTAAAATTATTCCATCTATGACATTCATTCTTTCATAAAAAACGCAACGCAAGTCAGACATCAAATTTCAGTACGGTACCTCCAAATAGCATTAAATTTAACTACAGTACATATAGCTAATTATTAGTTTCGACAATATAATAAAGTTTTCTGTGAGTAAGGTTCTGTTTAGTCTTACCTTATATGCATTTGTGCCCAGTCCTCGATTCACCCATGAGCTTCTGTAATGACATAATGCCTCCGTCCATCTAAAGGAACTACATTTTCCAGTGATGAAAGAATTATTTAAATCCATTATATAGTTTCCTGAGATTGCCTCATACAAACACACAAATACTCTCTCTTTATAATATAATAATATTTAGTATATTATATACACATCATAAATCATCCTTATATTAATGCGATTGTTGTCCAAGGACTCCAAGGCCGCCTTAAATAAATGCAGAGTCATTTGTTTTATCTTTTATCGATGCCTATTATTATTCGGTTGAGAAGCTTTTGTCATCTAGTCTGCTGTCAAAAAATCTGAAAGTTAGAATTTATAAAACAGTTATATTACCGGTTGTTCTATATGGTTGTGAAGCTTGGACTCTCACTTTGAGAGAGGAACAGAGATTAAGGGTGTTTGAGAGTAAGGTTCTTAGGAAAATATTTGGGACTAAGAGCGATGAAGTTACAGGAGAATGGAGAAAGTTACACAACGCAGAGCTGCACGAATTGTATTCTTCACCTGACATAATTAGGAACATTAAATCAAGACGCTTGAGATGGGCAGGGCATGTAGCACATATGGGCTAATCCAGAAATGCATATAGAGTGTTAGTTGGGAGGCCGGCGGGAAAAAGACCTTTGGGGAGGCCGAGACGTAGATGGGAAGATAATATTAAAATGGATTTGAGGGAGGTGGGATATGATGGTATAGACTGGATTAATCTTGCTCAGGATAGGGATCAATGGCGGGCTTATGTGAGGGCGGCAATGAACCTCCGGGTTCCTTAAAAGCCAGTAAGTAAGTATTTTAATCTGACCATTATACAAAAAGCATTGTTATTTTAAAACGGATATATCTCGTCATATGGTAATGCAGAATTCCTACACGGAAATAGTATGTACTTCGGTACATCACAGTAATATTAGCCCTATCAAAATTTTGCATAGAATAAATCTTACCAGAAATCGTTTTTAAAGAAACTTTTGTTATGTAATATTTTTCATAAACTTCAATAATAAGCGAGATATTTCGATTTATTTAATGAAGGCCCCCTTGTAACCCCCATATTAAATAAAGTATTGTGATGGCCACGCGAGATTCGATCTCACGACCGACGGAGGAAGGGCTAAGTCGGCCGTGTTTTGGGCGGGTTGCGCGCGCATCTGCTTCCTGGGGCATGTGCTAAGGCGGAGAGAGGAGAGAGAGCGACCGCGGCAGAGAGGGAAGATATCCAGATTATTCGAGAATGCCATCCTGACATCCGTGGAAATCTTCTAGGCACCTGTCGATTATTCGAGATCGCGAACTCTCCAGAAACTATGGTTTGGTTATAAAAGAGAAGACGCAAGTTAACTTTATTCAGTCAGTAAGTCAGTGTTGTTACAGTCAGTGGACAGCAGCCAGTCTTGTGTAGCAATGAAGCCAGCTTCGAGACCGAAGTTCGACTTGAGTTGTGTCCGTAACTGTAGAGCCGGAAGTCCTGAGTTTGAGTGCAGTGGACCGCAGTTGGAGGGACCTGAGTTCGAAGTTCAGTGGACTGTCTCTAAGGTCTGTGGTTCGAGATACTGTGAACTCGAGTGACTGAGCTAGAAGAACTGTGAACTGACAGTTCTGATTTGTAAATAGTGCTTTGTGAACATTAGTTAAAATTAACGGTTCATTGTTGTTCTCAATAATCCAAGTAAATTGTCATTGTCGTCTGTGGAGTGCAATAACGAATACTGTGTTGCTGTGTGGAGAGCAAATCCCATTGTTGACGGGAGTGGAATTAAATTGTAGAAAGTGAAGAGTTATTGTTGTGAAAATAAAACTACATTGTTGTTTAATATAAAATTTGAATGCCGTATAGCCTATAATCTAAATTACAACGAACTTAATTTATATTCCAATTTTCATATAAATCGGTTCAGTCATTATCGCGTGAAAAGGTAACAAACATCCAGACAGACAGACATACAAACAAAAATAAAAAAAAGCGATTTTCGGTTTCAGGGTGGTTAATTATATATATATATATATATATATATATATATATATATGTTAGGACCAATTATTTTTGGAAAAGCGGAAATTACCAGAAAATTTCGGCTACAGATTTATTATTAGTATAGATGCAATATATTGTTACGGTCTTACTAATAAACCGTGTATAGTTTTTATACGAGACTTACGCAGCGTTGAGACAGAAAACGTTACTAATAAACCACGCATGGATGTATAAACAATCTGTAACTATACAATGCCCATGTATTGTGGGTCCCTATCACCACGGCATGGCGCGTCCTCAGGTTGCGGATAGAGGAGACGGCCTCCAGATATGGAGGGTAGCTGCGAATATATTGAATAAGCAGTCGTGGACAGCCGATATGGGGTGGTCCTTCAGCTTGGGGGTTGGGCGAAGGGCTAACAACCCATCACCGTAAAAAACAGCTTGTTACGCATCCCTATAATAAGCCTTGGAATAGGACTGATTCTCTGGCACGACCACAGCAAAGGAATAAGGTTTTGAGATTTGGCACTTGGAACGTAACTAGTCTTTATAGAACAGGATGGGTAACATTAGTAGCAAAAGAACTAGCTAGATATAGAATAGACTTCGTAGGAGTACAGGAGGTTAGGTTAGATGGGAATGGCATATCACAAATAGGAGATTACTTGTTGTATTATGGGGAAGGAAACAATAATCACCAATTAGGAACAGGATTCTTTGTTCATAAAAGAATAAAATCAGCAGTAAAAAAGGTCGAATTTATCAGTGACGATATTTAGTACTTAAGGGTAGATGGTGCGACATCATAGTTATAAATGCTCACGCCCCTACAGAAGAGAAAGACGACCATATAAAGAATAGCTTCTATGAGGAATTGGAACATACTTTTGATCAGTTCCCTAGATATCACATGAAAATTTTATTGGGGGATTTCAATGCTAAAGTAGGACGGGAGGATATTTTTAGACCAACTATTGGAAAAGAGAGCCTACATGCAATTAGTAGTGACAATGGAGTTAGATTAGTCAACTTTGCCACATCGAAAAATTTAATTGTCAAAAGTACAACATTCCCCCATAAGGATATACATAAATATACTTGGACTTCTCCAGATGGATTGACACACAACCAAATAGATCACATCTTGATAGATAAACGGAGACATACTAGTATAGTAGATATTCGAACTTTCAGGGGTGCAGACTGTAATTCTGACCATTATTTGGTGATTGGAGAATTAAGAGAAAGATTATCAGTAGCCAAGCGAGTAGAGCAACAAGTTAATATTACTAAATTCAATATTTTGAAATTAAAGGACGAGGAAGCTAAGCAAAATTATCAGGTCGAAATTTCGAATAGGTTTGCCACTTTAGAAAGTTCCGACGAAGTTGAGAAAGAATTAGATGTTAATAGTGTGTGGGAAAATATCAGAGATAGTATCAAAATTGCAGCTGAGCAGAGCATAGGTTATTATGAAACTAAGAAAAAGAAACCGTGGTTTAATGAAGATTGTTGCATGGTAGTAGAAAGAAGGAAACAGGCAAAATTGAAATTCTTACAGGATCCAGTTGAGGAGAAGAGAGATAATTATTTCAATGAAATGCGGGAAGCAAGTCGTACACTTAGGAATAAAAAGAGAGGTTACTTGAAGGAAAAACTGAATGAGGTAGAAACAAATAGTAAGAATAAAAACTTTCGAGATTTATATAAGGGTATAAAAGAATTTAAGAACGGATATCAGTCAAGGGTAAACGTGATCAAGGATGAGAATGGTGATTTGCTTGCAGATTCTCCATCAATCCTAAACAGATGGAAAAACTATTTTGCGCAACTACTAAATGTACATAGGCCAAACAGAAATGATCGGGACGAAATTGAAATACAAACTGCTGAGCCATTTATACCCGAACCCACGCTTTCAGAAGTCGAAATTGCGATAGAAAATCTGAAAAAAGTACAAGTCTCCAGGTATCGATCAAATTCCAGCAGAATTAATACAAGAGGGTGGAAGTGCATTATATAGCGAAATTTATAAACTTGTACTTGCTATTTGGGAAAAGGAAATTGTACCAGAACAATGGAAGGAGTCCATAATTGTACCTATTTTTAAAAAGGGAGACAATACCAACTGTGGTAACTTTCGAGGAATATCACTTTTGTTGACGTCGTACAAAATTTTGTCCAATATTCTTTTGAGAAGATTAACTCCGTACGTAGATGAAATTATTGGGGTTCATCAGTGCGGTTTTCGGCGTAATAGATCGACTATTGATCAGATTTTTTGTATTCGACAGATAATGGAGAAAAAAATGGGAGTATAAGGGTACAGTACATCAGTTATTCATAGATTTCAAAAAGGCATATGACTCGCTTAAGAGGGAAGTATTATATGATATTCTTATTGAATTTGGTATTCCCAAGAAACTAGTTCGATTAATTAAAATGTGTCTCAGTGAAACATACAGCAGAGTCCGTATAGGTCAGTTTCTATCTGATGCTTTTCCAATTCACTGCGGGCTAAAGCAGGGAGATGCACTATCACCTTTACTTTTTAACTTCGCGCTAGAATATGCCATTAGAAAAGTTCAGGATAACAGGCAGGGTTTGGAATTGAACGGGTTACATAAGCTTCTTGCCTATGCGGATGACGTGAATATGTTAGGAGAAAATACACAAACGATTAGGGAAAACACGGAAATTTTACTTGAAGCAAGTAGAGCGATCGGTTTGGAAGTAAATGCCGAAAAGACAAAGTATATGATTATGTCTCATGACCAGAATATTGTACGAAATGGAAATATAAAAATTGGAGATTTATCCTTCGAAGAGTTGGAAAAATTCAAATATCTTGGAGCAACAGTAACAAATATAAATGACACTCGGGAGGAAATTAAACGCAGAATAAATATGGGAAATGCGTGTTATTATTCCGTTGAAAAGCTCTTATCATCCAGTCTGCTGTCCAAAAATCTGAAAGTTAGAATTTATAAAACAGTTATATTACCGGTTGTTCTGTATGGTTGTGAAACTTGGACTCTCACTCTGAGAGAGGAATATAGGTTCAGGGTGTTTGAGAATAAGGTGCTTAGGAAAATATTTGGGGCTAAGCGGGATGAAGTTACAGGAGAATGGAGAAAGTTACACAACACAGAACTGCACGCATTGTATTCTTCACCTGACATAATTAGGAACATTAAATCCAGACGTTTGAGATGGGCAGGGCATGTAGCACGTATGGGCGAATCCAGAAATGAATATAGAGTGTTAGTTGGGAGACCGGAGGGAAAAAGACCTTTAGGGAGGCCGAGACGTAGATGGGAGGATAATATTAAAATGGATTTGAGGGAGGTGGGGTATGATGATAGAGACTGGATTAATCTTGCACAGGATAGGGACCGCTGGCGGGCTTATGTGAGGGCGGCAATGAACCTTCGGGTTCCTTAAAAGCCATTTGTAAGTAAGTAAGTAACTATACAATGGGAATTGCTTTGCAGTAGTTATATATACGAAACCCCTTGTTTAAGTGTTGTATATAGAGAAAAAATGGCCGCCCCTCTAACAGCTGTTCGTATCGACTGTCATTTTATGATGATGGATGCCCTGTAACCACAGAAGAACACACCAAAGAGCACAAAATAAGTAGAATATTATTGCTGTAGCTTGTTCTCTTTGACCAAAATATAATGTGGTAATCGATCAGAGCCAGTTGTACTATCGATTCTTAACACGACACACTAGAGCCCTCTACCGGATGCAATAGAGAACCTCAGATATTCTATTATCTTTCGTAATGAAGTAATGACGAAACTATGACGTAGCTGTGTAACAGTTATACTGTTATACACGACGTATGTAGTGATTATTAGTAAGGAATTTACACACGACTTATAAACGAGCTACTCATTGTATAAGTATAAGAGAGTTAAACGTCTGTATATAGAGTTTTTATTAGTAAGACCGTTATTGTAAATGAAGGATAAAGCAGTGATGTATTATTGAGAAGGAGTTCAGGTACCGGTAGGTCTATTTTCATTGCTACTGAAGTACGTGTCATTGATATTTATATCATTTTGAATACATACTTCGGCAACAAAGAATTTATTTACTGTTCAATGCTCAAATTTAGAGTCCATGTTTGGTATGGCGAATGTAGTTGAACAGTTAACAGTTAATAAAGAACAGGGTAGATGTACAAACGCACATACTTGTCTCAACATGCAGCTTAAATGTTAGGGTCGTTTAAACCTTAATGTAAACTTGCACATTTTTTTGTGCGCCTGCGTAAGTGAAAAAGTTTGGCTTGAGAAAATTTAGATCGTTTCTGAAAGCGAACCCAGATTTTTTTTTTTTCAAACAAGTAACCTTAGTTTATATATTTTACGATTTAACGAAAGCAAACATTGCTCAACCGTCAACACCAAAACTGGCTATCTCCGTTTTTCTCGCTAGAAAGACGGGTCAGTAAGCGGTTCATGTGGTTTTCTGTATTTGAATCTTAGAAATAGAAAGTAGTCTTATAGACGAGACGAGAATTCGAATCAGACGTGTTGCGTTAGTACAGCATTGGGACATAGAGGGAAACCTAAACAATTCACTGGGATTTATTTTGAAAACTTTCGTACGCTGGCAATAAATTGGCAGCTTGATAAAAGCAAACATTGCTCAACCGTCAACACCAAAACTGGCTATCTCCGTTTTTCTCGCTAGAAAGACGGGTCAGTAAGCGGTTCATGTGGTTTTCTGTATTTGAATCTTAGAAATAGAAAGTAGTCTTATAGACGAGACGAGAATTCGAATCAGACGTGTTGCGTTAGTACAGCATTGGGACATAGAGGGAAACCTAAACAATTCACTGGGATTTATTTTGAAAACTTTCGTACGCTGGCAATAAATTGGCAGCTTGATACTGAAGACAGTGTACCATATTTCTATCGCGTGACTCGTTAGAGAACGAGAATGAGAAATTTATTGATGTCAGTTGTGGAGCCATCAGAACATGTGTTCACGCGCACGGGATTATAGAATTCGTACATTCATCAGTACTTATATCCGCAATACTCTAGCTTGCGAAATTTGTATGTGCAAAACAATAAGTGCACGTTCATATGGGCGTGTAAATCCGAAGACGAACATAAGCGCGAAATGACAGAAAATTGCGTGAGCCCATAAGCGCAAATATAATCTCGCTTATGGGCTGAAGTCGTGCACTCCGAAATCCAAGATTATGGGCTGATAATTTTTAATTGGTTATGTAACGACGCTGTATCAACAACTAGGTTATATAGCGTCGATGGAATTGGTGATAGCGATATGTTATTTGACGAGATGAAGTCGAGGATTCGCCATAGATTATCTGACATTCATCTTACGATTTGGGAAACCTCGAAAAAAATCCAACCAGGTTATCAGTCCAAGCGCCTTAGCTGATTGAGCTACGCCGGAGACTTGTTATGGGCTAATAATTTCTCTGCTGATAGGCAAAGGAAAGTATCTACTATGAATTTCCAATAGTGGCCATTTAAGTATTTTGAACATCAACATATAGGGGACACAGGGCAAAGTGTGTACTTCCAAGGTCGTGTTCCAGTGGCGTGATAGAGGATGTAGATGCCTTCTGTGAACTGTTCAGGATAGCTCCTCATCGAAAAGCATCCCAATTTTCCGATTTTGTACTAACACATACATTGCATTCCAGAGGTCCTTGCTTCGATTCCGGACGATCAACCTGACTGTGGTTTTTCCGTGGATTTCCACAGTTACTTAGACAAATGTCGGGATGGAATTTTCATTGCCACAGTCCATTTTCCTTCCCCTTCCTTGTAGAAAAATAATTTAGAGTTCATATCACATCATTTATCTGCTTCATCTCATTCCTTAGACATATTCAGGTCAAGACGCATGTCTTTATCCGCTTTCGGGAGGGGGCGTCCTCTCCGCAACCGTTCCCGGGTTCCCTGCCTTCCGCAATATCTCTGCTAGGATTCATTCCTTAAGAGCAATTCCAAGGCGCTTCGATACCTTAGAAGGGCTCACCTTGGCGGTATGAACTTAGAGCGGAGAGGGTAGGAGGCCCCCATTGGGTGAGCGGGTGAGGGGTCACATGCGGCCAGTGGGTTGGTACACCTTCGTCCTAATTCGCCCGTAACCACCGTGACCGAACCTAACCTAACCTAACACAACACAACACAACACATACATTCAAAGAGATATTTGCAGATTTCCAACGTAGTTTTGAGCTGAGCCTCCGATAACCTCCCGTCGCATACGAATACAGCAGAGTTATGCCATAAGCATCTGAAATACTTATTCCATGTATCGTATCCCTCTTTACTCGTACATACAAACATATTAAATGAATTACTCGGAAATTTACTATCAGATGAAATTACAACGATCACGGATCATAAGAACACAACAAAGGGTAAGAGAACAGTTCGCCAAGAAAGCCTGGAATGATTATATAAATAAACATATAACCCAACTGCAGTTCCAGTTTAATCTTCAACACATTAAGATGTAGAAGCTGCCATAATCACAAAGAGGTTTTCTTATAACTTGAATGAGTTATTTATGAAAGAGCCTAAGTCGCTAATTTTATGAAAATGAGTTTTTAATGGAATACTGCTCTTTGGGTGTATATACATCGATTTAGATATGTGGAGAACCAAATCTCGCACTTTAATCTATACTAATAATAAATCTATAACCGAAATTTTTCTGGTAATTTTCTATTTTCCAAAAATAATTGGTGTCAACATGTAAATTAATCATCCTGAAACCAAAAATGGCTTTTTTTTAATTTTTGTTTGTATGTCTGTCTGTCTGGATGTTTGTTACCTTTTCACGCGATAATGGCTGAATCGATTTATATGAAAAGTGGAATATAAATTAAGTTCGTTGTAACTTAGATTAGAGGCTATATGGCATTCAAACTATTTTATTTAAAAGGGGCCTTAATTAAATAAATCGAAATATCTCGCTTATTATTGATGTTAATGAAAAATATTACATAGCAAAAGTTTCTTTAAAAACGAATTTCCAATAAGTTTTATTCTATTAAAAATTTTGATAGGACTAATATTACTATAATGTACCGAAGTACATGATATTTCCGTGCAGAAATTCTGCATTACCATATGGCGAGATAATTCCCGTTTTAAAATAACAATGCTTTTTATGTCATGGCCAGGCAGATTAAAATACGAGTAATAAAGATAAAACAAATGACTATGCATTTAATTTAAGGCGGCCTTGGAGTCCTTGGACAACAATCGGATTAATATACGGATGATTTATGATGCGTTTATAATATACTAAATATTATTATGGTATAAAGAGAGAGTATTTGTGTGTTTCTGTGAGGCAATCTCAGGAAACTATTTAATGGATTTAAATAATTCTTTCATCATTGGAAAATGTAGTTCCTTTAGATGGACGTAGGCATTATGTCATTACAGAAGCTCATGAGTGAATCAAGGACTGGGCACAAATACAGATAAGGTAGGACTAAACAGAACCTTACGCACAGAAAACTTTATAAGTTGTCGAAACTAATAACACTAGCCAACAGTGAAAATGTAACTGCGATGAAGTAAATGTTTGTGAACTATATCGACTACGCTGCTAACGAAAACGACAATCAAAAACTCGAGTTTGCCCTCGTTTCCAAGTTAAATGGGGGTGCATTTAATTATATTTAATTACTAGCCGTACCCGTGCGCTCCGCTGCACCCGTTAGAAATAAATATAAAGTAATTACATAATTAAAATAGGACATTTGATCCAAGGAACATTCGTATTTAATAGAAGGATAAATCGTTTATTCTGTTACTTAATTTAAATTGTATTAAAAAATTAAAATGCAATCATTTTGATCTAGTGACCACTCATTTGGTCATAAAAATTATTTTAGGAAATACAGGAAACGAATTCCTATCAAGTTTTCTGTGCATAAGAAGCTATTTTAATCTTACCTGTCCTCGATTCACTCAGAAGTTACTGTAATAACATTATAGCATTATGTCCATCTAGAGAAACTACACTTTCCAATGGTGAATTAATAATTAATTATACAAATCGGTTAATTTAGATTCCGATATTACTTCATACAAACACAGAAACATTCTCTGTAAGCCATGTTTCATAGCATTCGATTGTTTTTCTCCAAGGCCCCTTATAGACGGAGTCATTTGCTTTTTATTTCATTACACCGCCTTAGATGGCGTTATTGTAATTTTGAAACTCATTTATATCATTAAATATCAGTCCTATCAAAATTTTGCATGGAATAAAACTTATCGGAAATTATTTTTAAAGAAACTTTTGTTATGTAATATTTTTCATGAAAATTAATAATAAGGGAGATATTTCGATTTAATTCAAGCCCCCTTATAACCCCCTTTTAAATAAAATATTTTGAATACCATATAGCCTAAATAATAAGTTACAACAAATTTAATTTATATTCCAATTTTCATATAAATCGGTTCAGCCATTATCACGTGAAAAGGTAACAAACATCCAGACAGACAGACAGACAGACAGACATACAAACAAAAATTAAAAAAAGGCGATTTTCGGTTTCAGGGCGGTTAATTATATATGTTAGGACCAATTATTTTTGGAAAATCGAAAATTACCAGAACAATTTTGGCTACAGATTTATTATTAGTATAGATAACACTGGCAAAAAAAAAAAAATGTTTCCTGCAATTTATGAGTCAGTTCTTACTAATTTTGGCTTGAGAAAAACGAATGTGACAATGAAAAATTTGTCTTAGCTCTAGTTTCTGTGATACACAATACGGGGAAGTATTTCAGTCTTGTGAGTTCTGGAGGATCCCTACACGAAGACCAGTAGTAATTCGCAAACACTTTCATTCCAACGGCCCTGATATCTTTGTTCCATAACAGAAATATCCTAATGGAATCTTTCTCCGTGTTCATCACTGACAGCTCCACACATAGGAGGGAAAAAGTCTAGGTGAGAATGGAAAAAATGGATTTTAAGGGACATGTTGCATCCGAGTTGATGGTATTTTTGCAGGAACACTGTCACCAATTGAGTGTAATTATCATTTCTTTTGTTGCCTAAAAATCCATAAATAATTCTCTTGAATGCTTCCCAACCTTCCTTTTCTTTCCCCTCCAAAACTTGGTCAAATGCAGGATTCTTTACAAGTTCTCGAATTTGTAGCCCGACAAAAATACCCTCCTTAACTTTGGTATCACTTAATTTCTGAAATTTCTCTCTTACGTACTTAAAGGCCTGTCCTTCTTGGTTCATACTTTTAACAAAATTTTTCATCAAACCCAGCTTAATATGCAGGGGTGGAAGAAGAACATCTTTTGGGTCCACGAGAGGCTCGGCAATGACATTTTTCTCGCTAGGATTAAGATTTCCTGCAGGGCAGTCTGCTTGAATATAATGTGATTTCCTATCCCTGCTCTCCCACATAATATAAAAAGCAGCAATATTTTGTGTACCCCAGTTGCATTCCTAAGAGTACAGCAATAGCTTTTAGATCACCACAGATTTTCCACTTGTGTTCATGATATTTGATTGAGTCGAAGAGGTCTGTCATATTTGCATAAGTGTCCTTCATGTGAACTGCATGACCAATAGGAATAAAAGGAAGACGTTTGTGAAGTAATACAGCTTTCAAACTAAGCTTGGAGGAGTTTATGAATAGCCTCCATTCAGTTGAATCATGGTTCAATTTCAAACATTTTATCAAGCCATTAATGTCGCAGCAAACAACAAGATTGTTTTTCTTCCCAAAAAAGGGAAGCAGATCCCTGTGACGTTGTCTGTACTGTGAGACCCTGACATCACGTTCGAGAAGATTCCATTGCTGTAGTCTAGACCCTGGAATTTCTGCCTTCTCCTTTGACAGGTCAAGGTCTCTAATGAGAGCACTCAATTTCGCTGGACTCAGTCTGTGCGGTTTATCATTTTTTCCTCAAAATCGATATATTAGGAAGGCGTACAGGCTGTACTTTGGCTGTGAAATCATGGACCAGGACAAGCCCTGGGCTCCTCATGTATGTTGCATATCTTTTGTCTCGAGTCTTCATTCGTGGTTGAATCGTAAAAATCTTCCATGGGTTTTTCTATACTCATGATCTGGCGTAAACCATCAAACCGTATGAATGATTGTTACTTTTGTATGACAACTCTAACACATGGTATTTCCAAGAAGACTAAGTCTTCCTTGACATATCCTAACATACCGTCGCCATGCGACCGGTGCCTCACGGAGATGAACTGCCTGTTCCTGTCCCACCTGATAGTGATAGTGATAAAGTTGAGGACGGCAGTGAAACTAGTGCTGCACCATCACCTTCAAAACCCAGTTCTTCGATAGATGCTGATTTTGTGTGTAACGATGAGTGTACAGAGATTCACAAAACACAGTGTGAACTTAATGGCGTATTGCGAGATCTTGAATTGCCGAAAGGTAAAGCTGAACTGTTGGCGTCAAGACTACAACAGTGGAATTGTCTTGATAAGACGGTAAATGTGACTGCGTTCCGTAACCGCCATATGACATTCCTTCCATTTTTCGAACGTGAAAAGAACTTTGTATTTTGTAGTGATGTACAGGGACTAATGGCAGCTATGTCCATTGACTATAAAAGTTATGAGTGGAGGTTGTTCATCGACTCCTCCAAAGTAAGTCTCAAGTGTGTGCTGCTGCATAATGGCAAAGTATTACCATAAATTCCGATTGGGTATGCACCTTACATGAAAGAAACTTATGATAACATGAAACAATTGCTATTGCGATTGAACTATGACAAGTTTAAATGGCAGATTTCCGGGAATCTGAAAGTCATATCCACATTACTTCGGCTACAACACGGCTACACCGAATTCTGTTGCTTCCTGTGCCTCTGGGATACCCGCGCCAAAGCACTTCATTATAAAAAGAAAGATTGGCCTAAGCGTCAATCACTTGAACCAGGATCTCACAATGTTATGCACGAGCAACTGGTCGAATCCAAGAACATAATTCTCCCTGCTCTTCATATAAAATTGGGCCTAATGAAAAACTGGGGAAACATTTCTCTATTTGTACGAGAAATTTCCACGTCTTAGTGAGGCGAAAATAAAAGAGGGGATTTTCGTAGGTCCCCAGATACGCAAACTGTACAAAGATGAACATTTCAACATCATCCTGAGAGGTGATGAAAAGTTAGCTTGGGATGCCTTTGTTCAACATACTTTCTAGGAAATAAGATGGCAGAAAACCATAAGGATCTTGTGGCAAATCTTCTGCACTGTTACAATAGACTGGGGTGCAACATGTCCTTAAAGATACATTTCTTACATTCCCACTTGGACTACTTCCCTGACAACTGTGGTGCTGTAAGCGACGAGCACGGGGAACGCTTCCACCAGCAAATTTCGGACGTGGAAATGAGATACCAGGGAAAGTGGAGTGCATCAATGTTAGCCGATTACTGCTGGACACTAATCAGGGAATCACCAGCAGAAAACTACAAACGCCAGGCAAAGCGGTTGCGCCTTCAGTGGCCTTCCCCCGAGGGATAACACCAAGGTAAATACGTGCAATAAGCTTATATAGGCAATAACGTATAGTTAACATGACTTCAAAACGAGAACTAATCTTGCATTTTCACTATCATTTTCATTATCAACACACCCGAAAACATAAAGATTAGCTGTTTTCATTCCAGTTACACAAAAAAAAAAAGTAAAATTTTGTTGGCTATATGTCCTACAGTTAAATTTAATGCTATTTGGAGGTACCGTACTGAAATTTGATGTCTGATTTGCGTTGCGTTTTTTGTGAAAGAATGAAAGCCAGAGATGGAATAATTTTACAAATATACACGCGGCACGTATTAAGTACACTGCTCAAAACAATTAGAGGAACACTATGATTTATTTGAATATTTTTTCATTGGATAAAGATATAGACATGAAATTAATAATGTATATTATTTATGGCCACATTTATCTCCATGTCAATAAAAACAAATGAATAATGTCAACAAAGAACTTATTAAAACATTGCACTATGAAAGAAATTGAATCTTGTCCTTACTTATCAAACTTAAACACCCGTTATAGTATCGTGTATGGCCTCCACGACTTTCGATGACAGCTTGGCACCTTCGTAGCATGCTCCCTATGAGATTCTGTATTTTCTTGGGGGATATTCTCTCATTCCTCCTTTAGAGCATCTCCAAGTTCCTGCAGGGTTTGTGGAGCTTGATGTCGGTTCCTAACTTTCGTATCCAGAAGAACCAATAGGGTTGAGATCTGGGCTGATCGCTGGCCACTCCATTACCTCAAATTCATTCTCCCTTAGGAAATCCTTTGTGACAGCCACAGAATGTGCCCTGGCATTATCCTGAACAAACAGAAATCCAGAGCCCACTCCAATGGTAGCACGTACTAGATGCTCTTCTAGAACGTCTTGCAGGTTAGAATCTTCATAGACTCTTCATTTTATAGTAATGTTTAATAATAATAATTTCAACATTGATATTTGGCGAAAGAGTAATTATTTATTTTTAGTAGAATTTGAGTCTATTTTTAACTTAAATATCTGAAAAATTATGTTGTGTGTTACACATGTAGCTAAGCTTAATTGCTGCAAAACTATCGATGTGTCATCCCAAGGTAGGATCTTAGACCATTTGCACAGTGTTCACTCAATACATGAGCAGGATATATTTCTGAATGATCTAATCGAGGTTTAAAACATTAAAAAAAGGTGACGAAGGAAAGGTAATAATTCTGGGCAGAGATCAAATTCCAACAAGTTTCATGTTTTGATGGATGAGAATGTACAATCACTGCTTCACCGTTTATTGGCGGATTTTAACAAACATATTTATTTGGTTCACGAGGCTCTACAATAATTTTGCCCATCCAGAATGTGTGTTCAAATGGAAAGATGGAGATCAAGGAAGAGAAGATAGGAGACATAAAGAAGACAATGAGATATATAGATGACGAAAACAAGAAATGGTATGAAGAAATAATTGCCTGGAAACGGTCTTAAGTCTGGCCTCATTTCCATCACAGTACAGATGCACGGAATTAACGCTTAAATGGACACCTTGAGAGAATAAAATAAGTTCAATTTGCACAAAAATAGTACATACTTGTGTTTTATTTAAAAAAAGTGTATTAAAAAACTTGTCATTAAATATTTGTTTTGGAAAGAGGCTATGTTTTCAGATATCATTTTTTTTCTAAAAAATATAATCAGCAAAATGATAATACCTGGCTGGTCAAATTGGTTTAAAGAAGAATTTATGATAAAATTTTTATTTCAACCTTTATTTCAAAATTTCGGCCCATAAACATTTTTTACAAATGTGATCTCCATCTTACGATGTTTGGTGACGTATACACGCCCGTTGATGTGACATATTAATGAATTTAAATACTATTATAGTCACAATCATGCCATGGTATGAAAGAAAAATTTCATAACCTCGACCGGGAATCGTACCTGCGACTTCCTGTTCTCTGGTCAGGCGCTCTACCACTGAGCTATCGAGTTCATCTCACGCCAAAGGCTTGGAATTATCCTTTCATACTGGCGACTCTGTTATAGAGTACTGTCCATAGCGTCTGATCTAGTCAGCACGCCTGACCGGAGAACAGGAAGTCGCAGGTTCGATTCCCGCTCAAGGTTGTGAAATTTTTCTTTCATACCATGGCATGATTGTGACTATAATAGTATTTAAATTCATTAATATGTCACATCAACGGGCGTGTATACGTCACCAAACATCGTAAGATGGAGATTACATTTGTAAAGTTTTTTTCAACCCATAAGCAGTGCTGACTAGATCAGACGCTATGGACAGTACTCTATAACAGAGTCGCCAGTATGAAAGGATAATTCCAAGCGTTTGGCATGAGACGAACTCGATAGCTCAGTGGTAGAGCGCCTGACCGGAGAACAGGAAGTCGGAGGTTCGATTCCCGTTCGAGGTTGTGAAATTTTTCTTTCATACCATGGCATGATTGTGACTATAATAGTATTTAAATTCATAAACATTTTTTCTTAAATTGCCAACAATTTAGTATTCAAGACTTAGGCCCTTTCATAGATAACCCATTCACTTGATCTGTTCGCTCTCATGGGTTCTGTATTACAACTAATATTTCTGCGCTTTTGTCCTGTTATTTTCGCGCTTTTGAGCTCTCATTAAAGTTATATTTGCGCTTATGGGCTGCAGCCTCTAAATCACGACAGAAACGCAAATTTCTACATTCAATTTTCAATGACGTCACGAGATTCGGTAGATCTACCTACTTGCCGAATACTTGTAGTATGTGGATGTTTTAATGATAAGAGTAACAGTATTGGATTGGATTAATAAAATCTAAAATATATTGTATTAGTACAACAGAACTGGCAAACCTTTGTACACGATGCTACTGTCTAATTCTCAGACCCTGCTCGTCATATCCAACTAGTCCCTTGGGGCGATAGGGTTGGTGGACATGATCCCTGGATATGATTATTGTTGTTGTACCCCACTGGGACTCGAAAAGATGATGGGTTATTGGGATAATCAATTTGTAATTAATTGGCTGACGTAACTATAGATGTTAAATGAATCAGTCTGTTTCACTTAATTCTTAGTGTAGTATAGATATGAAACATCGTCTGATAGAAAGTTTACCGTCCTATTAATCATGGATAAAATTCTGTGTTGTTTTAAACTGCAGATATCCTTCAGTTTATGAGTTAAATTGAATTTTATTGGGTTATTTTACGACGCTGTATCAACATCTAGGTTATTTAGCGTCTGAATGAAATGAAGGTAATAATGCCGGTGAAATGAGTCCGGGGTCCAGCACCGAAAGTTATCCAACATTTGCTCGTATTGGGTTGAGGGGAAAACCCCGGAAAAACCTCAACCAGGTAACTTGCCCCGACCGGGATTCGAACCCGGGCCACCTGGTTTCGCAGCCAGACGCGCTGACCGTTACTCCACAGGCGTGGACTATGAGTTAAATTAGCGGTATTGAAGCAGTAATAAAATGAATTTGAAATGAGAAAATACCTTCATAGAAAACATGATCCCTGGCGCTACAGCCCATGAAGGGCCAAGACGTACTAGCCGGCTGTTGGCCTCACGGCCACATGCCGAAGCAGAGATGGACGATCATCCAACCAGAATGAAGGTATCATGTGGTCAGCACGATGAGCCCCCCCAGCCGTTATAGCTGGTTTTCGTAACTGGATTTCGCTACCTATCGTAGCTTCCCAAGTGCATCACGATGCTGGGTGGGCACCGGTGCCATACACTGACCGAAATTTCATGAGAAAATTTCTTCCCCCATGAGGATTCGTACCAGCGCGCATTCCGTAACGCGAGTCCTAGGCAGGATGCCTTAGACCACGACGCCACGGCGCGGGGCTCATAGAAAGCATAGTATGGATAAAGTGATTATGAAATGGAAAAAACACATTCAGTTAAATTAGCGGTATTGAAGCAGTAATAAAATGAATGTGAAATGAGAAAATACCTTCATAGTATGGATAAAGTGATAATGAAATGGAAAAATACATTCATAGAAAACAACTTTAACTTCCTTTCTTCGACAACAATTTTACACTGTAATGTCGGATATTGAAACCGGATCTACTAGAACTGTTGTAATATTGAAATCCTGAAGAAGATTTTCATGAAGTTTTGAATTCGACTTACTGAGTTTTCTTAAAACAAGAACCATTTTGCATGTGTTAAACTTGTTGCATTATGGAACGCGAAATTATTTTAATCTGCAGGTACGGGATAACACAAACATACTATTTGTTACATATTGTTATTTGTAATGCCTTTGTTAATGCGAATGTTTCAACATCACATTGCATTAGCGTAAAAATAAAATAAACTAATACAATATTGTACAACTAAAATCTGTATATGTATATATATATATATATATATAATTTGAACTGGTAATGGAAATTATGGGAAAACGGTGGAACGAATTTTATCAATTTTCTTACATAATTTTCTTATTTTCCAAAATCCATCTGTCGTCAGTTTTGAGAACTAATGGTTTTTTAGAATAAGACAAAGCACATACCTATTAAAATAAACATTATCCCAAAGAAAGGCCACGACCTGCAGGATTGTTAAAAGCTCAGATTCTCTGACATTCATAAAGCCAATAAGTTGATCTTCATTTGTGTAATTTTCTAAAAACGTCTCTCTATTGGTTATTAAAAACTTCAACATATTATTAAAAAGATTATGTAATGAATTTTTCAGGTCTGGTTTTTTAAATTTATGCATCATTGTTCGTAACTGTTTACTGCTTTTCTTAACATCCTGTACAGTAAGTACGTCCGGGCCACCCTTTCTCATTCTTACAATAATAAAATCCTTAAATTTCAACTTTCAATCGGCCTGGGTGGCGTAGTCGGTATAGCGCTGGTCTTCTGTGCTCGAGGTTGCGGTTCGATCCCGGCTCAGGTCAGTAGTATTTAAGTGTGCTTAAATCTCATGTCATGGCATGTAAAATAACTCCTGCGCGACAAATTATTATTATTATTATTATTATTATTATTATTATTGTTATTATTATTATTATTATTATTATTATTATTATTATTATATCTTCCTCTGTCTGTCAGCAATTTAACATAAACTCGCTGCGTTGCACTCGAATAATCATTCTCTTACATTTCAAGACAGATAACAACCCCTTTCTTTTTTCTCACCATTTGTAAATACAGCAGTGGGCGACACAATAACCACTGATCATCTACTGTGAAGCAAACTATGGAAATGTGATTGGTGAATGAAAAGCACTCTTATATTAGTGACATTCTTCAACAAAAAGCCTATTTTTTATTTTATAGAACCTAAATAAATGAGTTTAAGAGCCTATTTAGGCGCCTAAAATGCCACTTTTTAGGGCCTAAAATTCCGCTCTCTAATGATGAAGAGTATCAGGAAGTGGTATGTATGTATGTATGTATGTATGTATGTATGTATGTATGTATGTATGTATGTATGTATGTATGTATGTATGTATGTATAAATAAATAAACGGAATAAACCTAAGACTTTAAATAAAAACTAGGTTATGATGAGGTATACTCAATGTACAGGTGGTCTGAGATCGAGTATTTAGGTTATGATTGGAGCATAAATACACAAGACGAGACGACAGATAACTTGGGGCTGAAGTGCGCAGAATTTGAAATAGAAGAGAAAGACAGTGTGAAGTTCTGCGATCGTTGAGCCGGAGTCAAGATGATTCGAAAAATGATGAAATATGATCGTATCTTCGAACATTGCACACATATTATGAACAAGTTGTAATTTGTAGTATTGCAGTACTAAGGAGGTATTAGTAACTTAATCATCCTTCCTATTTCAGCTGCGTTTTTACACCGCATCAAAATTAATTTCATATTTCTTTGGTTTAATGGATTAGATTTGTGATCGCTGCCAAGCATATAATTTTGCTGTAGGGAGAATAGCTGGCCATTTCACTTCTTGCTGTCATGATGAGTTAATTTCCAGCAACCAGCAACGAATGAAGTATTGAAACAGCTAATGATTTACGAAGAAGAACTTGTTTTAGGGCGTATGTACGATTCTTCAACTCTGCTAATCTTCCGACTAGAAGAACAAGTCCGATTAAATTATATCAGTCACTACAATGTCCATACATTAAATCCTGACTTGTTATGTGGCCACCTTAAATCAGTTCTTTACTCTCAACCATTTGAGAACCTTGAAATGCTCCTACAACGTGTCGAATGAGTTTTCCAAATAATTCGGCAGACACCTAGGATCTTTTAAACGGAAGGGGGATATATCTTGAGGCGTTGCAGGCATAAGAAACTTATTGGAAACACTTACTGGGTTGTTGGCAGAGAAAATAACTAGCCTGCAATCAAAGGGATATCTGTTATGTGTATATGAACTTTTAAATTATTTATGCCCTGAATCTGTCTTTGAAGTGAATTCGTCATGTTATGATACACTCCGAATATACCTACAGTGTTTATATACATACAATAATATTTGCCGCCTGAAACACTTCAACATGTTTGAATATCGTAAAGTTTTTTCGACATTTTCATCATGGTACCAAAGAGTGCTTGTAATGAGGAAGGGATAAATTTCCCTTATACAATTATTATTATACAATTCCTTTGTAGAACGAAAAGTTACATTTTGTTCGGATCAAATTTCTGCACATTTAAAGTAAAAACTAAAATTCTTTCAATAATTTATTATCATAGAATACTTCTCTGTTAAATTGACTGAGGATATTGAGAATTAAATCAATGGATTTTCCAAAACACGCTTTGAACTGTTTCATATAAAATAATTCTTATCTCGGAAAGAAAGTAAAAACGGGCAAAATAATTGTAAGTGTCATACTTTGTCAGAACGACTGTTGTTTTAGCTACAAGCCTGAATGTGTATTTTAGAATTAACTCTACAAAATTTACCATATTTAGAAATTAAACAACGTATTACATGACCCTTTTTTGTTTGAAATATCTCAAAGAATAACCCCCTGAACTTAATGACATTACTTAAGGTTCACCCTGTATGTATTTAGTGTAAACTGAATATGTTAAAGGAACACAAAATGTATCCTTTTTAATCATTTATCATGTTGAAGTAATATATGAGTAGACAATTTCGCATTTAAAGATACATTGCAATAAACAATACTTTCGTCAGTATCTCTGTAACAACCAGCCTACTCTGCGATATTCATGTTCTGAGCTGCACTCGAGAATGGGTTCGAATTCCGCTTGAGCTGGTTTGAATTTTCCGAGATTATCCTCACCTTTAAGGCGAAGGACATGTAATCCCATCGTATAGCACATGCCATTCTCTGTCAACAATCTATCGACGCTAGGTATTTATTACTCGACCGAGGCGAGTGGAGTCGCGGACGTAATGTGAAATATCGCGATGCGGTATTACAAACGCAGAAGCAGTAGCGCCACGGCTCCGGAGTGCAGGACTCCACTGGCCTTGGTAGAGTAATAACCATGTACTTGTAGTTGATACAACATAGTTATAATCGTTAAATAAGGGCCTCAGATTTGGCATAAATAATTAAGTGGATCCAATTTAAATCAAAAGAAATAGGCCTATATGTTTGATTGGTTTGAAATTGTTAATTTATAGAACTTAATTTAGTACCGCGCCATAGCATTATGGTCTAAGACACCATGTCTAGGACTCGCTTTACAGAATGCGCGCTAGTTCGAGTATTCATGGGGAAGGAATTTTCTCATGAAATTTCGGCCGGTGTATGAGACCTGTGGCTACCCAGCACCGATGAATTTGGGGAGCTACGATAGGTATCTAAATCCTGTTACAAAAACCAGCTACAACGTCTGGGGTGATCATTGTGTTAACAACACGATACCTCCCTTCTGGTTGAATGGTCGTTCACCTCTGCTGGGGCATGTGGTTGTGAGGCCATCAGATGGCTTGTTGACCTTGTGCCTCATGCTTTCATGTGCTGTCACGTCAAGGATTTAATTTAATAGAACTTAATGTTACTAATACGGAGAGTTGTTTCCGATCACTGGAAACGATTTTTGAATGACGTCGTGTGCGTCAGAAGTCACACGACAGCTGAACTGTGGCGAAAGGTGATTAATTTGTATCATCTCGGGGGGTGCGGCTTATGGTGGGGTGGATTTGCTTGCTCTTTCCTCTCTTGAATTAATCTCATCCGAAATTTGCCAGTCTTATTAAGTACACAGAAGATGCCTTTCTTGGAAATAACGAAACCACGTTTTTTTTTTTTTTTCAGACGTCTATGATTTTCAAGTAACTGTACTTGGCATCGGAAAGGGTAATAATGTACCCCTCCCAAAAAGGCTCGATTTCCTTGGGCATTGCTGCTGTGAGACACCATGCGCTCTGACTATGAAATCACTCACTTCTGGTCTGTCACCTCTCGCCACAGTTCAGCTGTCGTGTGACTCCTGACGCATATTACATTTTTCAAAGTAGTTGTCAGAGATCGGAACCAATACTGTATAATGTCAAGATACTGTTTTACTCTATACAATAGTTTCGACGTCTATAAATGAAACTTAAGTGTCTGTACAGAGATTTTGGATTGAACATAATTATGTGGTTTATAGATGCAGTAGATGTCTAACGCAGATGGTCTAACTCTGTGATGGTTTCTTTTTCGTGGGTTATTTTACGACGCTGTATCAACTTCTCAGGTTATTTAGCGTCTCAATGAAAAGAAAGTGATAATGCCGGTGAAATGAGTCCGGGTCCAGCACCGATAGTTAGCTAGCATTTGCTCATATTGGGTTGAGATAAAACCCCGAAAAAACTTCAAGCAGGTAACTTGCCCCGACCGGTGTTCGAACCCGGACCACCTGGTTTCGCGCTCAGACGCGATAACCGTTACTCCATAGGTGTGAACTGTTATGATGATGATGATGATGATGGTGGTGGTAGTGACGGTGATGGTGATGATAATGATGATTATGATTATGGAATGATGGTGATAGTGACAGTTTAGCCTAAGAATAACGGTTCATTTTATTGACATCTCGCTTCATAATTGATGTTACGACCCAAAGTGTGAGTATGACTCAAGCTTGTCACCACGGACGTCTCAAACACAGGATCAGTGTTGCCAACACATAAATTATATCCCCGTCAGTCTAACACCTGGAAATCCGTTAGAATCTGTCAAATTAAAAAATAATAAGACCCACTCAGTATGTCTACATACAAATAAAAAGCAGATTTTACTCGTAACACAACTTACTTACCAATCTTGTTTAAAATAATAATTCGTCAACCTCTGACTTGATAAGGAAATCTAAAGCGGGCATTTCTTAACATGGTACGGCACGGGAAGGGCTGTTCAAAGAAAAAGTAAAATCTCCCAAAAATTATACAATTATAAATGACAGCAGCTAAAAAAGTCTTAAGACAATGTAAATAGTAATTTCCGCCAGAAAATCCGTCACCCGTCAAAGCCATTGTTTTCCCGTCTGCTGCGTTGAAATTCCGTCAGTTTTGACGAAATTTCCGTCCAGTTGGCAACAGTGCACCGGATGTATTCACAGAATGGCCCGCGACATGAAATTAGTAGAGAAAGAAGTGCGGAGCAAATGAAATGATGTGAAGTGTGAGACTCGCTCTGTTCTCGCTGGATGAATGGTTTTGACGTCATTAGCGAATCCTTCCATTGCAGATGTACGTAAATATTTATACTTGTAGTTGAACAACCCACTCGTTCCGTGCGAGTTACGAAGACCATATATCAGACACAGACAGCTTTCACAGACCGTCAAGCACGTAGCAGAACTCAAGGATTTTTGCTTCTGTATGACAATTTCAGACGAAGAATTACTTGTATGATTAAAAAAATTTGCACGATGTAACTATTTTTTAGTACTTACGCATATTGTCCATATGCACCGTAATTTGACATTCCCACATTTTATCTAGTTGCTATGGAAACAAAAGAAATCTCAATGCTGAAATACTGACCAAAAGAACTAATGCCGTAAGTAAATTAATCACAATACAAACATTTATTTTGAAATATTTATCGTGACACTACAATCATAGTTTCAAGAATCGAGAATTCAGATCACAAACTTCCTGAAGACTTTATTTAATTTACTGCTTCTTAGAACGAAATTGGCGTATACATTCTTTTCATTAATATTCTCATCTTTTACTTTTAACCATTTACAGATGCAGTATAAGGTATAATTTTATCTGTGTTGATTTAATAATGGATACTTACCCATCGTCATATCCATGGCAATGGCACTGAGTGCGATATGTAAATGATTACCGCACTGAGTGTGATATGTAATTCATTATCGTACTCAATACGGTAACGAATTAATATACTTATATATTATGCTTAACATGCTTAGCAATTTCCTCTTTACAAAAACTTTAGATTTCTTGCCTCTACAGAATATTCTTCGCCTTTTATTTTCAGAAATGCAATTAAATTTGTGTATGAGCTAATATTGAAGTTTTTTTTCACGGTGATAACACTTCGCAGCATAGAAGAGACCCCAGAGACGAAGGTTTGTAAGATTGTGATAAATGCTCTAAGTATGCAAGCAAAGTCTTCTCATGTACGATATTACTCATTCTCTTAACTTCGCATCATTTTACATACCTCTCATATGCTTCATACTCTACCCTTACACACTAAAAATCCAATCTTCATTTCTGCCGGATCCGCTCAGATAAATTTACCCAGACATGCTATCTACTTATTCATGAAAGTAAACTGAAAACTTCAGCTATATGATGTTTTGAAATAAATTGCAGGAGAAACCGTATCAACCTCTCAAAGCTGACATTTGGTCCGCTGGCTGCGTCATTTATGAAATGACAACATCGTACCTCCCATTTCAGGCGCGGACAAGAAAACAAACAGTGAAATGTCAATGGGAAGGAAAACTGAATTATCCCAACAGAAATATCAGTAGAGGATGTAAAACATTGATAAATTAAATAAAGTTATAGATTACTTACGTTTTAATTTTATTTTAAGTTAATACTTACGTTGTGTCGCGTTGTTTTTCAAACACCAAATTGTTGTCATGTCATACTTCTGAACACTAATTGTGTTCCTACATGACAACTTAAGTCGAATGACATGCAGAACGGATGGCTACTGCATTCGACTCCCACTAAATGCCATAGGTACTCAAACTTATCAGGATTTCTGACACTACCATTATAATATTATCTTATAATTGAGAGAGATTGACTGTACTTTGTTTCCAACGTTCTTACGGTACACAAGAGTGAAATTTATTGATTTTATTTGAAAAAAAAAACTCATTTTTACATTTTTACAGTAAAAAATTATTTAGACTTTCGTAAATCGAAATATGTTAAAATTATTGTTGTGTCGCCATTTTTAAAGCCCCAGCAGCCGACACACCCACTTACTGTGCAAAACACATGCACACTTGAATGATATCGAAGTATATAGTCCGAATATCTGTATATCAAAGGAAGAGTGCAAATCATGTTTCTAAGAGGCTTGGAACTGCTCTCAGAAATCTTGTAAAAGAATGGAGAGTAAAAAAATGTAACTTTGGGTGGCTGTAAAGCCAGAAATTAAAAAAAAATGTACAATAAAAAGGATGGCCAGTTATTACAGAAATGCAATTACTGACAATGCTCCAGATGTTGCGAAAATTAAATCAGCCATATATGCCACCATCAGTCATTACCCATTACCTATATGTCTACCGATAAGAAGGCTCAACATGGGAAATGTCCAACAAGCGAAGTGTCTTAGTGCTTTAAAACAGACAGCGAACACAAGGTGAGACTCCAGACACTGACAGTAAAATGAAAGTAACACTGACATAATATGGTCTCAGGTTGTGTCTTATTTGAAATGACAACTAGTCATCTTCCCTTTGACGACAGAACAACACAGAGAACAATAAATAAACAGTGGCAGAGGAAACTGGTGTATCCTAGAAACACAAGAATTAGCAAAGTTTGTAAGGCGTGCATCAAGTGAGTAAAGTTATAGATTACTTACGTTTTAATTTTATGTTAAGTTAATACAGACAGATACTGTCCGCAATCAATTATATACATAACTTCGGTATTTGTCATCGAGATATAAAATATATTATTAAAGGCTACTTTACACATAAAACTGAGAGATTTTCGATTTTCGAGAAGATGTGAGAACAGAAATGGAAATATTATTTTATCGAAAACATTCTGTGGTATCTACAGGTATCAATCACCGGAATTATTAGAATTAAGTATTCGTTGGTAAGTATTTGGAGAAAAACTACCCCTTTACAGGGGGTGCATTTACAAAATAAACTTCTCTCCTACATAACAGATTTTATGGAACTTTGTACAGAAGTTACAGAGAGCATAATTACTTCTCTCCTACATAACAGATTTTATGGAACTTTGTACAGAAGTTACAGAGAGCATAATTACTTCTCTCCTACATAACAGATTTTATGGAACTTTGTACAGAAGTTACAGAGAGCATAATTACATTTTTGTGTACAAATTCTAATTGCACTTAAATGCTACCTGTAGGCCTAATTGCTGTACAAATTTTCATAAAAATATATTATATAGGAGAGAAGTTATTAATTTTGTCTAAATGCACTATTATAAAGGACCAGTTCCTCTTATAAAACATAATGAGATTTTGTAGACAAAAAATATATTTTACCTGTCACTTCTGTATAAAGTTGCATAATACCGGTAATATGTTAGATAAGAGAGAAGTTATTTTGTTTAAATGCACCCCTATAAAGGGATAGTTCCTCTAGCATACAGTTTGTGCACAAAAACTGTATGCTACCTATAACTTCCATGCAGTGTTTCATAAAAATCTGTTAGAAGTTATTAATTCTGTCTAAATGCACCCGCTATAAAGGGGTAGTTTTTCTTTGTGCAAACATAATCAGAGATTGTACACAAAATATATCGGCCACCTGTAAGACATGTACGCCATTTCATAACAATCCGTTATAATGCAAAGAAGTTATTTTGTCCAGCTAGTGATTTGCGTCACTGTGCGTTTGTTAAGGTTACGTAAAAATATGTCCAATGTGTTTTTAACCTGATGTTCGATGTCATGTGAATAATTTTGCAGACCTAAAACACTCACATAGTGATTAAAAACTTCCTTATTCGATTATTCTTTTCTGCTGTTAAGCCAAACATGGAACAGTCACCGTCACAAAAAAAATAATTACTGTTAAATGTGCAAGAACGCGCAAACTTTGAATCAAAGATTCGACACTATAAATGAGTAGCCCAATGCAAAACCAGCTAACTGCCAAAAAAATGAAAAATGAGATAATGGTAACCATGGTGTCAGTTCGTCATTAGCTACGTAATAAGCCATACATTCGGTTGCAAATCCAACTCTAAACCCTTTAAATCTAGTAAATAAAATTGCATACGGTTGCAAAACCTGCTAAGTGTGGAGAGCGTAAGGATGCAATACCTGCTAACTGCACAATGCTATGTTTACTTTTGCAAAACCTGCTAAATGTCACTGAGACAACATAGCCATAATGAGAGTTACGGATGCAAAAGCTGCTATTTCGATCTCCGTAAGGATTACATTGATCATACTAAAATAACGAATAAGATATTATTAGACGCTGATAATAAAGCTACTTTTTGCTCGTATAGTTAAATTGACTATACTGCTGCATTTAAGACATCAGCTGAGAGTTTCTGCCCACGCTTTATCGGGGATTTCTAACCTTTTATGTTAAGTGTGTTGAAGTCTTGAAGTGGTTACTGTGATTATCTTGCAGTTTTTTTTTCGACTTTTGCCGAAATGAGTGTGGATGGATATGGTGTATCCTGTTTCAATAACTCTGTTAGTGTTGAGGGAGAAGATATAGATGAAGAGAATGGTACCAGTGAAAAGGCGAATCCAAAAGTTTAAACAATAAAGGTAAACATTTCCAAAAGGACTACATTCCAATGGGTGTCATCCTTAAAGAAGCAAACATCAGGGACATTGAAAGACTTCTGGAATTGCACTTCGAGTAGGACTGGTTTCGGAAAGCAAACCTGACCTTCTACACCGAAATGTTCAACCAGCAGCAAGACCTTGCTGTTGCAGACCTGAATGAAGATGGGGATGAACATACGGATATAGTGGACTTCGAACTCATGGATGAGGAAGAACCGAACATTTTGTAAAGTGTTATATTACATTGATGTTTGTAGAAATTGCAACACCAAGAAGGATAATACATGTGACTGAAATGAAATTGATATCACAGTTTAGATACATGACAATACACAAGGATTAGAATTACAGAACTGTACCTGATCTGTGACCGTGAGATTTCAGTATGGAGTGAAGCCTCCATGCGCTGCAATCAGAGCTTCTAAGCGTCGTGGTATGGAATCAAAGAGTTCCTGGATATGTTCCAGGGGAATCTCCCTCCACGCAGTTTGTATGCGGGTCCACAAAGCGTCAAGAGTGTGTGCTGGAGGACCATGACGAACAAGTTGCCGACCAACCATATCCCAGACATGTTCGATGGGCGAAATTTCTGGCGAACGTGCAGGCCAGGAAAGCAGTGATACCCGTCGTTCTTCGAAGAAGACTTGCACAATCCTCGCCACATGTGACCGGACATTGTCCTGCTGAAATATGGCATGTGGAGTTGCCTGAGGGAGGGGCAGTACCTCGGACTCTAAGACCTCTCTAATGTAGCGGTTGAAGTATAGATTGTCCTGAATATGTAGGAAGCGAGATCGCATATTGTATCACAATAGGAACTTGTCCGCAATGCCGCTCAACAATGCAGGCTCTCAGACTGCGTTCACCACAGTAGCGCTTAACACGTATGTGACAATCACTGTAGGACAAGATGAAGCGGGACTCGTACAAACACACTACATTTGGTACTCTGTTTTACACATCTCCCGAGTTTGGGGTCGTTCGGGCCATTTTTTCTGGGTGTTGCACTTTTCACAAACAGTAGTACATAAGGAAACCTTCAAACTATAACATTAGTATTCTGTTCTCCTTTTTTACATTTTTATAGTACAATATTTGTGTGTTTAATAATATTTAGGTATGTAACGAAAATAAGAATGTTCTCTTCTACCGTCAATTTGTTTCCAAGTTAGTCTTGTCAGATCAACTGTTAACATTGATCAAATACCAGGTTTGGAAACTAATGTATCGTTAATATGGCTACCTATAGAGTTGCAAATCCTGCTAACTGCTCTGTTCGGCTGCAAAACCTGCTATTTGCAAATTAATATACAATATAACTAATTACCTATTAATCATATATTTCTGAGCTGTAGGAAGACAAACTAAATATTTTTTCCCCATTATTTAAACTAGAAATCATGCCTCTAGCATCTGTGGTTAAGTTTTTACACGATTTTCCTCATTTGCCAAAATTCGTCTAACTTGCAAATAGCTGGTTTTGCAAATTGGCTACTCAAATGATGTTATATTAAATGGTAAAAGAATTGTTGCAACCGGATGTGAACGGGTATACTAAAACTTACATTATATTTAGAGAACTTTATTTTTTTTTTCAATTGTAGCATTTAAACACTACTGTAAGAATAAACATATTTTACAAACTTGTAATTGAAGTTACATTTGTAATAACGTATCTATCCGAACAGATTCCATGCATGTTTCACAACATAATAAATCACTAATAAATAATTGGCTCTTTTCCACCCACATAGTTAATCTTTCTGTCTACGACTGTACAGGAGCAAGAAGTGTTACGAAGAACCTTTCTAAATATATTGTCGTTGATAAAACAGTGAAAGCTATTACAACATTCTTTAACTTCACTGTTAATGAATTCATATTCATCTATACCTAACTAAATAAGTCGAAATTTGATTTTTTCCACCTAGACTGGGAAAATTGCACACTGTGGGCCGGCAGGAAGCGATAGCTTATCAGACGAGCTGGATCCCACCTCAGCTGCAGTACCGCAGTATATGGATAGATAGATGAATACAGATTAGAATGCTGACCAAATGTAAAACACGTCTTTTCGAAGGTTAGATCTGCCTTAGTCCCTGCGATGGCCGCGTAACATAGACCACTGGCGGTGTTGGTTGGAGTCTCGGTCAGTATGAGATTTTTCATTGAAAAATTCATAGTGACACCAGATGCAGACAAGATCGCAATTAGGGGTTTTCTCGAGATTCTTCCATTTAATATTTAATCACTGTCATATAGAGAAGACAGGCTGGACTACGACATGAAACTAGTATGCCTATATGCAGCTAACCTTAGTGTAGTCAACTGGTGTTGGCGAAAATGCGCATCACCAGGAGCTAGCGTAATAGTTCACTATGACGTAGCGTTAGGTGTTCATTCTCCTCCTCAAGGATGTTTCGAGGTAAATTATGTGAGAAGAAAAAGAATTTTATTTGTTGGAGCATTTACAAATGACAAAATCCACTTGAAAATAATTGAGAACGTTTTCTGCTTTTTCTTGCATCTCATGTACAAAATAAAAATTCATAATTCTCGTCATCTGAAGCATAGACTTCACAATGCCATTACAGCAAACATACTGCATTTTTAAGGATAAAGTAAAACTCCTGAACACTGCCATGACGTGAAAGTTGTCCACAGTGAACTATAGGTACTGTGAAATATGAGATTAAAATATACCAGGACATCATTTTGTTTTTACTAACATTTCTAATATTAACCTGATTATACATTTGGATTAACGGCTGAAAACCAGATAGATTGTACCCCTTCCAAGACCGGATTTTGATGATAGTAGTATAAAATACAAACAAACCACTTTACTGGGTATAGGAGGGAAGGAAAGTCGTGTATCCATTTACGTAAACTGGGAACTACTACGATTTTGAGTTTGATCATTTTCGTTGGGATTTTATTTAATCAAAATACAATACAGTATTAACAATAAGTGTTTTTGCTCACTAACTGAACTAACCAGGCGGACGTATTCATTATGCGATGTATAGCACACTCTCCACAGCACATTAGCATACTACTGTATGCTAATGTGCTGAGTGTATGTGGAGAGTGTATTTCAATTGAAAAATAATCAAAATGTGGATATTTTAAACAAATTGTTGAAAATGGTGCACGTTCATTTCGATACAGGCTTCATTTATTTTGTGCATTCTATCGAAAATGTTTTTAACCCGTCTTAGCCCAAACTCATTACAGATGTACAAATTGTTTATAAATTATTAAATAATGTTTATTGTAGCCTATAGAATTATTGTTTATTGAGAATTCATGGAAAATCATATTTACAAACGGAATGTAGGCGTGTCACCTGTAGGTGACATTGGACAATAAATCTTATTGTCACATTTAATGACTGCAATATCATATTTTTTTCAGTGGAGAATATTTAAGATAGCATATATGTAATAATACTACTGGATTGGACTGAATCGCTGGCTGGATGTCTGTATGGAGGTTTCCCATAAAGACCACAACATACTTGCACGATATTTCGCCGGAATTCACAATATGTCAAGTCTTTTTGTATTGCATTTCTTCTTGATACTAACCACGCATTATGACAGGTTGTATCGAGATCAAATGCAAAATTGGGTACCACCATTTCGTTCCATGAAAGCTCACTTTCAAAGAATGAACATTTTCGTCAAATATATCTACTCCTTCCATGTATTTGATGTACTATTCAATAACCGAAGGGCAATCCACTTGAATTTTGCTTCGTTTCCCTGCAATAACATTGACTCGATCTGCTTTCAAAATTGGAGTTACATCGTGTCAGTTTGAAGCAAGAGTGACAATATTATTATCATGCCATCGAACAACAGCATCATCCTATGTCACAGCGAAATATATTGTACCACGATTACGCTTTTTCATGTGCTTAGCGAGGTAGCCAAGACGTGTAGCTGCTGACCATAATTTATATCCAAAACGCATGAATATGCTGATTGTCACTATGTCTACCATAATAGGGAACCATTGTTTCATGAATAGATTTGTGACTCCACCATATCTTTTCAAACTGTTGGCCAAAATTGCCACTTAGAATCTCGAAGTATCTTCGGACTTTACCAAATTCATCATTAGGAGGAAGATTGAAATTGTCCGAAAGGTGTAAATACTTAGGGATTTCTGTAAACCTATTTCTCCTCATGGTATTGGACACAAGTTCATTGTGTACATCTGATTTTGTTTCGCAAAACATTGTTATGCTTTGGGGACACATGTAGCCCGTCAGTAAGAGAATGGCAATGTAAACTTTTTATATCATGTTTGCCAATTCAATAGAATGATTCCTTTGAAGAGCATACAATTTTGACATTTTACACATGACAGCGAGTATTTCTTCACTGAACAGGAGCTCGAAATATTATACAGGAGTAAGTTTTGATTCATTATAATCTATAAATGTTTCATCTACGTCGCCTCTTCCAGATTTACAAGTAAAGATTTCTTCTTTGTCAGACCACTCTTTATTACGAAAAGAAATATTAAAAGTAGATTTTTTTTTCTCTGCTCAAGTCTAATACTAGAAATAGATTGTCTTTCATGGCGAGAAATGTTAGAATAACACTGTGTTCTTTCGTAGGCCATAATTATTTCTTCCATGTATATTCATATCTGAATTCGGTAGTTTGTTTTTGTCTGTTGAAACTTTAGTGTTTATTTCCCCAATATAAGAATTGGACATTGTTATCTCGTCAATTGTTGATAGTCTCGGGTTACTTCCTTCATCATTATCTATTAGTACGTCATTGGCAGAAGTAACGTTGACTTCAAATGTAGGTCTGAGTATTCTTCCTGGAAAATGGTTGATGTCACTGGTTGTTTCGTCACCACTTTCCTCATCGATAACTGGTCCATCAGCCGGTGGAAATATGGTAATATCAATAACAGACGAAGCTCCAACTGTATCTTCGTCCATCATCTTTAGTATTTCATACAGTCAGACTATAGAAGAAAAATAAGTAACATAACTATACTAATATAATGAGATCGGACGTTTAATGTATCTGACCAATGTCACCTGGAGGTGACATGTCACTTTGTAGTCCCTATATACATTATATGCACCTTTTTTACTTGTTTTTGAAAATTGCATATAAAATATCAATAGTTTAGTAATGTATATATGGAAACAAAAATAAAACTACTTAACTCTTAGTACTATTTTCACAAGCCATTATGTGAAATGCCTACAAAGTTGAGATTCTTCTGCATCCACGCTGATGTTTTCTTCTCTACTGCTGCAGATTTACGAGCTAGTCGCCAAAAATGGTTGAAATTCACTTACCAGATGTCTAATAAGGCATTGTCGACGGCGATTTATGTTTAAATATATTTATTGGTAATTTTGGACAGCTTGTTAGGGAGCGTCACCTGTAGGTGACATTGGGACATCAAGAGTTAAGCATATCTTCTGAAATGTAATGTATTTTTTTCTTTAATGTAATTCTTCTATTGTTGTAGGATGTTTAGCAAACACAACTGTTTTACAATAACCCCAAAAGAAATAATGCTAAGCACTCAAATCAGTCGACACGCCGGTCCATAGTCCTGCGCTTGTTAAAGTAAACAAAATACCTTACATACTAAAAATCCAATCTTCATTTCTGCCCGATTCGCTCAGATAAATTTACCCAGACATGCTATCTACTTATTCATGAAAGTAAACTGAAAACTTCAGCTATATGATGTTTTGAAATAAATTGCAGGAGAAACCGTATCAACTCTCAAAGCTGACATTTGGTCCGCTGGCTGCGTCATTTATGAAATGACAACATCGTACCTCCCATTTCAGGCGCGGACAAGAAAACAAACAGTGAAATGTCAATGGGAAGGAAAACTGAATTATCCCAACAGAAATATCAGTAGAGGATGTAAAACATTGATAAAGTAAGTAAAGTTATAGATTACTTACGTTTTAATTTTATGTTAAGTTAATAATTACGTTGTGTCGCGTTGTTTTTCTAACACCAAATTGTTGTCATGTCATACTTCTGAACACTAATTGTGTTCCTACATGACAACTTAAGTCGAATGACATGCAGAACGGATGGCTACTGCATTCGACTCCCACTAAATGCCATAGGTACTCAAACTTATCAGGATTTCTGACACTACCATTATAACATTATCTTATAATTGAAAGAGATTGACTGTACTTTGTTTCCAACGTTCTTAGGGTACACAGGAGTGAAATTTAATGATTTTATTAAAAAAACTCATTTTTACATTTTTACAGTAAAAAATTATTTAGACTTTCGTAAATCGAAATATGTTAAAATTATTGTTGTGTCGCCATTTTTAAAGCCCCAGCAGCCGACACACCCACTTACTGTGCAAAACACATGCACACTTGAATGATATCGAAGTATATAGTCCAAATATCTGTATATCAAAGGAAGAGTGTAAATCATGTTGTAAGAGGCTTGGAACTGCTCTCAGAAATCTTGTAAAAGAATGGAGAGTAAAAAAATGTAACTTTGGGTGGCTGTAAAGCCAGAAATTAAAAAAAAAATGTACAATAAAAAGGATGGCCAGTTATTACAGAAATGCAATTACTGACAATGCTCCAGATGTTGCGAAAATTAAATCAGCCATATATGCCACCATCAGTCATTACCCATTACCTATATGTCTACCGATAAGAAGGCTCAACATGGGAAATGTCCAACAAGCGAAACGTCTTGGTGCTTTTACAACAGACAGCGAACACAAGGTGAGACTCCAGACACTGACAGTAAAATGAAAGTAACACTGACACCTGAAGTTGTAATTAAACTTATGCCAATGCACCAGAGGCTTGCATCAGATGCTTTGCTCCAACGCTGCGCTAATGAGAGCGTTCACAGTGTTGTTTGGAAAAAGTGCCCGAAGGAAATATTTATTTCAAAAAAGAAGTTAAGAGTTGGCACTAGTTATAAATATTGCAGAATTCAATATGGAATGCACAAAAGCAACTGAAGTTCTTCATGGAATGGATGCTGAAAAACAACAGGAAAACTAGCCAACGATGTGACAAGAACCATCTCAGACAGAGCAGGAAAAGGAGCACACTGCATGAAAGATCAATCAGAAAGAAGGCCAGAATTGTGAAGATCTCTTCTGAGGAGGTGAAAAAGAAGATGGAAGGTCTCACTTATGGTGCTGGATTGTTCTAGACCAAAGGTTGGTGACTATAATCTTTGAATTGATTTTTCTATGAAAATAATTTTACAACACCTTGCCATCTATAAAAAGTTCCTTGCAGAACAATTTTCATGCAGTTCCATTGAAACTTTCTGAGACTGACGAGGACAGTTGTAAAAACAAAAGTGGGTTAGCATTTTATTGTAAGTGCATATTTTGTATATATTTTATATGTCAGAATTTGAAAAATTATAGATTTTGTATAAGAAAATGAAATAAATGAATTTAAAAAAATAGTTCAAACAAACTAAATTACTAACAACAAAATGTTAACTAAGTATATTGTTTTTATACATATAAACTAGGTGTTAACCAATTTTCAGAACTAAATTTCTAAAACTGTTCCGCAAGGGGCATTTATTGAATCGGATATTGAAAAATAACAAAAATGTGTATCACTCTGAAACGAGTTAAGGTAGGAACATAAAATTTTGTACAGAATCTACTGGCAATGACATATATAAGTGGTTAAAATTTGAAAATAATTGGTAGGAAAATAAAAAAATTACAAATTTCACTCTTGTGTCCCCTTACACTTTGTGTATTTAGCTAATTTGATTCTTCATCAGGCAGCGCATTTTTGTTCCCAAACGTACAGTGGATCGAGTAGTTTCATCTGGTACGTCTGTTACATCACGTTGATGCATAACGTGGCTTGTTAGCCATGGATGCATAAGCAGTGTAGTATTGTAAGCATGTGAGCATAGACTATGAATCATAGTACAATCACAGTCTAGTATATATAGTCACGAAGCTCAATATATAGAGAATATGCAGCCATAGATAATTGCTAACCACTATGATTGCTACTATCGCCTCATCACAGACAATGCAAAATAGTACCAGCACAGTCTATTGTTTCTAGTACTCTCAACAACTCAAGCTTTATGACTGTATGTACTAGACTGTGGTAAAATATAGATGCTCCATCGTCTATGTTGTATATGTAAAACACCAAGTTACGACTACATTGTGACCTGATTCTAATACTGAGTAAGTTGCATTTCCATTCAGAGTTTTGTGTTAATATTATCTATCTATGTTATATTGTATTTCATTTTGATCTGTATTTTGTATATATTGTGTAAAATGTAAATATTGTTAAGTTGTCGTCAATGTTTTGAAAGTGTTGGACAAGAAGAAGGGCTAACATTAATGGTGATGTAGACATTGATAATTCAGACAACATCAGTAGGGAAGACAATTATAGATTCTAAAATTTAATGATACTGGATAGGCCTATTACTCGTTTTGAAACAAGAATGAAAAGTTAGCTGTTGTAATGTTACAGTGAATTAATTCTGTCAAATTTGACAATGTTTGTTTTGTTCATAAATACCTAGAATAAAATATTACCAATATTTATTGCTATAGTGGTGTAATATTTGAATTTCGTAATAAATTAATGTTTATTTTGTAAAAAAAAAACATAAAATAAAGTATTACCTATGTTTTTTTTACCGTGTGTGGTTTTAAGCGTAATAGATCTACTATTGACCAGATATTTTGTATTCGACAGATAATGGAAAAAAAAATGGGAGTATAAGGGTACAGTGCATCAGTTATTCATAGATTTAAAAAAGGCATATGACTCGGTTAAGAGAGAAGTTTTATATGATATTCTTATTGAATTTGGTATTCCCAAGAAACTAGTTCAATTAATTAAGATGTGTCTCAGTGAAACATACAGCAGAGTCCGTATAGATCAGTTTCTGTCAGATGTGTTTCCAATTCACTGTGGGCTAAAGCAAGGAGATGCACTATCACCTTTACTTTTTAACTTTGCTCTAGAGTATGCCATTAGGAAAGTCCAGGATAACAGAGAGGGTTTGGAATTGAACGGGTTACATCAGCTGCTTGTCTATGCGGATGACGTGATTATGTTAGGAGAAAATCCACAAACGATTAGGGGAAATATGGGAATTTTACTGCAAGCAAGTAAAGAGATAGGTTTGGAAGTAAATCCCGAAAAGACCAAGTATATGATTATGTCTTGTGACAAGAATATTGTACGAAATGGAAATATAAAAATCGGAAATTTATCTTTTGAAGTGGTGGAGAAGTTCACATATCTTGGAGCAACAGTAACAAACATAAATGATACCCGGAGGAAATTAAACACAGAATAAATATGGGAAATGCCTGTTATTATTCGATTGAAAAGCTTTTATCATCCAGTCTGCTGTCAAAAAATCTTAAAGTTAGAATTTATAAAACAGTTGTATTACCAGTTGTTCTTTATGGTTGTCAAACTTGGACTCTACTTTCAGAGGGGAACATAGGTTAAGGGTGTTTGAGAATAAGGTGCTTAGGAAAATATTTGGGGCTAAGCGGGTTGAAGTTACAGGAGAATGGAGAAAGTTACACAACACAGAACTGCACGCATTGAATTCTTCACCTAACATAATTAGGAACATTATATCCAGACGTTTGAGATGGGCAGGGCATATAGCACGTATGGGCGAATCCAGAAATGCATATAGAGTGTTAGTTGGGAGGCCGGAGGGGAAAAGACCTTTAGGGAGTCCGAGACGTAGATGGGAAGATAATATAAAATGGATTTGATGGAGATGGGATATGATGATAGAAAATGGATTAATCTTGCTCAGGATAGGGAGCAATAGCGGGCTTATGTGAGGGCGGCAATGAACCTCCGGGTTCCTTAAAAGCCAGTAAGTTTATTAACGTAGTGTTGTAATATTTGAATTTTGTAATAAAAACATTTTTTCTGCATGAAGAATATCTTAATCTATATTGTTTAATTTTCAGCCAAAAACGACCCTTGTCACACATGCCCATATTCATTAATTTATAATAGTCATATTTAAGCGTTAATTAATGCGAATTTTCTGTTATATTACGTCACATAATCTGTAGAATCATTGTCCTAAATATCTCGTTTATACTGCAGTGTATGTAGGAAGGTTTTTCCGTCTCCTGAAAAATTAACTTTTTTGACAAGGGCTGTTTTTATAAAAACCCTTCATATTTTTTCTTTGGTTTACCGAGACAAAATCTACCTGATATTAGGAATTAATTTACAGTAATGTTTTATATACGCATTGCTGACAACTGCATAGATAAAATTGATAGTAATCTGATGATTGTAATAATTAGTAAAGGCATGTGGACAACAATAAAACTTAATTTGATAAAACCTTAAAATCCAATACGTTTTAACTTCTATTAATTTATTAGGGCTAAATAAAAAAAAAACTAATTTGTATTTTTCTATCAACACAAAGACGAAGGAATTAGGCCTACTAAAGAATATTGTTTACTCACGTTTTATGAACTATCGGAAATCGAAAGTACATTTGGAGCAATTTGTAATGCTGCAATTGTCACAATTATAAACAGCACATATACACCCTGACTTTTAACATAGCACTAATTAATAAAACTATTAACTAGCCCAGCAACAATATACATTGCAGTTGATTACAACTTGTTTCGCGAGTATCTCCACACCGGCAGGTAGGTAGCAGCACCAGCGTCGTTCGCACGCAAAACTGCTAGCTGTCCTGTATTATTATAGTAAAGTATTTGGTATAACCTTTCTGCTTATCTTTAAAAGTGTGGAAAAGAATATGCATTTTGCTTAGAAATCCGGGCTTTAATAATTATATTTCTTTCTTCCAAAATGTAAGAATTTACAATCTCCTACGTACCACTGCCATGGAATGAATAAATGTGTTTTTTCTTCCTAATCAAAATTTTATATTTTGCACATAGGAGTTATTGCAGAACAACGACGATATACTTTTCTAGATATGGCGATACGAACAACAAAACTTATGAGGTCATGACGAGATATCATAGTTGGATATTGTCTGTTGATTTTCATACGCGTATTATAAGAAAAATGATTGGAAACCTAGTTTTTACTGCTTTCACATTTAGAAAATACCTTACAATATACCTGGAAGTGTTAGTGACAAGAAGTCTCACATCTTTCTATGTTAATTTCGAATTTGTTCATTTGGAGTTTATTGTGGTTGTTTACATCCAGCATAGTAACCAGGTATTTCTACATTAATTTATACCAATATCAATCAACAACAGATTTGACAGTTTTATTAGATGGTGAAAGATAGGGAAACTCTTCTTTGTCATCTCTGTTATAACTCCGACCATCTAAAAGACAGATTATAAATATTTTGCAATGGATGCAAGTTTTGATATCATGGTGATTGTGTTGGCGTATGTAGTGATGATATCATAGCACTTGGTGAAACTAATTCTCAGTGGTTATGTCATGCATGCAGTTTACAAGTCGATAATCAAAATCTTTCCATTGCTGCTGCTGCTGCTGAATCGTCTCCTGTCCACTTTGTCTTGATGAAGTCGTCAGATATTTCAAAGGTTTTAGAGATCTGCGAATCCATTGGTCCAGAGCCCATCCCAATGTTCCGTTTGTTAACGGCTATAATTCCTTGCATACCTCACGAGATGACTTCCATTCGAAGCTAATTAACTGCAAGAGAAACATTAATGTTTTGAAGAGAATTCCTAAAGATGCTAGAATGTTCGCCGCAGATCGGCTATCTACAATAATTGACAAATGCATTTCTCAGAATACTGAAGAAAGTTGGCAAAATTTGATGTTTTTCGCCTACATTGCCCTTAAGGTTCCAGAGAAACACGAAAAGAAATCTCTCGTATCTAAAATTAAAGACAATTTAAGAGATTTTCAATTGGTCTATCCTTCCAATAAAAGAAATACAAAATCCTCCCAGGTACGCCGTATAGAAACAAAAGTGACTGAAGGAGATATACGTGGAGCGGTTCGGATTCTTTCATCTGATTTAGGAGTGGCGGACTATACCCACGCTACATATCAAGCTTTATTACAAAAACATCCGCCTCCTTCAAGATCGTCGTTCTTCCCTGATCCTCCAGACCCTAATGGTCAGTAGGTATTTGTCTATATCTGAAGACACTGTCAAGGCGGGACTGACAAGCTTCCCACACGGTTCTGCTTCTGAAATAGATGGCATACGTCCGCAGCACCTTAAAGATCTTGTGTGTGTATCAGCTGGTGATTCCTGAAAGAGATTACTTACATCTTTAACTAACCTCTGCAATCTCGTGTTGAGTGGGAAATTAAATACAGAAATTTGCCCATTCTTCTATGGTGCTTCATTGTTAGCGATTGGCAAAAAGGATGGTGGGGTGCGTCCGATAGCCATTGGCAACACCTTTCGAAGATTAGTAGCTAAATTAGCCTGCCTCAGTGTAAAAGAGGAAATTGGTGAATATTTACGTTCACATCAACTTGGATTCGGCACTCCACAAGGCTGCGAGGCTATTATTCATTCGGTGTGTACTTTTTTGAACATATATGCGAACAGTAATGAGATTCTACTTAAAATTGACTTCAAAAATGCGTTTAATTGTATTGAGAGAGATGTAATGTTGCACGCTATCAAAGATAAGCTTCCTCAGCTTTCTGCTTTCATTTGGCAGTCATATAAGGATCCTTCACATTTGTTTTTTGGGTCTGAAACTATGTCATCTCAAACTGGCTGTCAACAAGGAGATCCCGTCGGTCCAATGCTTTTCAGTTTTGCTGTACATCCAGTCATAAAAGATCTGAAGAGTGTACTAAACCTCTTTTATTTGGATGATGGAACTTTAGGTGAAGATCCTAATGTTGTTCTTGATGACCTTCAGAATTTAATTGATCTTTGTTCTAACATTGGATTGGAAATCAACTCCAATAAATGCGAACTTTATTTCTGCTCCGAAAGGAATGAGGCTGTAGTATCTACTTTTCAAGAAGTTGCACCACGTATTAAGATCATTACAAGTCTGATCTCACCATCCTTGGTTCCCCTGTTTTCTTGGAAGGAATCGAAACTATTGCTGAACAGAAATTATTGACGTTGAAAATGCTATTTGATCGTCTATTGCCTCTTAAGCCTCATATATATAATATTTTCTTCTTAAAAACTGTTTAGTAATTCCTAAACTGGCCTATTTCATGAGGACAACTCCATTGTGGCTATTTCCATTATTCCTCCAACAATCAGACGATATGATGCGACATTGTTTGGAAACTATTCTCAATACTACACTTGAGGACAGAAGTTGGACACAAGCTTGTCTTCCTATCAGACTTGGAGGTCTCGGTATTAGAAAACTCGGTGACATCTGTACACCGGCATTCTTGGCTTCTGCATATGGAGTTTTCGATATCATCAAATCTATTTTTCTTTCATTCAGTGATGAGGTCGAAATCTGCTATTTGCCGGAGGCTTTGGATAGGTGGAATGATATATCCAGGAACTCTAATCCGCCAGCTCATCCAGACGTCCAGAATTGTTGGGATGATATAATTATTAGGCACATCCTAGATTCTCTTGTAACATCTTGTACATCAGAAACAGACCAAGCTCGACTTTTGGCTCTACAAGAAAAAGAAGCGGGTTCATGGCTACAAGCTCTACCTTCCCCAAATATTGGAACGCTGATAGACAACAAGTCTTTTAAGACTGCAGTCGCTCTACGTCTTGGATGCAAAATCTGCGTACCACATACAGTATGTGGGGAAGTTGTCGACACTTTCGGTCATCATGCTCTGAGCTATGTCAAGAGTAAGGGACGTTTTTTTAGACATTCAACAATTAACGACATAATCAAGAGAGCATTAACATCTTCTGGTATCCGTGCTATTTTAGAACCCACTGGGATTAGTCGCACGGATGGTAAGCGCCGTGATGGATTAACCTTGGTCCCAAGGAGCAGAGAAAAATCACTAATGTGGGATACGACATGTGTGGATACCTTAGCTCCATCCCACTTGCCGTCAACTTCTAAACTCGCAAGCTCTGCAGCAGAATCTGCCGTACGCAGTAAACGTCGTAAATACGTACATCTAGTAGACAATTACATCTTCATCGTCTTTGCTGTGGAAACAATAGGCTCCTGGTGTAAAGAAGCAAAAGACCTAGTTTCCGAAATTGGTAGAAGTTTGGTGACTGTTACTGGAGACCCTCACTGCACCAATTACCTACGGCAACGAATAGGAATAGCCATCCAACGTGGGAACGCAGCCAGCATTTTGGGAAACTTTCCAGACGCCAATTCTCTCGATGAGATTTTCTTCATTTGAATATCTGAAAGCAAGACAAGAGTGAAGTACGAAGCCCCGTAGAATTGAAGGTAAAACTCCACTTTACTGGTTCCAGCAGAATCTGAGCAGAAGCCAGCATCCATCAGTACTTAAAAATGGTTTTGCGTAGTGTTTTGAAAACTTGTCCGGTTTACGAGTAAATTTGTTATTATTTAAAAAAAGTTATATAGTGTGAAAAGTTGTGTGATCAAGATTTAAATATCCTATGATTACGCTCGAACTATTAAAAAATCAGAAAAGATACAACTAAAACTAAATAAATTTTAAATGTTGAAATTTCTTTGTTAACATGTGAATATTTATAATACACAATAAGTTTATAAACATATTGTCATAACAACAATAAACGCGATTCATCGTTTAATCTCTATCATTATAATATAATCGAATTCATATAAATACACATAAAATATGTAATATTTTAGGTACAATAAAATATAATCCAATTCACATAAATACCCATCGTGCAAAAAGCAGTATGCAGTAGGCCTACATGTGTGTATTACAAAACTCGGTAATTGAAGAGACTCAACACTTCGTCTCTCTTTTCAAACTTTTTCTCGTTCCCGTAAATCTCACCACACTTGTATCGCAATATACTATTTCTTTATTATGTTAATGTACCTGCTAGTTTTTAGTAGTAGTATTTGTAATATATAGGTTTACTAAAAATTAAGACTTTTTTAATCCTACGTACTTTCAAGCGTTTGATAACGTTTATTTCGAAATGTAGATCTCAAGTATGTTACAGTTATTCCTGTGTGTGTTACTGCGTTATTTTTTGCCAAATTGATTCCTCGAAATAGTGGTTTTGTCTTTGCAAGCGCGTATTGGTTTTGTTCAATGCTATTTTAATAGTGAAGACTTGAAGCAATCAGTTACCAGCAAATTAGCAATCAGTTACCAGCAAATTCAAATATTTCGTAGGACTTTCTTCAGAATACGACTGTCCAGAACTCAAAAAAGAGGTTACGCCTATTAATGATTGAAGAACAAAATGACCATCATGTTAGAATTTTATATTCATCTCACCGCAAAATACTGTATTCTGTTGTGCATGAAATTATGATTTTTTTATATTTTTTATGTAAATGGGCTTTATTCCTTTAACAAAATGTTATATATTAAAAAAGTGTCTTAACTTCTGAATAATTTATTCAGCTTACAAAACCTAATGTAATAATGCATTTACAATAATTCATTCTTGATTTTTAAAATCTGAAACATTGAAAGTAGCTTTTGAGATAATCTTGTGATTATAAGTTCATTTTGCTAGGAAAATAAATCTTACCTTTATGTCTAACGCATGATGTTTTTTACTGGTTATTTACGACACTTTATCAACTATTATGGTTATCTCATGTCTGAGTGAGATGAAGGTCATGATGCCGGCGAAATGAGTCCTTAATGGGTTGAGGGAAAACCTCGGAAAAACAAGCAGGTAACTTGTCCCAACCAGGATTTGAACCCGGGTCCGCTCGTTTTACAGTCAGGTATGCTAGCCGTTACTCCACAGCGCTGGCGCATTATGTTACTGTGTCACGCCAAAAATTATCATTTCACACTTTTTGTAACTGAAGGGTAATATTTTGAAGATGGTGGTGGTGGTGGTGATAATAATAATAATAATAATAATAATAATAATAATAATAATAATAATGATAATGATAATGTTTTCCAATTTATATATATGTTAATGATGATGGTGATGATGTTACTATCTGTTTTACTATCAGTATGATATCTTTCTATATAACCATCACTACCAGTTTTCCAATACGTTTGCCATACAGTTCTCAACAGACTATTCGCTGTTTTTCTATTTTCCATCGTCTTAAGTCAGCCGTCGGCAAATTTGTACTCATGACGTCACTGATCGCAAGCCGCAGTACATAAGATGTGTCCTCACCTGTGGAGTAACGGTCAGCGCGTCTGGCTGTGAAACCAGGTGGCCTGGGTTCGAATCCCGGTCGGGGCAAGTTACCTGATTGAGGTTTTTTCCGGGGGTTTTCCTCAACCCAATACGAGCAAATTCTGGGTAACTTCGGTGCTGGACCCCGGACTCATTTCACCGGCATTATCACCTTCACATCATTCAGACGCTAAATAACCTAGATGTTGATACAGCGTCGTAAAATAACTCAATGAAATAAAAAAAAATACATAAGATGTAATATCAATCGAGGAGTATAGAGTAACCTGTTCGGATCCCAGTGGCGGACTCTCAACACAATCATCTGACGCAGACTACACAATATTGATTTAGGCTATATTTGGACAGATTATATTTTATTTCACCTTTATTTTTATTGTGCTACAGCAACCTAGGAAAATACGTCATAAATTGCCACTCTTAATACAACTCGTAAATTTTCGTCTGCTAGTCACGATCTTTGTTTAGATATTACAAGTTTTCGTTCAGAAAACAAGTGTTCCGAAATATATTGAATATAGAGCCAAACATAGCATCTATGTAGAGTAGCGACAGGCGACCTATGATAGGACTACACATATTTTCTATGGAGAGCAATTGAAATAAATCTAAGCCAGTTGGTGTGTTATACAATGGCAACGTTTTATGTCATCACTTATTTCAAGCTGTCTTAATAACACGTTACTCCACCTAGTAGACTTTTTTAAAGTCGTATTTTGAGTCCCGTATGTTACTACAGAGACAAGTTGCTTTATGTTCAGATTCCTTTCTTCTATATTTCGTCATGCTTGGAATAATTCCTCTCCTGTTGTATTTCCTTTAAGTGCAATGACATCGAGCAAATATTCTTATACAGAGAGATCCTTCGTAACTCCGCGAGTGAACATTACCAATTCTACTATATCAATATCTGAGTCTGCACCTACAGCGAGAGAGTAGACCACTGTTATGCATCCTTGATTTCAAAATAAACAAATAATGTTAGCAACTTTATTGAGACATGTTTTAATGAACTGTCCTTCATTAAAGCACTTCAATGATTTTGCGATTTCCAAAGCAATAACAGAACTTGCAAAATAACAAAGCAACTCCTTTGACTCATAGCTTGTTTCATCATATTTTACTACCGGAACTCTTATTTGAATTTAGTTTTTTATGTTTCAATTGCTTCCCCCCGTCCAGCTCTACGGAATGGAAATTATGTTTATACTTATTTTCAAGTATATACATTTCCGTTCACAATACATTGGATATGTTTATGCTTACCTGTAAGTTCGTGAAAATCTTATGACGTGTCGTAATGTCGCTAGATGTTTGATTTATAAGTGCCTATTAGAATTTTAGAACACAAGAGGCGTCTTCTACATTGTCACCATATGCACAACAAACACTGTTCCTCCCATTCTTCCTTAAACACACGTTTCCGAATAGACGTTGAAGGTTTTGAGAAAGCAGCAATCTAAATCTTATCAGGTAACCCGCCACTGATAGATGCCTGTGTACTGAAGTTGTAGGGGAGTTGGATGGAAGGGAGGGGGTGAAGCGAAGACAGTTTACTGCCTGCCCCTGCGACATCACTATTGCTAGTGATCACGATGACATTTTTGCCGATCCCTGGCCTAGGTTGTTGATATTATTAAGAATGTTATTATCATTCTTATTAGTATCATCATCCATATTAGATACATGATCAATTTTCATTGTCTGTGATATATTCCGATCCTCAGTACACAATTCACTGCCTTTGGAATGGCGAGTAGCAGCAGCAGCAGCAGCAGCAGTAGTAGTAGTAGTAGTAGTAGTAGTAGTAACAGTAGCACATAGATAAAATAAACGTAAAATCAATTCTAACTATGAATAAATAAATGCAATAAACTTAGACTATGCTATAAATAACGCTTACTATAAGGCAAAGTAAACCAAACTTACAAGTAAGCCTATTTCTATTAAACCCAACTACTGTCAACTTAAGTAATTACAAGTCAGCTTCATTAATTACATGACTCAACTTAGATAATTTTAGATAATTACACTGCACCTACATTGCTACATTAAGCCTAATCTTTTCAACCTTTCCTTGAATGTATTGATTTTAAGAGGATCACACTTAAAGATTGCCGCAGGTAAGCTGTTCCATTCTACTATTGTAAGCAAAGGAAAATTTTGCCGCGTCTGGTCTTTGTTTTCTGCATTTAAACTTCATAATATGTTCAGCCCTACCTAAGTACTAAGTATGATGGTGTTATTAATCTACTTAGGCTACGGCGCGACGTCACATCCTTAGTCATAACATGGCCAGTATTGAAAAAGTTTATATATAAACATGAGTTTTGTTTTTTAGAACTTTGAACATGTATTTATACTGTATTAGGCGATTGTCAAGACGGCCATGACTAGATCGTGATAACCACGTGATTCCGATTCGCTCCGTAGCCTGTAACACTAATCTAGTATTGATGTCGATCCATGCTTTGCAGTGGCGGACGGTAGGTTAGAAAGTTGAGGAGGCCAAGACATGGTTGATGTGAGTTTGCATTACATATATTAAAAATGTAAGGCCTGTGACGTACCTTATTACCAAGCGCAGAATTGATAGGTTTTAAGAAACTAATATTAAGTTTTCCAATCTTTTTTTTTTTTTTTTTTTCAGGATTTTAAATCTATGTTTAGGAATTTACAGCCGAAAGCAACCGTGACTAGTAGTACAGTTGTCAGCGATGGGTAGGACGTCTCCAAATTCGGCTCCCTTCGCGCGTTCTAGTTAAGTTTAAACTACGCTAACCAGCTATCTTATTGGTTGAACCACTGTTATCATGGTTACCGGGGAGCACAGTGATGTAGTTTTCTCCTCTCTCCCGCTCTCGCATAGACATTGCATAGATGTCGACTATACAGGTTACAGCGCTATCTGTTATTTTTTGGTACGAATTATTTGTACTGTCTACATTATATCGAGCGGGCATCACCAACTGGATGTGTTTTTTTTTTATTTTAGTACGTGTTTTACGACGCTTTATCAACATCTTTGGTTATTTAGCATCTGAATGAGATGAAGGTGATAATGCCGGTGAAATGAGTCCGGGGTCCAACACCGAAAGTTACCCAGCATTTGCTCATATTGGGTTGAGGGAAAACCCCGGAAAAACCTCAACCAGGTAACTTGGCCCAACCGGGAATCGAACCCGGGCCACCTGGTTTCGCTGCCAGACGCACTAACCGTTACTCCACAGGTGTGGACAACTGGATGTGGTCGACTTGACGTAACTTACATCTTAGCCGTAGTGAATAGTAAAATTAATATAAAAGGAAAAATGTCAGTCATTTGCTATACGGTAACTTATTGATCTTAATTCGGCTGGAATTAATACTGTCATATTGTGTTCTCCCCTGAAAATCCGCCGCTGATGCTTTGTGTCCCATTTGTGTCTTAAACAGTACGCTAAGTCTGGCTTTTCGTCGCCTTGATTCGAGCAATTCCCACTCCAAATCTTTTACTATCTCTTCGCCATGTCCCATGTTGATGACGGGATCAATTACAAATACAACAGCGTTATTTAACTTCAGTTTTTATTAATTGACTTTTAGCTTTAAGTAATCTTTATTATTTAGATACGCAACAAAAAAGGAATAATTAGTGCATTACTTTGTGACGGATAATCATTTCTTGAGGTAAGGCAGCATGCTTCTCTGTCCCGACATGGCGGTGCTCACCTGTCTCTAGCATTCAGCTGCGTGGGTATATCAAAGTGAGCCTTACAAAGCTTTGGTAAATCGAAAACATGACGTCGGATACGTTTTGTTATACATCAATATCACATAATCTATCGTTTACCTGTAATACAGACTAATATAAAAAACGCCGAGCTTAACACACAACTACATAGAACCCGGAAGCATGTACTGCACTGATTAAATCTGATTTTAATTACTAGGTATAGTGGAACTCCCTTCTCATTGATTGTCAATACTACAAGACTCCTTAGCATAGTAAATGAGGTTAATTCAAGGGAGCAAAATTATATTTCCTTGAAATTTCATTTCGATACACCTTGATTATGGATCAGAGTTGGCTTTGTTGATAGAGCAGCTGCAAGAGTCCGATTCAAGTTCAGGGATGCACAGACTTCCATAAAATTGAGTACCGGGTCTTTTCCGAGAGTAAACAAAACCTTTTGCCGACTACTTCATCTCCATCAATAGGCCTACTTGTTTTCAGTCTCTGAAACGACTAAACCGGAAACGATTTTTTTTTATGAGTATTACGGATGAATTGGATAATAAGCTAACTTCACGGTAACAACGCTAATGACGACTCTAATCGAAATGCGCTATAACAAAACGGACATAACGCAAACTGCTTTTGTTTATGTATGTATCTAGATAATCAGACCCTATTTTGCATCTTATTTTTGTTTTCTAATTGTAGGTATAGTCCATGGGTGGGCAACTCGTACTCACGAGGCGCTAAAAACCTTGGCACAAAAAAGCACACACTGAGGCAGGCGCTGCAGTTACAAGCTCTGTGTAGTTTCGTTACAGAAGCAGTTCACTGCCATGGTGCGCTGTGGCGGCTCATGCAAGTGGTCGTGATATCTAGGCTTATTCCATGATTTGTATTTCAAAATGACGCATGGTACAATAATTAGGTCTACAGTAGTTTAAAGCTGGGTCCACACTATATAACAAAACACGTTATATAACAAAGTTACATAACTTGTCGTAGAAACAGAAAGAAAATGTTATAGGCCTATAACATAAGTTTTTTGTGTTATGTAGCAAGTTATATGTTATCCACCGGGTGTCGGTAAAGATCAAAAGATGTTATAAAACATCGTTATATAACATGTTTGCGCAGCATGTAACTTGTTATAAAACACACTCGCTGCATCGCTGCATAAAACGGTACGAGCTGAGTCTTGCTGTAATCATCACGTCATGTGTTTTGCATTATTGCATAGTATCTTGTACACATTCTCTGTGCGCTTAACGTGATTATTCAACTTTGTTTTGGAGTCAACTTGGCATAATGGAGTGGAACAAGACTGCAACTTGTGAGTTAATTCAGTTGTTCAGAGAAAAACGGGCATTATGGGATCCGACTGATATGGTTGTTTCCGATCTCTGATAACGAATTGGAATCACGTCATGTACGTCAGAAATCACACCGACAGCTGAATTGCTGCGAGAGATGACAGACCAGTAGTGAGTCATTTCATAATCAGAGTACACGGTGTATCACAGTACCAATGCCCAAGAAAATGGAGCCTTTTTGGGAGGGGTACATAACAACCCTTTCCGATGCCAAGTACAATTACGTGAAAATCATAGGAGCCTGCAAAATACCTGGTTTCGATATTTCCAAGAAAGGCATCTTGTGTGTACTAATAATACCGGCAAAGCTAGGATAGGATTAGTTCCAGAGTGGAAAAAGCAGGCAAATCCACCCCCCCCCCGTCACAAGTCGCCGCACCCCATGAGATGATACAAATTAATTCCAGTCGAGCGTTACCAATCTTATTAAGTACACAGAAGATGCCTTTGTTGGAAATAACGAAACCAGGCTTCTTTTATTTTCACTTAACTGTACTTGGCAATGGAAAGGGTCGTAATGTAACCCTCCCAAAAGGCTCGATTTTCTTGGGAATTTCTGACTATGAGATCACTCACTACTAGTCTGACACCTCGCACTATAGTTCAGCTGTTGTGACTCCTGACGCACATGATGTCATTCAAATTCGTTATCAGAGATCGGAAACAACCCTGTAAAAAGACAGAAATAAAAAGCAAAGTTTTTGAAACTTCCATCACATCGAAGTTTCCCTGCCAATGAATCACTATCATCTCTCTTAAGATCTGCTAAAAGATTATTCCACTGTATTGTTTTCTAGCGTGTAATGATGTCGCACCCAACATTTTCGTTTACAAGGTCTACTACTTCCTGCCAGGATCACAGAAGCAGCAGCAGCTAGAACTACATCCTCTGCACTCGACGCCAATTTCAAACGTGAAATTTATTTAATTTATTGAGTTATATAGGCCCTAATTTGTTACAAGAATATTATTTTGATACCAACACAAGTATAACATAAAGCAAGTTAAAGAAACATGTTGCGTATAAAATTTGTTATATAACGTGTTTTCTTATATTAGTGTGAACCCAGCTTTAGACACTTACTTACTTACAAATGGCTTTTAAGGAACCAGAAGTTTCATTGCCGCCCTCACATAAGACCGCCATCGGTCCCTATCCTGTGCAAGATTACTCCAGACACACTCTAACTAAATACACAAAACTAAAATTCCATTATTGCCAAGTTTTGTAAATTATAATATGTTATTATTTAGTGCTGAAAACATAAATTAAACACAACTTTTTCAAGATACAACAATTATAATTGCAGCACTCATTATACTGTTAATATTAGTCATTATTTGTCTTCATTGAAACATAGTTTCAGAGTTTGGAAGTGTTTATAGATTAAAGAGATTTCAAAACGGTATTACACTCTTGAACAATTACAAAATCAAGGAAGTAATTTTATATACATAACAGAAAATGAAATAAACATACTCCTTCTGTACGTTTAGACGTTTGACACCTTTTTCTTGCTGTCAGAGGATTAAAATCTGGCTCAAGTTTGGAAACATAAGCGTCAAACAGCCACTAAATTGTCGTCTGTGGCTCTGGATCGCCAAACAGTTTTGTTGTTGGTTATCGTAGTGAAAAACTGCTCGCATATATATGCGGAACCAAACATGACTGCTAAGAGGGAGGAAATTCTGACATAGGCAACATTGGGAATAGTTCGATTCCTGATTTCGTCAAAACTCTGAGTGGCGTGCTCTTCTGCAGATTTATCAATTTAAGCTGCAAATCTTCCGGAGCTTCTAACTGCTGGAACTCAAAGGGATTGCAGAATAATCTCCATTCCTTGTCCATTGTCGCTATCTGTCCAAATCTACCAGGGAATTCTGTTGTGAGGTCTTGAAGAAGGGTTTTATATTTGATAAGTTGACTTTCTTCATCGCTTTTGAAAACAATTTCTAGTGAAGGAAAGCGGTGAATTTTGTTTATTTTCTGCTTGATACTGCACATTTTTAATATACCTACATATGCTCTCAGATGGTCGATTATATTTATGATCAAGTTGTCTTTTCCTTGTAAATGCACGTTCAGATCATGAAGGTGTGTACAAATGTCCGTAAAAAAAAGCAAGATCAGAAATCCATCCTGGGTCTGTTCGTTGTGGAATTTCTATACATTCGCTTTTCGTAAAAATATTTATTTCTACCTTGAGCGTGAAAAACCTGTGTAACATGACATCCCTGCTATGCCACTTACTTTAGCGTAATGAATGAGATCATGATAATCGTTGTCAATGTTCTTCAGAAATTTATGACGCGTAAGAAAGTGTAGAAGAACATATAAGACACACAGATTTACCTTCCTTCTTAACAAAAAAGTACTTGTTTTCCCATTCGTCAATAAAGGGAAAAGATTTGAACGGATCACACTGTGATTCATCCACGACGAGCCGCCACTCACTGTAGACGCGAGCGAACTCTCCCAAAACACAACTACTCGTCTTGCAAGGCCCACGTACATTACGGCTAGCACAGAGTTCGTTCTACCTGACTGAGTTTGTTCACAGTTTGAGAGCACGAGTTGCCCATCCTTGGTATAGTCCATTCGCTTTAGTAAGCGACATAGCACCTTGAGCAGACTCGAGCAGAAATACCTCCACTTAAGCGAAACAAACTCCCGACCTTCACTCCTATCTCAGCTAATGCACATGTAAAATGTAAGGATTGTCCAAACGTTTAAACTTAGCTATTCATTGGTTTTATCATCAGCCACGGGGAAACATACATACTGTAACTTTCATTTATAATAATTATTTAGTACCAGATATAAATAAAATAATATAATTTCTGTAATAAATATCATGATATGCATTAGGTCAACTCCTGAACATAAAAAATATGGATTGTTCGCTCGAGAAGCTTAATACACGAATCACAAACTTTTCATTAATATGACGTATTAGGAATGAAATATAACCCCACATACTCTGTAACAACAAAAAACACAACACTAATGGAAAACATACTATATATAGGGAAGTGCTTAAAAAATAATGCATGATTACAGTTAAAATTGTGCCTCCACTCCTTAAGCCTTAGTTTTTCTAAACCGACGCATCCGACGTGCGAGGCCCGCCTCGCAGCTCGCATGCGTCGGTTCAGAAAAAACAAGGCATTACACTTACACGTGAAGGTTCAGAGCCATAGTGGGACAAGCGCAATTTATTAAAAATGGAGAAAACAAGGGTTAAAATTGAGTGATTAGCCTACCATAATGTAACGAAACATATAACAAGTACTATAAAGTATGCACATTGAAACTAAATGATATGTCAATCTCCATTAAACTATGGTATTTACTTAACTTTAACCCTTGCTTTCTCCAGTTTTAATAAATGGCTCTTGGCCCACTATGGTTCTGAACCCTTCAATTGTTAACTTACAATGTAAGGGTCCCCCAAACCTTTCCTATGGATCCATTTGTTTTATCATCAAACACTAGAAAACCGAGACATACTTCTATTCATATAATTTAATACTTACTTACTTATGGCTTTTAAGGAACCCGGAGGTTTATTGCCGCCCTCACATAAGCCCGTCATCGGTTCCTATCCTGAGCAAGATTAATCCAGTCTCTACAATCATGTCCCACTTCTCTCAAATCCATTTTAATATTATCCTCCCATCTACGTCTCGGCCTCCCCAAAGGTCTTATTCCCTTCGACCTCCCAATTAACATTCAATATGCATATCTTTATTCGTCCATACGTGCTACATGCCCTCATATCATTTAATTCCCGACATAAATAGTCTACATGTAACTTCATATAGTCTATACTTATATATTTTATGTTTTCCATTAATGTTATGTTCAGTGTTGCTTTTTTCAGTGGGTTATTTTACGACGTTTTAGCAACTGTTATGTTTATCTAGCGTCTGAATAATATGAAGGTGATAATGCCAGCGAAAAGAGTCCAAGGTCCAGCGCCGAAAGTTACCAGCTTTTGCTCTTAATGGATTGAGAAAAAAACCTTCAACCAGGTAACTTGTCCCAACCTGGATTTGAACCAGGGTCTGCTCGTTTCACGATCAAGCAAGCTAACCGTTACTCCAAAGCCGTGGACTTCAATGGTGTTATAGAGTATGTGTGGTTATATTTAATTCCTAATACATATTAATGAAATGTTGTAATTCGTGTTATTAAATTTAACGAGCAAACAATCCAGGAGTTGGCCTAATGCATATTATATTATTTATTACAGAAATTATATGTACTTTATTTATATTGGGTATTAAATAATTGAATGAAAGTTACAGTATGTATGTTTTTCCGTGGCTACAAGTTTAAAGGTTTGGACAACCCTTATATTTTACGCGTGCAATAGCTGAGATAGGAATGGAGGTCGGGAGTTTGTTTCGCTTGAGTGGAGGTACCGCTACTGGAGTCTATTCAAAGTGCTAAGTCGCTTACGAAAGCGAATGGACTATACTTCAATGTTCTTGTATGAATTAGACCAGGAATGTCAAAGCCCTGCACATTGTGCAGTCGCTCACATTGTGCACTTGTCTCTGTGCGATGTGCAGTTCCTATTCCCCTACCTGGAGGGAGTGAATCGGCTTGGAGGGGAACGCGACAGGCTGTACAGTACCTGCAATAGCAGAACAGCTTTGTAATAGCCAAATTGGCTAGTCTCTTATACATGAGACAACTCATCTCGCCTAAGGTATTCCGTGGTTTTCCTCAGGCGTAAGACAAATGTCGGGATGAGCCCTATAAGAAATGGGCCACGGACCTATATGCCCTTCCCCATATATATTCCACTCTTATTATAAACGATGTATGCCCTAGTTCGGATAATATAAATAGTCTATTAAATATACGAGGTAACTCAATAAGTCGCAAATTGAAAGGACAGGGAACTCTCAAATTGCAGATTAGATTTCACGGCGCTTCTTCCGACGGCCTTCACGTGCTTTGTCATCGAATAACAGATGACGGCGTCTTGCTATTCTAAAGGCAAACACCAGCCAACTCCTCCTCGCCCCGTTCCGTGATCAATTGATCAAAGTCAGTCCCCCCCCCCCCGCGTATGTGGTATCTAAGAGGTTACGTCCAATTTCGGCTTCCCCTTCAAAATTTTCTAGAGCTCCCTCAGGAGAGCAGCGTAACCCGGAGTGAGACTAGTGGCCAACAGGCTTGGAGCTCACATATTTAGTTTTGTACAGCCCCCGACCCCTTGCAAGGACGCGTTTTGCGTACCTTATAAATTTTCCTCCCAATTCTCCATCGATTTTTCGATTTTTTCGATTTCGAACAGCTTTGGTTTCAGTAACACAGATCAGTACGGGTGAGCTCATTGAGCTGTGATTGTGAATGCGTTATGAAAAATAAAGTGATGAGTCCACAGATATAACGAAGAAGAGAAATCACGAATCATATAACGTAACTGTTATGATGTTTTCCTCAGCCAACAGTAATTATTTTAAAATGAAAGGCTTTCATCATATCATGTGGACCTAATAGTGATGTGAGAATTTAAATCAGATTAATAAAGTTCTCAAAATATGATATTCGCCAGCTTTTATTTCTTAATTAGTACTCTCACGGCAAGACAAACATTACAATGTTGTTGTTTTGGAGTCTGTACTAACACAGCCATCAATGGTTAGATGACTTACAACTTTTATTTGATAAGCTGATAAGTGATGAGAATATTGAGTGAAGAATACATGTGAGGGTCTTGAGGTTGTAAGGGAAGGAAGAAAGCAACTATTTGTAAGGCGGAAAAAGTTTCTGGAAAAATAATACATAATGGCGAATTTTCCATCTCAATTTACTATATTATCTTAATATACTTACGTTAATAAATCTTTAAACCTGACATAAAGAAAATGTCCTCGCTTCACAGCTTGTGAAGTACTCTTTTAGCTCAATTCAGCAACGCTCGCAACTTGCTGATACTTGCTATCAACGTTTTCAAAATAAACTATATATAAATTTAAATTCAAGCTTAATTTATCCAATTTACTAATAATAATGTGAATTTATATTAATATACAGCAAGGAAATGATTCCAGTGTAAAAGTCTCACAATGTCCTATTGCTTGTAATTGAGAGTAAAATATTTTCTTTAACGTTTGTGCATCAATGGTCCCAGTAATGCTTGAGGAACAATGAAAAAGTATTATTTTGAAATAATCAGTACCTACTACGTAAAATGAAATACTGTGTTCGTATTTGTTGTTTCGAAATTACTGCAATGTTTATATTTTCTTCAAATACTGTATACAAATCATGTAAATAAATGATTCCTTACAAATGACTGCTTTGCGAATTGTAACTGAGTAAGTCTATTGTTTCTTGTGTTACAATTACTGTCAAATATAGACACTGACAATAATTGTGTTTTTTCCTTCTGCTAAGTATGTTTTAATGCCCAAATGTCAATTTAATTGAACACTAGAAGCGCAGAATAGCTTCTTGTACATCCCTCCCGCTAAGAACTGGTAAGAGCAACACGTGAATGACGCAATCTGCACAGACCGGCGCACAGTGGTTCCAAATACAAATCTAGCAGGACAAAATTAATAACTCTCCTCGTTTCTAACAGATTTTCATAAAATTTTGTATACAGGTTACAAATGACATTTTGCATTTGCGTGTAAACTCTGATTACGATTAGATAAAATAAACCACCCTTTTACAGGGGTTGAATTTTAAAGAATTATAATAATTTTACAAAACTGATTTTCTCAGGGATTGGAACGAAATCACAAATGAATTATATACTTTCTATTTAATTTTAATGTGTGAAAGATGCTAAAAATACACAACAGCCGTACATATTGACTCAAATATAATTTAATTTTTTTTAAATAAAATAGCCTACATATTAATACAATTTTAACAAAACCGTTAACTCTGGTTAAATAAACCTACATTTGAAATATTTACAGATAATTGAGAGAGTTGTAACTATTAATTTTCAAACCATCATCATCATCATCATCATCACCATCTTGATCCTGGAGCAGTCTCAGTAGGTCTACATCAGAAGATACACTTTTTCTACTCTTTTGGCGTTAGGTACGAAGACTGCTTACCATCGGGCCAGAGGAAATTCCATCAAATCGATCGTCGTATCGGCTCTACAAAATTTGCGCGCGTGATAACCTTATTCCCTGAAATTCTTGTAATCTTTATTTCGGATTGCTTGGGGTTCCTCGGACATCATCCCAACAGAAGTACGGCTTCCTTTATCAACTGCGCACCATGGGTAAGTATTTTATGCACACTTTGCGGCATATAATACCACTTACATTTCTGGATGTATAATTCTACAGTGCCCAAACAGTATTTTTTCAAACTCTCCAATATTAATACTGTATCCACTGGCGATTGTTTTAAGCAGTGGTCGGCAAAGATTACGTCATATAAAATGGAGTCCGCAATACACACCGAAGGGGAATGTAGGAGAGAAGGATATCCAGATTGCTTAACGTTGAATGAACAAGTGTTGGCTAAGGGGATGGAAATCATGCCTTACCCCTCCACCCTGCTTGTATGTTAAGGGGTGATTCGCGAGTTACGAAATGACGACCACTGGTTTTAAAGATGGTTCCAAATCACCGAATCAAGCCTTCATCTACGCCAGTAGTTTCTGATGCCAAACCTGGATCTTCAAAGAACCTCCGCGCGCAAATCACGTCATTAGTCGTACCAAATTCTGGTTTGGGAATGTCGACAAGATGTCCCATTTCTTTACGTAAGCGATTTTGTTTTCTTTCCTTTCATTCATTTTCGTGACCCTTTCTGAGAAAAAAACTTAACACCTGCTTTACCATTTTTGCTGCATCAGGCCTGTACGTTGATCTCAATTCCATTTCTGCGGCAAGAGCAATCTCATCAACCGAGCGTGTTTCCAGCAAAGGCTTCAACTTCCTCTTCTGACTTTTCTCAGCACATTCATGAAACGGCTTTTGTGGACGATTTTTGTTTTTTCCTTGCTAGACACAGTCTATTTTTTAAAAAAGTCTTTTTAACACTTAACCAATCCTTGTATTTCCTTAAAAAAGTTTTAATACGTAGAAGCAATTAGTCCATTGCTCTTTAAATTTCATTCAGAATTCAGCACTTTTTTCTGCACTAATTTACGATCATGTCCCTGAGAATCTGTTAACCCATTTTAATTAATACATACTCACACACAGGCTAATCTTCTTAAAATATTATTTTCTTTTCACGAAATGTCAACTAGTTCTCTTATTGGAATTCCGTCCACCATCACTAAAATATAAATAAAAGGAGAAGGTGGTTGAAGTTGGTTATAAAACCTTTATAATTACTAGACATCGGATTTTTAGGCACTAAAAATTGCAGTTTTAGGCGCCTAAAATAAACTCAAAATTTGTAAAATTAGGCTCTATTTTAATGAAAATAGGCATTTTAGGCACTTCAAGGTATCATACTTATTTCTTTCACTGAAATTTTTAGTTATACACTAAAATACGCACAAAAAAGTATGTTTAAACATTAAAAAAGAATACTATATTATATTTATAAACAGAGCTGCACAAATTTAATATATTGAAACTAATGAAATAATGATTATTGATATCAAGATTACTCTTTTTAAGTTATTGAAATTCAGTTCCATGCTCAGACTTTATTATAATTATCTGCACAGTACACCACCAGAATTTTTTCTAAATTCTCCACAGTTAACCTTTGCCTTTTGTCACTGAGAATCATTTTGAAAGCAAAAAAACTTCTTTCAACCGAAACTGATGTGAGAGGCGCAAATTTTAAATTAGGTACAATAGAAACATCAATACTTACTGGAACATTTACACTTTCCCCCGATATCACTCGTGATGCTTTTTCCAACAATGAAAATCCTACATTCTTATTTAATACGTTGTCCCACTTATTTTTAACTTTTTTCCCAGTTTCGCCCAAAGCAGAATGTATGTTCACTTGAGCTTCCTTTACTATTGCTATTTGGCTACAAAGAGATTGTTTTTCACGTTCTAATTGTTCAGTGCTTGCAGGTATGAAAGAAAAGTTTGATGTTATGTAGGCAATGTCGTTTTTCACTCGTGAGTCATTCAGACAATCTTTCACTGCTTTCACACACGCTGCACTATCAGTTTCAGGTAATTTATCAATAACTGTGACCACTTCTTTAAAATACTTAGAATAATACACCACTGACTGAATCCAGGTTCCCCATCGTGTAACAACCGGCTGAGGTGGGAGTGGGATATCTGGAAAGTTCTCTCTGAATATTGAAATCCTGGATGGGGCTTTACAAAAACATTTTTTTGTGTTAGAAATAAACGAATTGACAAGAGGAAATTCATTCCGGATTGTTTCAGAAACCCTGTGAAGGCCATGTGCTAGACAGGTTACATGCGTGAGGTTAGGATAAAATGTTTTAAGAAGTGGAGCTGCAGCAACCATGTATGAGGCAGCATCAGTACAAAACAACAGAACTTTAGAATCGTCTATATTACCTGAGTATAAAGACTGTAGGCCTTTATTTACAAAATAAGCAATGGCTTGGCTATTCACTTTCGAAAGTTTCTTAACACATACGAGGTGTGGAATCGAAGGTCCATCAGGACTAAGTTTTCCTACTACCATATTTGCTATATACCTATTCATAGGATCTGAGGTTTCATCCACAGAGACCCATATGTAAGAATCACCTATATCCTCCCGAATGGAAGCTAAAGTTTCATTGTATATTCTGTCTAAGTAATTTTTTCTTAGGGTCGACTCAGATGGGCTATTTTGTTTGCAGTATTTTTGTAAAAACTGTCTTAAAACCGGATTTTCAATTGCATTCCAGGGAATGTTAGCAGCAACAAACGGTCTGGTTAAATCAGCATAGAAATTGCTGCTGAGATTGGATGAAGTAGGCTGTGTTAGTAAAGTTTGTTGCAGTTGATTTTTCTGCTGAGCTTTAGCCTTATGAGCCGCTCCTTGCACATGCTGCTTTAGGTGGCACTTCTTTTCTTGCGAAATCTAAAAATGTAAAGTAAACTGAATTAAAATAAAATCCTAATTGTTGTATTGCCGTATTTCTATCACAAAGTTCGAACAATCAAAATTTTAATGACTGCAAATACTTTAACTATCGGAATTTAAAAGGTTAAAGTGTAGTGGCCTTAAAAAGAATTATACCTCAGGATAGCTCAGTCAATGTATAAATATTATAGGCCTACTCATTAAAATTAATAGAATTTATATATTTCAACTATTGTTACATACCTGTTTGCTACAAATCTTGCAGAATATTATTTTTCCATCATAAGTGAATTCTGAATATTCTGTTAGCCATTGCCGGATCAATGTAGATTTTGCACTTATATTTTTCGGCATTATCGCGTTAAAAACTTCACAGGAAAACGTCCTACCGCTCAAAACTTCTCAACACAAATAAGGTGAGGGAAAGTGCAACTGTTAACGAGCATTCAAATGAACCGTTGTTATTGAGATTCAATTGGACAAAAATACAAAGTTCCACTTATTGTTGCATTTCCTGGTAGTGTTAACACTAGGAGGGCCATTCTTTTAAATATTTTGTAACGGTTTACCCTACTAATTTGCAGTTTTACGACTTTTCATAAATATTTCAAAAACACTCTTTCTCCAAAAATTGTGATTTTATGACACTCTGAAGGGCAGTACAGCTAATCGGTTTCAGACCGAAAACAGTCATTTTTATAGTAGGCCTATAGTATATCTCTGAATCGGTAGCAGCACATGTTGTGATTGTTGCCTGCTTCAAAACTAAGGTTGGTTCTTTGTCGCCATTTATGCCTCCAAACATGTTAAATTCGGTGAAATCTATTACGAGTGTCGTGAGATTCAAAACATTTTGTTTCCTTTATCAATGGTTTCATGGCCGGTGTGAAGCAAACTTTCCACTTTTTAAATGCCTTAAATTTCGCAGTGAATGCATGTATAAATTATAAAAAGTAAGAGTAAAATGCGAAACTTTACAGTGAGTTAGGCATTTTTAGGCGAATATTAACAAATTAGGCTCTAATAACCGTTTTAGGGCATTTTAGGGCACTATAAAACTCTTTGAATACCTTTCAATTTCCATGAAACACAAATATTAATAATTATTTTTACTTTTCTCCTAAAGAAACAAAATAGGCATTTGCCCTAGAATCCGATGTCTGATAATTACATACCTAAATGACTAATGTAAATGCTGAACCTGCTTTGACAGTGGCCTTTGCTTTTGCGGGCCTGCTACAGCAAATAAAATTTTAAAAATTTTCATGGAATACTTCTCTGTGTAGTAATGAGTATTATAACTAAATAACACAATGTTAAAGTTCGAAAATGCACTAAAAATATAGGGAAATACCTGTAGTTTTATTCATCGAAACTCGAAGGGGATTGGCAATATATTACATCTTCACACATCGATGTTCCGAAGGTAACTTGCCGAGATACACGACTATTTAGGATTATAGAACTGCAGTATTTATATTGTTTTGAAGCTCAAACATTTATACCTTCTGTCCAGTCAGATTTGAGTTTGGAACCACTGTGCGGCGTTCCGCGCACATACACTGCACTTTCAGTGTCTGATTTCTGACATGCCTGAATTAGACATTTAAATTAAGATCATAAACGTATAATATTACACAAATGCTCTATAAAACTCAATCTCCAGTATCACAGTTGGAAGCACATCAGTTGTTCTTCTACCAACGTTGCGCCATACCGGGAGCGCAGAGATTCGACTTGTTGAAACCGGGCATCTTATGGGACAAAAATTGAAAGAAGAGCTGAAACCTTTCTTAATGACTATGGTTCTCATGTTTTACGACCTCCTAGGGAAGACAGTAACTGGTGAAAAGAAAGCACAGACTTCGACGACTTTAAGTTGTGTTCCTTAGGGAGTAAATTGCAATGTCGCAAATATTTCACTTGGTCACTGATGCGCGAACGGGCTTCGTTCATCCGCACATTCACACCTTCCGTACTCTAGTATTAGAGTAATAGTACTAGTTTTCTTTTATCCATAACAGAAGTGGAGTGTGTGAGTTAATAGTGTCACGATCTCGAGCTTTTTGTAAAGTTTCTAATTACGAGTCACGGACCTTTTACTCTTTGATTAGAAGCGCTTTGAACTCCATGCGTTCGTTCTCAAATTACACGCTGCTGTACGTGGGGTCGTTCAGAAAGTCAACTCTTATTATTATTATTATTATTATTATTATTATTATTATTATTATTAAATATAGTACATTTAGAACTTGTAGAACGCGACTTATAACCCCCAACCTCCAGCTCACCTGTACCTTGCAGCATTTGTTGACATGCTTTAGTGTACTCGCTCGCGTATTTACCAGCGACGGCTTAATAAGAAAGAATATTTCTTTCAAAGAAAGAATCGAAGAAGACAAGGAAATATTATTGCATAAGGAATGGGAAGAACAATATTTGTGTGTGTGTGTGTGTGTGTGTGTGTGTGTATGTGAGGAAGGCGAGGACATTATAGGTTTGCTGTGCTAAATAGCGTTACTAGCTTGCTAAAATAAGAAATGTGCAACGACATTATGAAGATATGTCTATTGCACATAATATTTTAAGGTTCAATTAATTAAAATTTTATTTTATTTTTATGAAACACGCAGTTATTTTCTTTTTAATTATAAATAAATATATATTTACGCACCTGTCCATACTGGTTTCGACATAAAATTCATAATCAAGGTAATATTATGTTACTGTATTTACAAACTTCATCCTTTGGCAGATGCTGAACGCGTTAAACAACTGGTAGAACTAAAATACGAGTTTTATGGTGGGAACAAGAGAAAACAAACAACAACAAACCAAATTCAACAACCGAGTTAGAATTCATCAAAAAAAAAAAAAACATTCTTTACGAGAGTTATGAGGTTACATGGGAAATTGCCAAAGTAGAAAACCGTATAAGGAAGAAGAATTTATTTATTTTAAAAGTGTCTCGTTAAATTAGCGCAACGTGTATGTTCTCAAGAAAAGACGAATTTTAAAAAAGATCATGGTGATAACTTACATGTTAAATTACTATGATGTACTGAAGTACATATGATACTTCCGTGCAGGAATTCTGCATTACCACAATGGTGAAGAATTTTTCTCCGCTCTATCCATTCTTCATTATAATATGTTAAAAGTTTTTAGTGAGCTCATTATTAAAATAATATTTTTTATTTGCACTTGAGTTTTTAATTCTTATTGTCTGTCATATTACACTAGTTTTTTTTTTCGTTAAGAATAGTAGGCTAATGAATTTCTGCTGCTGTCTATACGATCCAGCAATGCGCAAGAAGGATTTGAGAAAATCTAGCGTACGAGGTGATTGAGCTAGGTGGATTTGTTGCCATCACTATATAACGGCTAAAGCGTTCCCACCCATTTTCCCTAATCCACATTCCCGAATGAACGTTTTCCCGACTCGACTTTCCCAAACCGAGTTCCTGAAGCCACAGTCCCGAATTTCATTTACTATTCACTTTCCCGAATATATTATGCGAGAAATTCTCGAACAGTAAAAGATATGAACTGACAATCTCTACACGTTGCCAGAAAGAAAAAAAAACTACATTTAAGAAACAAATTTATTAAATTTATGTTATGAGAAACATGGCAGATGAAGCTACAATGATTATAACTTCAGCACGAGGAGGTAAAAAGCTTTTGCTGGGAGGTTACGTGTACAAAAGTGCGGCTGGAGGAAAAATATACGCCTACTGGTATTGTGCAAAAGTATACGAAGAATGTTCTGCGCGGGGGTTACTTCTGGACTGCCTAATAACCTGGAAGTACTGAAAGGGCCAGCCGCAGAGAGAGTGGCTACAACTTCAAACACGAATGCGAATTATCGTGCAGAATTATCACACTTATGCAGCCGATAGACACCTCGATTGCCTGAGGACACTTGGGCATTATTTCACTTTGTAAAGAGAAAGTGTAATTAATTATACCATAATTATATTAAATACATTTGTGTGGTAATATTCGTACACTCATATTATCAGGAAAATGGAAATCAAAGCAATCGAGAATGTGGATTAGGAAATTTTCTATTCGGAAAAATGTAATTTCGGGAAAATAGAAATCAAAGAAATCGGGAAAATGTCTTTCGAGAATGTGGATTCGGGGATTTTGTATTCGGGAAAAATGCTATTCGGGAAAATGGATACAACTAGTTCGTTATGTGGCGATGAAAAGAAGTTCTGTCTACTATTGTTGTGTAAGTCTGTAGAAGTGCTTAAGACGATGATGGTATTGGTGATGGAACTGGTAAATGACGTGTTAACATTGGTAGCTCTTGTTGTTGAGATTGGCAAAGAGATATGACTAGCTAAGGTGTCGGGGCTGGATATACAGTACATTGGTCGAAAGAAGTTTTGCATATTTGAAAATTTTGTATTTTGGCATCAAGTATAACAAAAAGCTCTATACAAACAAGCAAACAAACAAACACTGTATCTTAGAGATAACTCATGAGTCAATGAGAAAAAAAATCTTTCGCTATGCACAAATGTAAACAAAAACTCACTTATTCCTTAACCACTTCCCTGATTAACCCGAGTTAACTCGGGTTGCTAACTTGTGTCAAAATTTATTAACCCGAGTTAACTCGTTTGAGTCCCATTTTCGCTGCTAAGGATTATATCCCGAATATATACGTTTCCATTCTTGCATTAACCTTTTCCTCACTAGATGGCTACAAGAAGTTAGTGATATTGCTATATCTGGTGGTGTTTTTTGTACTTCTTCCTTGCTATTGGAATAATTCTGTGCTCATATAGCATTCACACACAGTAGTAAGTAGATGCTAGTTAGTTTTGGCGGTTTCTGTTTATGTTTAGTGTTTTTTGCGCTGTTTTGTGTAAAGATGGATCAAGTTAGTAATTCCGAAACTTTTGATGAGGAATGTATTCCTGTAGAAGATTAGGAAATGAAACATCGGTATCAGAAGACGAAGTTATAGACCAACAAACAGATTCAGATCAGTTGATGTCGCGTCTTTTCGACAGTGGTTTGAATAGAAGACATCTGGCACCATTTCTTCTGCACCTCCGAGGTCTCCATTCCCTGTAATTTTAATATTGTTTCTGATAACGATAATTCTCAATTTTTTAAATTATTATTTAATAATGACCTCATCAATATTATATTCGAGGAGACGATTCGGCATGCTAATAAGTGTTCACAAAATGCTGAAAATAATTCGTGGCAGCAGATTCTGAAATGCGTGTACGTTTTGGCATAATGATACTGCAGAACATTATTCACAAACCTAAATAACAGATGTACTGGTAAAAATATTCAATGACTGCTACACCATTCCTCCCAAAACGCTCTCATATAGGAAAGCAGATACTACTGTCCGGAATGCAATGTGCCACTGTGCGTAATACCATGCTTTCGAGTCTATCACACGACAAGCAACATTTAACGCCTTGATAACAGCACTGGTATTGTACCTCATAAATGAATCCATAAAAAAAAAACATACGTTGGTAAATAGTTCAGGAGAAAATCAAAGTGGGACAATTACCAGAGCTGGAATCAAGGTGCACGAGATAACTCGGGATAATAATTCAAGTATGAATGTATGTCTATTTCATAGTGATTTTGTTAGGTATGTAAGAAAATTAGTGATTTACAGTAATTCTGCAATATTAAATGGCCTCTTTACGAAAATAAAAAATATGACACTTTTTTTTCACAAAACTGGTAAAATATATAGTAAGGGAAGAGGTTAAACCAAAATTAAAGTCAATTTTCAGTGTATTCGGTAACGTGTGTGGCCTCCATGAGCCAAAATTAAAGTCAATTTTCAGTGTATTCAGTAATGTGTGTGGCCTCCATGAGCCAAAATTAGAGTCAATTTTCAGTGTATTCAGTAATGTATGTGGCCTCCATGAGCCAAAATTAAAGTCAATTTTCAGTGTATTCAGTAATGTGTGTGGCCTCCATGAGCCAAAATTAAAGTCAATTTTGAGTGTATTCAGTAATGTGTGTGGCCTCCATGAGCCAAAATTAAAGTCAATTTTGAGTGTATTCAGTAATGTGTGTGGCCTCCATGAGCCTTGAGACAGGTTTAGAGGCGGTGTGGCATGCTCAATACCAGGTTATACGGTATATCTTGCGAAAGATTGTTCCATTCCTCTATGACAGTGGGGATGAGGCCCCGTAGGGCTTGTGGTGGTTGGGGGCGGTTAGCAATTGCTGTTTTCAGCAATCAACATGCGTGATCCACGCAATTCATGTCAGTAGACCAGCGGTGGCGAAAATGTAATCGTGCGCCGAGCTACTGTGTAACCTGCAACGTGCATAGCACCTATGGAGGGAGGCGGACACTCGAAGGGGAAGTGAAGCAACTGTCTGACTTATTAACGGATTTTAATTTTCCTTACGTCAAAGACCATACGAAGAAAAAGAAACGCAACGTCGTTTACCGGACGTGCCCAGAAATATACAATTTTCAAATATGTAAAACTTTTTGTGCGAGATCGTGCGTATTTGCTTGTTTTCCGCACAAACCCAATACGCGGTAAGTGTGAAATACCACATTCAGTATTCCCAACGTAACACACATAACAATTTCCCTCTTCTTACCGCTTAAGCGCGACATTCATTTTACTGCTTTAGGCTTTTAACATATTATTTTTAGAACGTTTAACATAGTAATAATTATAAATTGGAAACTTACCACTGCAATTTCACCTAAATTTCAATGTTAATTATTGTTTTTAAATATTTGCAAAAATTAAGTAAAGTCTACTACTCCACGAAACTTATTGCATTCCTGATACAAGTAACATTAAGGAAGCCGTGAAAAAATCAACAAGATTCCAGATGCCGATGTTATTACTGCAATATGTTGTATAAATAATATTGTTAAAATATTAAAATGAAAAATAAATCATTACATAACCTTACCGTTTGTTTTAAGTTCGCATTTACAGACTGGGGGAAAAAAAGACAGACGTATATCACGGCCTGCTGGAGTATAGTAAACACAGAAAACTTTTTATAGCAACAATGTTGAAAGATATTTTGGTTTTCCGAAGTTGCCGCCATTAAACAGAAACCAAGATGGAGATTTCATTGCAACTAATTATAAATTCGTCTTTCAGGTATGTAATAAACGATCTTCGCACAAAATAATGTACGATACACGAGCGGTATTTTTGTTTTCATGTTCTCGGAAATTAAAAAAGCTCAACTAGGTTTCGCTTTTTCAATCTTTTCCTCGAACATGAAAACGTCAACATACCGCTCTTGTAACGTATATTACTATTTTGGCCAGTGTATTGTGGAGTTGAGTGTTTGAGGGGGATCATAATATTTTCCCATGTCGGTCGCAATATTCTAGAAATTTTTTTATGAACATTTTCTTGTAGATCCCACAAACAAGGATTCCGCTTATATAATGTCGATTAATTTCAGTGTTTCCTCTTGCGTCCACTACATGTTGATCACGCGAATTCGGAAAAAAATCGGACCACGATCGAGCACTAGTGACACCGAGCGAACGTACCGAGGGAATGCGCGCTCAGCCGCAGTAGCTGCTTACACTGAACAAATCAAAGACGTTGTAGTTACAGTATACGAGTATTTCGACTAAACATGCCGAGCGAGCATTCCCTCGCTAAAACGACGCTAACACACCCGAACGAAATGTTCGGCCTGCTATTCTTGCTCTGTGTAAACGCTGCTTAAGGCTGCTCGCACATTGAAAGCGACTACGCACGACTTGCGGAGTCCAACGACTACGTCCGAGCAATCTCGACGTAAGTTAGCGAAAGAGAGTCCTCACAATAAAGGACAATCAATCGTGCGACTAAGCACATATTGTTCCGACTTGCGACCGTACCCTAACAAGTTGGAATTTCTTTATTATGTCGTACAGTCTGATCTCCTTACGGCCTATGCCATATACTGTATGTGAATTCATTATCTTCGATGGTTGTTGCAATAGTGAAGTGTCAATTTTGCTAATAAATGCGAGAGAATAACAACATTTGTGGAGTGTCGTTTCAAATCGTATTAAATACATCCTCGGTCGAAATTTAGTTCGAAGCGGTTTCGTATAGCTGAGACGGTATTCTTTAAGACCCTGATCTCATATTGGAGCAATTCGTATTCTTTCCCGCCTTTTTTCTATGATGAAAATTATGTGTTGGATCAAATCGTATTATGTACAGTTACCCTTAAAAAGAATGAGACGATTCTTGGTCGTCGGAAGTTAAAGTTCTACAGCGCGGTTCACTCGATATCGACGTAACGATACATAACATGAGAAATAGTACAAGAATTGTTATAAGGACCACAACAAGGACAAGGACCAAAATAAGGATCACGAAGAAGACTGCCATTTAAGGCCAGGATTTCACAACATAGCTCGAGTCACAAAATATCATTGCTTCACTGTACCGAATGGCAAATGCCTGCTAAGGGATCTACATTCTGGACTGCTGCTGTCACTGTCTTGTCTCGGTAGCTCATGTAGTAGCGTGTTGGTTCCGCTGTATAACCGAAACGTCTCGTGTTCGATCCCGGGTAAAACTTTTTTTTTGAGGTGTAATTAATTTGTTCAGAGTTCCTCGACTGTCTAATTTGTCGAAAAATATGGAATAATTTATGCCCAATTTCTGGGTTTTACAAGTTCGCTGAACCTCGTCAAAAAAATAAAAAATAAAACTTAGTTGGAAGTTAAAAGTATTCTTCCTCAAACAAAAATCATAAGAAACAAAAATAGACCTGTTAACTTAAAATCTTGTCCACATGCCATCAGCTTCTATTACAGATCTAAGTCGATCCGGCATGGATGTCACGAGATTGTGAAATAAGTTCTGATCCCCGGCGAGATCTTCCCAGGTGTCAACAACTTGATCCCACAATTCGTCTCGATTTCGAGGGCGTCGGTGGGCATAGGGACTATCCTTCTCTTTTTCAATTCCACCCATAAATTTTCGATGACATTCAAATCAGGTGACTTCGGAGGCCAATTAATGATTTCGATCTCGGGTCTCCTTTGAAACCATCTTTGAATGCTTGCAGCATAGTGCACGGGATGGCTATCCTGCTGGAAGAGCAATGTTCCTTCGGGAAAACGTTCTCGGGCGGAGGGAAGGAATATATTTTCCAGAATGTGCTCGTAAGTTCCCGCATTAAACCGGCCATAGATGCTTCTATAATGCCAGGTCCATCGTAAGACATCCACCCCCAACACGATATGCTAAAGCGCCCCGATCTTTCACGTCGGTGCACATAGCGCTGGTCATGTCGGAGACCATCCTCACGATAGACACGGACAGGACCTTCGTAATCACTCGAGATGGTTGTTTCGTAGGAGAAAATTACATTTCTCCAATCGAAATCCACTCGATTGGTAGCGAAGGCAAGACGGTCGACAGCTTGTGCTTCCCCCAATATTTCCATTTGCGCAGCCCTCCGGCTCCTAATACCGCGGTTCCTCAACCTGCTGATCACAGTCTGTGAAGAGCCGGGAAAGTTAGATACTGCTCTTATTTCGTTAGCAGTCAGAAAGGGGTCCTGTCGAACTATCTCGAATAAGAGAGCATCCTCTTCCAATGAAGAAATCCGCGGACACCCAGGAATAGGGCGATTTTCGACCTCCCCTAAATTTTGGTAACGATAAGCCACCTCGCGGCTGTACTTCCAGGAACACCGACCAAACGGCCAGCCCCATATCCAGCCTCAACTAGAGCTATAACTCGCTGTCTCATGTCACGTCGGTTCGCCATTACGATGAGAAATGAGGGATGACGATAATACTTTAGTGTAGACAATGACTATTTAACGTGATATAGAATTATTGAAATAAGAGGCATCTTGTATAGTAAGAGTTAATAAATCAACCCTAAATTAAATATCTAAATAACAGGATATAACAGGAAGTCCAACTGTTGCGAAACTAATCAAATTAAATCTAAGCTGAAGTAGCACAGCCATTGATAAATGTTTTGTACACAGAATTAGACTGAATTAGTATTCGACAGAACCTATAATCAATGGCTTGTCTGAACATGATAAACAAATCCTAAGTGTTTCCAATGTCACTGAACAATTTCAAAATATTAATTTAAAAACTAAGAAAGGATCGTAAATGTTGTATCTAATGATTATTTACATTTATATCTACAAAATGAATCTTGGAAAAATGTATATGATACTGGTACTACTGATATTAAGAGTTAATGTATTGCATTTTTCACTTAATTTCATAATCACTTCAGTGGATTTTCTCCACTCAATGTTGTGAAAAAATTCAAACGTAAAAACATGTAGATAACGCAGGGACTTCAAAATCTCATGTATTAAAAAGAAGAATCTATATGTAATGAGTTGCAATGTAATGATCCTCATGTTCTTAAATACTGCAAGGAGTACAGTGTAATTTATCAAAAATTATGAAAGAGGGAAATAGAACATATTTGAATAGAAAAGTACAAAATTCAGATAATGCAATTAAAGCTATTCGGAATATTATTAAATTTAAACTTGTAGATATCCTAAGAAAGAAAATATTTTTTCACTAAAAACCAATGATTATAAAGTAGAGGATCCCAAATCTATTGCAAATTCTTTTAACGTATTATAGTATATAGTACAGAAATATTATTGACAACTTACACATTCAAGATTTTGCAAAAGATACTGCAATTGGTTACTTAACAGATGCATTTAATAATTAGTATTAATATATGTAATTAGTCAATAACTGCAACATTGCTTTTCCATTCAATCATAACATGAATAAAATTGAATGCACATTAAATTAAACACTATTGCAAACACGCAGATAAAATAGTTAAAATTAACTGAAGGTGTGAGAATGAAATAATCTAAAGCCATACTTTTAAGAAAAATTGTTTTGTGCGAGTGCATTTCTTACACATATGGGAAAGCTATTAATAAAATACTGTAATAATTACTCAACAAATTACATAGCCTAAGGACTCTAAACCTTTGTAAAAGTTTGTCTATTATTATATATATTTTTATAATTTCATTTTAATTGTTAGTTTTTAATATATATGCATTTACATTGTATATGTGTGTGTATAAATGCATTCATTAGATTAACGTTTATAATATTATAACTTGTAATTTTGTATTGTTTGCGATCATTAACACTTAATCTCAGGACTTTGTAAAACTCTATTTCAACGTTATTTACACAAAAAAAAATCGATGTATAGACTAAGAATCGAACTCGCACTCTTCTACACAACACGCAGAAGTCTTACCGTCTGAGCTATTGAAACGACATGAAAGCTTTCCTTTCTGTGTGGAGTGTCGATCTAGTCATGAAGGTCCATTGTCGATTTAACTACACGATTTATGTATATATTTATCTTTCATTTACGTAATATTATCATATTTTTTGCAGTTTTTGAAGTGAATTTCGGAACGATGCTAGTAACAAACCAAATAGTCTGAATTTAAGTAACTCAATATTCGTTATCTTGTGTATCGGTGCTCTGGTCTCCGATCATGCGCAGTGTCTCACATCTGAGACTTAGGAATATTCAATCGTCTCATCCTTTTTCAGGGAAACTGTACAACTCCCGTGATGTGTCGGATCAAATCGTATTATGTACAACTTCCATTAGTTAAAATCTTAAATGGACAGCGTTGGCCAGCGTGCTGTATCTTCCCGCCATTATTGAGTTTCCCGCTGTTTACAACATTGTGATTATCAAGGTATGTACAATAGCAAAATCTATTAATAGCAGTAAGGGAATCAGAGAGAGGAGAGTTGGTGCCCGAAAGAGAGCACTATATGTAGGTAAGAAGAGGGAAGTGGTCCACACCTGTGGAGTAGCGGTGAGCACGTCTGGCCGCGAAACCAGGAGGCCCGGGTTTACTTCATTCAGACGCTAAATAACCTCAGATGTTGATAGAGCGTCGTAAAATAACCTACTATAAAAAAGAGCAAGGGAATCACATTACAATAGAAGTAAATGTCAGAGACATTATTTGGCTTCCGAATTAATATTACAGAGCTCTTCAAAATGTACAATTAAAGTGTTAATACCCGACTTAAAGAGTAAAAAGATTGTTTTTTTTTTTTTTTCCAAATATTTCTCTGGACAGAATTCAATAGGCTATAGGATTTTGTACACCGGCCAATGATGAATGCAGTTATTGCGCACACATGCTGTTCCCAATAAGAAACTGCGATGATACACTGAAAAAGACTAGGCTCTTAGTCGATTTAGGCGCACATAAACTTCATGCCAATACGTTCCATAAAATTATGAGAACAGAACCTAATGAGACACAGTCATTTTGTTTCGACTTACAGCAACTGCAACCGCTCTCGAAACTCAGCATAAGTGAAGTATATTATTCAAGACAATTAGCTTTCTATACCCTCTGTGTAACTGATAAAGCTTCACAGAAGCCAAATTTCTTTACATGAAATGAAGCACAGGTTGGGCGGGTGCTATTGAAGTGGAATTTTGTGTCACTACATTATAAGTGAATTTAATTTCGACAGTTCACCAAATGTATTAGGCTGTTCGCCGATGAATGTGGTGGACAAAATAGCATGCATGTTGTACATGCTCTTGGTCTTTGACTCCAAAGAAAAGCACGACCTCAGGTTTCTGAAAATCTGTTAGTTTTTCCGGTAAGAGGCCATTCTTTTCTACCAGCTGACAGAGCCTTTGGACTACTAAAAAAGGTTTTGCGTAAGAAGAATGAAATTCTTACTCCTGAGGAGTATAAGGCGATATATGAAACAGTGGGGACAGTAAAATATTTAGGCACAGATTGGCATGTCATGGATTTCAAGCTCTTGGCTAATGAATTTCATAACTTCAGTGGCATAAAAGAAATGAAAAGAATAATGCTAAAGAAATGAGAGAAGAATGGGAAAGTGAATGTCACTTTCAAAATGGAACCTACATACCGATGTGACGATCCTTCTAAATCATGTGCTAGTCTGATGAAACGTGGTATGTTCATGGATCATGTCAAAGTAACTCCGAAAGTCGCCACCTTGAGATCAATCAGTAATGTAAAAAAATCTGATTTGCGAAACCTACTCAACAGTACATTCGGAGAAAATTGGAAAGAGGTTGATTCAGTGAAATTGTATGATATTTTTATTAATACAAATCAGATTAGTGAAAGTTAAAACAAGGAGAATGAAGAATCTGATTGTTTGCATGAAGAATCACGTATAGGTAGAATTTAAAATGTTAATGAAATTGTGTGTGCAATCTAAAACATTGATTAATACATTTTCCAGTGTTCTCGCCACATTTCATAAATTTGTTACAAACCTTACTTACTTAAATATTGCAATACTGTATTTTAATACAAATCTTTACAACATATTTTTTTTATAATTTTATTATAAAGCTTACAAAATATGTATTATTGTAATTTTGTTATTAAAGCTTACTTAGATATTGCAGTAATTAATACAAGTGTTCACACCATATTTCATAATTTTGTTATAGAGCTTAATAAAATACTGATATACCGGTATAAGGATTGAAGAATAAAGTATACAGGTTGGGCAAAAAGTCCCATTACTCCATATTATTTTGTGTCATGAGAATAATGGGGAACATACTGACTCTTTAGATACTTAGGTATACATAGTTAGTGTACAGTGGTTATTTTGTTTGTATGTTTGAATTATGACCAGAATTACATCAATAGTGTGCATATTTGAGGTATTTCAGATATTTAAGGGGGTAACGGAACTTTGTGCTCACCCTGTAGATGCCATAATTATTTAAAATTTATATTCAATGTGAGTTAGAGATCGACCCGGGTGGCCGCACGATCCAAAGTATGTCTCTTTAGGCAGCTCCGTTCGAAGGGTTGCAGGTAAGAAACTCGCCGTTCCTTATCATTACTTTCCAGTAGAAAGCAATAAAAATTATTGATGTATCGGCCTACGTAGTAAGCTGCTGTAAGAACCACAGAAAAAACTGACAAATGACAGGGCACAATTCATTGTGGTTTATAGATGCAAATCGTATTATGTGTCAAAATCGCTTCAAAACGTATTAAATACACTGTGTTGGTGCAAAACGTATTAAGTGCAAACTTCAATTGGCAATATCATGCATTATATTAAACAATCAGTGGCAGTGTTTATTACATTTGGTGTCATTTCACAATGTCTAAAATGTGACATTAAGATATTTAAAAATTTTCCATTATCTTAGCCGTGAAACGTTTTTTACGTTTCCTGTAAAATTTGTATTTATGCATTTAATACGATTTGAAACGACACTCCACATTTAGCGTCTGCATTCTTGTAAAAGTTTTCAGCCCATTCGTCCAATGAAGTTGAATAAAGATATTTTGGGTTGATTAATGTATTGTATGCGAGTATTAACTTTGTAGTATCATGTAATACAATATCAATTGATGAATTTGCTAATACGACGCCTATTAAACCTCCAATAGTAAATAGAAATACTTGTTATCCAAAAATTAACAAAATATTCGAGGACAAAATATTTAATTGGCACAGAAACTAGTGGACAAAGACAAATTGGGAAAAAATGATGGATACAATAAATCTTGACAGAAATATTAATGGACAAATTTTTTGGTGGACGAAATGTTTGTTGGACTAATTTCCTTGGGCAAAATAGCTGTGAACGTGAGATAGTGGAAAAATTGTCTGATGGACGTACTGCTGTGGACGTATCGTTCTGGAAGCAATCCTGTCGCATTCTTCACAGAGCCGGTGAAGTGAGTCCAATACAATATGCGAGTTACTTCTGACGTAAGCTGAATTTCTGGGGGTTTAAATTATCTTAGATTTGCACAGTAAGGATAAAAATATCAAGAAAGGCAATAATTAACAGTACACAATATTGTTAATAATAAAAAGATATTTATGCTCAAATACGCAAAAATAGTAAAGTGAAACTTCATTAGAATAATTATTGTTCACAATTTGTATAATATATAACGTTGACTCGTGTGGAAGACGCACATTCCTGAACGTCCCAAGTACAGTCGGTATAGAACGTTCTGTCTGAGAATTACAAGTCTGCGATCTGCACTGTATGGGATTCGATCCCGCAGTCCTATAGACTGTTCCTCTTTAAGGCACTCGCCTGCTGAAGGTGCGCACTGTTTTGACGAGGTGTTCAGTAATTAGTCTGACTTCTCCGTGATGTGTGCGTAATTATTGACCCAGGCATCCACGGCTTCCTCATCTAAGCCAGGGAAATTACATAGCCGAGCTCAAGTCAGTAGATCCAGCTGTTAGCTGCTGGCCTTTACTCTAATTATTTAAAGCTTTTGTGATTAGCTTTTAATGTTGTTTAAACTTGGTTGCTTACATATGGGCAGAATGTAAACCATGTTAAACCAAACGAATTGAGCAGTGCGAGCGCTCTCTCCCTCCCCTCGGGTTCGTAATGCATGTGGAACATACCCTTGACCACGTGCGCCGATTGCCTGTGTTCACTTCAATAACAACGTCGTCATATGTGCATAATGCTTTCCAAATTGGTGGTACGTGGGAAATATCCATTTTTATTCTTGAAATTATTATTACCATAATAATAATAATAATAATAATAATTATTATTATTATTATTATTATTATTATTATTATTATTCACTGTGACTCAAGCGGTAGAATTTCTGACTAACCCAGATAAGCCCAAAAATTTTTTGTGATAAAAATACAGTAGCACATTAGTTACTCTCAAAAATCGGTTAAATGATGTTGAAATAAACTGAAACAAGGAACGTATATTTTCTAAAGCTAACAAATACTACCAACATTATCGCACAACTTATAAAATGTCCCTAACACCAACAATGACATAATATCGAAGGCACTGCAACTGTCCTTAAAAAAGGACGGTGGGAAAATCTGGGTTAAATTCATTGGACCCACATTTGAACCTGACAGAAAGAGATCTGTAAGTTCTTATATTAAATCCTCATTGAACTTCGGTATGTAACTTCTCTTGTCTATTGTTTGCGCTGTGTTGTGTTAGGTGTAGTTTTTGTATCATGCTGACCTCAAGACCATGTACTCCCTCTCCTTGTGAAAATTTTATGTTAAAGTTTTTTAATGCTGGAAAAAGTGAAGGTAGAATGGGTTAAATACCCTATGTAGATGATGATAATTTATTATTATTATTTTTAGTATCCAAAGTTCAAGCCTATTTTACCATTTTGTATATTACGGTTATAAAATGATTTAGAAGCAAAATTACTTTAAAATTAATGATAATCAATAGTAGACTGATAAAACAAAGTATGAGTTTCAGTTTCAAATTAATACATAATTAAAGACAAATCATGAATGGTGAAGAAATATTACAAACGACTATGAACAATAAAGGGATAATAGAAGAAATGGTTCAAAGTTACAGATTGAATACATTACTTAAAATGATACTAGTGAAATAATAATACGCTAAATTAATGACTTACAATTTCATAATACTTCGATTATAACTAATACGGAGGGTTGTTTCAGATCTGTGGAAACGATTTTTGAATGACGTCATGTGCGTCAAGAGTCTCACGACGGTTGAACTGTGGCGAGAGGTGGTAAGATCAGTAGGAGTGATCTCATAGGCAGAGTGCACGGTGTCTCGCAGCAGCAATGCCCAAGAAAATCTAGCCTTTCTGGGAGGGGTACATTACAACTCTTTCCGAAGCCAAGTACAGTTAAGTGAAAATAATAGAAGCCTGCAAAAACCGTGGTTTCGCATCTTCTGTGTTCTTAATAAGATTGGCAAATCTCAGAAGAGATTAATTTCAGAGGAGAAAAAACAAGCAAATCCATCCCCCGCCATAAGCCGCACCATCGAGATGATACAAATTAATCCCATCTGAGCTATACCAGTCTTATTAAATACACAGAAGATTCTTGGAAATAAAGAAACCACGTTTTTGCAGCCTTCTATTATTTTCACATAACTGTACTTGGCATCGGAAAGAGTCGTAATGTATCCCTCCCTAAAAGGCTCGAATTTCTTGGGCATTGCTGCTGTGAGACACCGTGCACTCTGCCTATGAAATCACTCACTACCGGTACTGGTCTGTCACCTTTCGCCACAGTTCAGCTGTCTGTGACTCCTTACGCACATGACGTCATTTAAAAATCGTTTCCAGAGATCGGAAACAACCCTCTGTACGATGTTTTTACGAAATAATTTAACAATTCACAGTTTCAAGAATATTATATTCAAGGACATAAAATAATTATAGATTTTGAGTTCGTAAGTTGGTTAACGGTTTGGAAAATGTGTGATTTAAAGAGTTTTGTAACAACTCAAACTCGTGTGTTTCACGGCAAAAAACTGGGAAATCATATATGTTTGACATCTTGAGGTTCTTCCGCACAAAAAACACGTAGCCTTGTTTTTAATGTGAAATATATATACGTATTTTCCGAATTTCCCATGCCCAATTCAAAAATGTGTCAGTATGAAATTTGGTGTTATTACTTTACACAGACCGTCGGAAAATACAACTCTTTTGTAAGGGTTTCCTTATTACTGCTAACCCATTTTTCGTTCCATTCTTGCAAATAATGTTTTTTGACTAACTTTTTGATGTAGGATATACATAGGACATAAAGTATATAATAGTTGAATGTTAGAGTTGACTGCCATGTATGGAAATTCATCAGCCCTCTCATTTCAAGCTATTCCAGTGTGACCCCTGTCCCAAGTTATATATATACACACACACACACACACACACACACACACACACACACACACACACACACACACACACACACAGGCTGTCTCATTTATCTTGTGCATCTATTATAACTTTTTGTTCGGATAGGTATTGGAATTTTTGTTTTTGAACGTTATGTTAGAACGAGGGGCTAACATGAGTGTGGAGATTTGGTGCATGTAACTACATTATGGTACAAGATACACGTGACCTCATTAATTTTTCAAATAGCAGTACATACTTTAATCATGTTACATTGATTACACATATTAAGACGAGTTCAAAAATGTATCACAGTGTCTCCTTCCTAGTCAATAACAACAAAACGAAACAAAAACGTATTTCCAATAATGTTATGCTTTGAGAGTCACAGAAGATGTTCCAAATGGTGACCATTCACATTAATGCACATTCGTAGGCGTTCCCCGAAAGACCGTATGACTGCCCGGCATGTTGCTGGCTGAATGAACACAAAGCCTGTTGAATGCGTTGCTGCATTTCGTCTGGTGTTGTCAGTATGTTCTGGTACACACTATCCTTTACAGTTCCTCACAGGAAGAAATCGAGTGGCGATAGGTCCGGAGAACATGCAGACCACTGTACATGGATTGTGGCGTCGACAGTTGTAGTTTGTTTACATGTTAGACAGCAAACACACAACACACGACGTGTACAGACGTCAGTCGTCTTTCGTTTTGTGTAAGTTAATGCACAAGATGAATGAGGCACCACAACAAACGACACATTCTGATGGCATTCATTTTGCATTTTGTTGTTATTATTGATTGGGAAGGTGACATTGTGATACATTTTTGAACTCGTCTTAATGTGTGTAATCAATGTAACATGATTAAAGTATGTAGTGCTATTTGAAAAATTGATGACGTCACGTGTATCTTGTACCATAATGTATTTACATGCACCAAATCTCTACACTCATGTTAGCCCCTCGTTCTAACATAACTCTCAAAAACAAAAATTCCAATACGTATCCAAACAAAAAAGTTACAATAGATGCACAAGATAAATGGGACACTCTTATTTCTGACGGACTTCATTTTATTTCTTCCGTTTGTGAGCTGTGACCTCAACTTACGTATTTTTTTTTTCTAAATATGTTCTGGTAACTTATTAATATCAAGCCCAATTTCGTTAATAGCATTTTCCCTTTTTTTGTTTATTTCAGTAGTCCGCTGACTCAATCTTCCACGAACATTCGACTCGAATAGAAAAGTTAACATAGTTGTGATATCTCGTGTTCATTGTGCTTCTTCGGCCATTGTATAACATACGAAATATATTAAATTATTTCTAATACTGAAACAGCATACTAGATTTAACATGTATTGTGCAAAATAGAACAATGACATACTCGTACGTTACTTATTGACTCTTTACTCACATTAAAACTTTACACGATCACACTACTTTCATCATGCTACTTCTATTCAGTAAACACATTTTGTGATGAAGTTGTGCAAGAAAATAATAATTTAAGTCTTTTCAAATGGCCGCATCTGTTCTTTCTGCTGTGTACACCACGCCACTTTTGAAATTTCATGCAACTTGACAGTTGCGCAACTCGACATTGCAAGGAATTTAAGTTGCATCATGACCTTCAAGCAAAGACCTGCGCCAAGCTGACCACATGACCAACGGGTGCTGCTGCTTGTGAATACTTACAGTTAATTCACATTCTTTGTAACACTAAGTTTAGAATATCCCAATTCTTCAAGACACAAAATGATAATGATGATAATAGTTACTAATATTATTGTTCGTATTCTGCTGTGACTGAAGCAGTAATGCCTGGAAACAAAAAAACCCAGCGGGGAACTTTATTCCTTTTCTGTTGGGATTGAGACCTTTATATTGTGTTTGTCTTAATCTTCCTTCTTGAGCCGTGAGTCGTCCTAGTCTTCACAAGTCTGAGGGAGATTAACATTCCAAACTTTGAATAATATTGGAAGTGATAAATTTAATACGGTGCTGATTACACTGAACAACAAGAATTTTGCTCTGACTTAAAAACAAAGTATCCCTTATGGTTTGATGTGTGCTGAATAGGAAAATGCATCTCTTTTCTTCGTATCACGTAAGGTTTTTAAGATATACTATGATTTCACTTTTCGATAAGCGCTTCCTCAGGAAACATCTGGCGCAGATTGGGGATATAAACCAAAACAAAAGCTAATGCATTTTATAAGTTTATGACTTATTTCTGGTTTCTTATGATTGTTGGAGTGTTCTTTTGTACTTCTAATAAATAAACAGTTAAAACAAAAGGCGCCAAGACCAGCACAACCAGTTCTGCTGATAGCCAATAGCAGGCCGAAACATGTTAACAAGGTAACATAAAATTTAACACGTGAAAGACACATAATACATTTTCCAAAGTGATATAGTGTTAAAAGTTGTGTGATCAAGATGTATATAAATAATGATTAAGTAAGAAGTATCATCGGATTCACCATTGCATTTTATTATTTATTATTTGTTTGTGACCGGCTGGTTACCATACTTGGTACGAGATCAGGGATTCGAGAGTTAGTATTTACTGTATCTGTAATTGTGAGAAAACGTGACTTGGGTGCCATGCTCCTGTTATAAAGCATCGAACTGGTATAGTTGAACTGCACTCCCCTTGAAGTCTGTACGGCGAAGACATGAAGGTCTATTGGATCGTGTGATGAACAACGGTCGCCTTGTTATCCTTTTCTTTTTGCAGACTAATGTAAATATCCCAAGGTTGAAAGCTCATTAATAAAAGCAGCTCCATACGCTGTTCTATAGTTCAAGGATATAAGGTATGATGAATAAAACCTCTAAACAAGTAGGAGTAATATATATATTATTTTAATGTAGCGAAGTACACCGAAGCGGCCACTAGAGGGAACCCAAGAGTTGGAACTTAATCAGAGACAATTCTATCCGACGCCGGGGTGGTATCCGGTGTGGCTTAGTGGATAAAGCATCAGCACGTAGAGCTGAAAACCCGGGTTCAAATCCCGGTGCCGGAGAGAATTTTTCTCCGTTCCATTACTCTTTCAGAAGTAGGAGTAAGCTTTGCGTCTATCGCAAATCAAGCGCGTGTCTATTACCGCTTTAAGGGTACTGGGTAAGCTGTTAACAGTATTTTCGCGTATAAATATGAATATATGAAATATTTTTTTCCTCTGTTTCTAACAAACACAGACTAATATCTTTTGCACCTCATGGTAAATAAATTTTTTTGAGTTGTGAGCTGGCAACAGAAACATATTATCATCCATTGTTTTAATATAGGCGTGGTAGAAAGAAAAGTATATTGGAAAAAAAAATTGCGATTGTCAACAGTTGGGAACACCTATTACAAAAAGTTTTAATCTCACACTTTTCAATATTTCCCCCATGTCAAAAACATATTACTGGTATTTGATAAAATGAATCACCATACGTTTATTTTGTCTTATAAAATATGACACATCTCTCCACACTTCAACTACTTGAGTTAAATATTTTAAAATAGTGGTCCATTCATTTGAACAATTGCATAGTTTACATTAGCACACACAATGTCAGGCCTTTATCTTAATAGTTTCTGAGCAAATGGTACTTGAATTTAGAACAATAAAAGTTATTTTTTTTTTCAATACTCTTTCTTTCTGCCAATCCTGTATTAAAACAATGAAAGATAATTTGTTTCTGTGGCCAGCTCACGACTCACTAACATTTATTTCTCACACGGTGCAAAGAACATTAGTCTGTGTTTGATAGAAACATAGGAAAAAATAATTTATATATTCATATTTATACCCAAAAATGCTGTTAACAGCTCTACCCAGCATCCTTTAGAAGGCCGTGCAAAATTTCCTTGTCAAGAGAATAACATGTTATTGTGTGTCTTACAAGTTGTGTATGTAATACACAGTAGGCTTATATATAATATATGCAATATGCTGTGTATATGTATTTTATTTTTATTTTAAATCCACCACCAAAAGAAGCAAGCTTCCAATTATAGGTGGCTTATATTGATACATATACGAAATACATAATAAGAAAAAACAAAACAAACACAAACGAACAAAAGAAAGATACATAATAGAGGCTAGAATATAATATTGCAGTTAATATAGTGCCAAATGTTAATATAATAATGCAAAATTATTTCAAAACTAGAGTAAAAATCATTATAATACACTTATTCATAATTTAAATATCTAAGGAAACGCAATTCTTTTTAATATTATATGAATTTTTTTAACTGTTAAAGTGAAATCTAACTGAGAATCATAGTTTAAAGACAGTTGTAAGTATTACACATAACAAACAATGGAGAGTTCGTGAAGAAAACAGTTCTATGTGTGCAATGATGTAGATATTTATATACAAGGTATGTAAGATATCTGTGCGTACAATGTGTTAAATTGGTTCGTTTACAACGATTTAGAGATGATGAAGTTATAAAGGAACAGTTTTCGTAAGCGACAACAGTCCGGCAGATCCGCCGTCTTCCCATAAGAGACGCTTACAGATAAATGAAACATTACAAGATTGTTAGATTATAGGGGTGCACCTGATAGCCATCTCTATCGCCCGACCTCACCTGTATGGATTATTTTTTTGGGAGACGAGATGGAATGTCTGGTTTATGAGAGCAAAAGAGTTAATACAGAACAGGTTGCTTGTGAAGTTGTATCTACACCTTCAGTGATTATCAGACAGCGCATTTGTGTTCCCAAACGTACAGCGGAACGAATAGTTTCTTCTGGTACATCTATTACGTCATGTGGATTCATAAGCAAGGTATAATTACAAACAGGTACCCATAGACTATGAAGCACAGTACAGTACGGATACTCCATCGTCAATGTTGCACATGTAAAACACCAAGTTACGACTACATTGTGATCTTATTCTAATTACTGAGTAAGTTGAATTTTCATTCAGGCTGTTGTGTTAATATTATTTTAATTTATCAATCTATGTTATATTGTGTTTAATTTTGATCTGTATTTTTTTAAATAATTTTCTAAGTGGGATCGTTTCTGAACACACGTTTGTCCCATTCCAATGTCTCTAGAGCCTAAATTAATTTAACTTAATTTGTAAAATATACAATATTTATTTCTTCCTTATTTTCTTTCTTTCAAAAGAATATCTTCAGCAAGATCTACGTTACAGATGGTTGGTTACATTCTAATTTTGGAAGTACTATTTCAGCATAAGAAATGGAAACATACTGTGATTTATGTGAAATGATGGTTTGTGCTGTGATGTAATGTATTATAAATATTCCCCTGTAATGTCATATGACGTAGACAGAAAATTCTCTCAGTTTAAATAAATTTTATGTGACATTCGTAAAAGATTTGCATTTCATAACCTCAGAATATATTGTTTAGTTCACTGCAGCGCGTATAGGTTTTGATAAATGAATTGTTTGTATTATTGTGTAAAATATAAATATTGTTAATTTATATATTGAATTTTGTTATTATAATTGTGTCTCTGTAACGTCATGTAACGTAGGAAGAACATTTTCTTAGCTTAAACAATTACGGTCAAAGATATGAATTTCATAATTTCAGAATATATGTTTTGTTCACCGTAACGGAACTGATTTTGTTACATGAATTAATGGCATATATTGTATATAGAGTGTATACGGTCAACAGTGACCTTCAACTAATTAATTAGTACCTACTTATCTATTCAGTCATTTCTTGTCGTTGTTGTAAGACTCCCTTCAACTTAAACATAACTTATGTATATTATTTATATTTCCAACTGCCTATTGCACAATATGCTCTGTCTTTGTGGCAGCCTGTTAATACAGGGAGCTGTTGTCGTTTAGATAAATAAATAAAAAATGCATCATGTTTACATTTGTTGTATAATATATAATCTATATACTAGTACAGTATTATTATCTAATTATATTTTCTGTCATACGTAACACTGATGTTTTGTAGAGCGCTAGTTTCGAAGTTTTAGTGCGTTTATGTGGTTGAAAAGTAGCTGGACAGGCCATTTCAATTTAATAGCAATTTCACTTACAGTTGTCATGATCCATTATTATTATGTACTGAACTATACCTTTCGTAGCGTCCTGACGTAAGCATTTAGCGTCAGAGATTTAACTCTGTTAAGAATAACAGAGCATGAGTGGTACGCAGTTGTCACCTTTGTACTCAGGTAAATCATAGGCAGTATCAACAACTTTTCTGACGTGTATGATACCCAAAATATAGGCTCCCTAGTGGGAAAACGCGGTCCTGCCGCTCTGTGTTCAGATACGGAAACGGTTTCTCTTTATCTCCTCCATCATTCATAAGCCATTGTAAACGAAGTAATTTAATATCCTACTATGTAGTGCATGTACAGTATGTGTGGTGTACCTTTGTAAGTAATGTACGTACGTAATGCATATTGTAGGTGCTTTGTTATTTTCTTAAACAAATTTGAGGAGATATGCAGTATACAGCGTGTAACAGGACCTCACCGACAAACTTTGAGGTATGGTAGGCCACACAGAGAGGATAATTTTTTGTTAAGGAACATATGCTCGCTCATACGTCCTTAAGGAACTGTGCATCTGGAAAGGTAAATTTTTTTTTTTTTTTTTTTTTTTTTTTTTTGCAGAAATGAAATTTAATTTTATAAGTATGTTCTGATAATTCACAATAGCTGTTCAGATTCCATCTCATGCACCGTCGCAACATTGATCGTCCAACTCTGTCAAGCATGGCAGGATTGTCTTAGATTTGTTGGATGATAAAGTCGAACTGAGGGCGCAATTTACAGAACAAGTCTACTTACCAAGTACCGCAGTGTGATAGGTAATGTAACAGAAATAGGGGCTTAAGGTAACATGTTGTTATGTTTTATTTAACGACGCTCGCACACTTAAATGCCATCGACCTGGCCCGGGATCGAACCCGCAACCTTGGGCATAGAAGGCCAGCGCTATACCAACTCGCCAACCAGATCGACTTAAGGTAACATGGACGATGCTGAATGCGCTTCTAAAAAGGATCCATAACTCATTAAGGACGCGTCATCGAGGATAAGTTTATTAACAAAAAATAATTCTCTATGTGTGACTTATAGTTTCTCGAAGTTTGTCGGTGAGGTCCTGTTACACTCTGTATAATCCTGAGTTAGCAAACTCCTTGCTTATTCTTAAGAATATGAAAACTGAATATACGTCTTATCTTCAATATTATGGAGACAATAAACAATAATAATACACTCTAATATTAATGCGTGCTCACAACTCTTATCCAAAATAAACCTCTAAGTTTCTTCTGTAATTTCTTAAAGAAATTGGGTGTGAATTTATTTAATAATGTTTATAATCTACAGTCTAAAAGAGATGTCCGAAAATGACTCGGCCTAATAAATAGCACAAACCTAGAAAAAAGTGCATTGTGATTTACGTGCGTTCTTAAAAACAAACGCTAATGGAAGACTTCGAGCATAAAGCAGTCATCTTCATGTCTACATATTCGCAGATGTCATGTTGGTTCAATAGTAGAGGCAGTCACATTTCAAGAGCCTTCAGCAAAGATGCAGTTGATTTTATAATAAATTTCTAAAGTTTCTGGAATGTACAAGCTGCACTCTGTACAAAAGTGTCCTGGAATCCAATATTTGTGGAATCATGTCTAGTGAAATATTTAACAGAGGAAAAGTAAAAGTTGCAGTCAATAATACAGTTTTACATTTTATATAGTTCGTGGTTAAAGGAAGTAAGAAACAAATGCAATTTTTCTTAACTTGTTTTCACATTAAAACTGATGGAATGTAAATCTCACTGTACTGACAAGATGTTTCGGATGGAAGAAGTGCAAGAGAGAATCATTTGTTGTCAATTGTCCATCATCAAAATAAAATCGTTATTCATTGATTTTAGACATTACTCTTTAATTTATCTCATTTATATCCATTAATTGAAATACCCATTATCAGTAACAAAACCAATAGGCTACTATTTAAAACCTGCTGAAGACGTGGAACTTTCATTTCTGTTAATATTTCTCTTCCTTCTTCTGTGTACCTTAATATTTCCTTTCTTGCATCTCTTTGTCTTTCCCCTTTTCTTGTCATATCCCTTTCCGTATCTGTTTTTCTGCCTGTGTTCGTTATTCTCTTCTGTTGTTCTTCGCTTTTGCCTCTTTTTATTTTTATTTCTGTTCCTCCTCTACTTTCTTCTCTTATTCTTGTTACTGTTTTCATTCTTGTTCCTGTATCTATTTTTCTTCTCGTTTTTTTCTTTTTGTTTCTCAAGTTTCTTCTTTTCCTGTTTCGAATTCTCTTAATTTATCCTTTTTTATTTTCTTTTCTTTGTGATCATATTCTTCCTCTTTCCTCTCTTCTTCATGCCCTTTTTTCTCTTCCTATACCACTTTGTCTTTCTCTGTCATCCCCTTTCCTAATTCTCATCCTGTCCTGCAATTTTCTCTACTTGTTTTCCTTTCTTTTCATATTTACCTCACTTTCGTTTTCTCTTCATGTTCTTCCTTCTTATTCCATTCCTCTTTCTTTTCCGCTTTCCTTCCTTTATCTTTTCTTTCTCTTCTTGTTCCCATTTACTTCTTTTGCTCCTGTTCATTTCATTTCTGTTTCTCTTTCTGGTCTCTTTTCCTTTTTCCTGTTCCGTTTCCTTTTTCTCTTTCCTATTTCACTTTCTCTCCTTTGTTCCCCTTCCTTTTCCTTCTCCTTTTCTTATTTATGTTCAGTTTCTCTTCCACCTTCTCTTCCCAAACCTTCTTTCTCTTCTTGTCCTTCCTCCTTCTTCTCTTCCTGGTCCTGTTCATCTCTTTCTTCATGCTTATCTCTCTGTATTTTGATTTTGTTCCTTCTCCTCTTCTTCTTCTTCTTCTTGTTTTTTCAGCTTCTTTTTCTGGTTCTTATCTTTCTCTTCAATCATACATTTGAAATTTTACTAAATTAAACAAGGAATAAATGTTGAATCTTTTATTTTTTAAATTAAGTGTATTAGTTACACTGCGTTTCAAGTTTTAGAATATCTTTCTGTTGATGTGGAAGAGAATGCGGTGGAATTTATCGATTGAGAGGATTGCAGGTCGTTTTTGTTGGTGGGTGTTTTATGTTCAATTATCTACGCGCCACGATTCTTACCTTTGCCATTAATAGCCATGCTGCGCTCCCAGTATAATTAATTCCAATGACTCTACTGTAATGGCCGCGCACTATTCGGCGTCATCTTGTGGAAGCTCTTTGGGAAAGGGAGCAAGTTAAGCTGAACTAATTTCGGAGAAACCTTACGAGTAGACAGCAGCCTATGGGCCACATAATTCACACGTCTTTTAAAACAATACTATCCTGCTTATATAGCCAAGGTCTCGGAATTTTCACAGTAGATATACGATGGTCAACTCTTTTAGATTCGTTCCTCCTTGTGTGAGGATTATGAGCCAACATTTGTTGGACCTCTTGGGCGTGTGATCAGCATAAAAAACAAACACAAGACAAGGGACAAGCACCCAGTTCCTATGGGAATCCAACGCGAATATGTCGATTATCATCATTATCATCATAGTCTCTTTTGAAGGAGTAGAACCTTTGGCTCATGGTCATGTACATTACTATGTAGGCGACTGTACAAATATTAGACGTACACAAGTAGCGACACTTTTTGGCATACATGTTGGTGACGGGTGCAAATAACCATTAATGCGACGAGTCCTATTAAACTCATTATCACTATCACTATCCTACATGTTTGCAAACTTATTAATACGTTTATTTAGGGCCAAGAGGTCAGCGTAGGCTGCAGGCGCGTTTGATTGGTGATCCGAAGCAGCGTTCGGGCGTGGGTTCATTTCCTCTTGGATTGATTAACTTGTTGGGTTTTTTCCTTGATTTTAAAATTATCTATGGCTTATCTCGCCAATTACCATCTCGCTATCACCAATTCCATAAACGCCGTTAAGTAATTGAAAAGACCGTTTATGTGAAATTGGTAATCATATGAATTAGGTACCTGAAGAAACTTGATGGTTGGTTTCGTTGCCTGCGATGTTATTAAATACCGAAAATATGGATATTCAGTACGGAAATCTCGTAGTTCAATGTCGTGTCACTAATCGCATTCGGCTACTAATTTTGGATTCTTAAAATTGATTGGTGTTCACTTAACACATATGAGATCATGTTTTGTCTGTTGAAAGAACTAGCAAAATGTTGGTCACACCACGCTTTCTGTTATGTCTACAGAACTAGTTTTAGTCTCAAGGCTATCTTTTCATTATATTCAATTTGCATATTTTTTCACTTTTCTGTGTTGCTTTTCCTTGTTTAATAATACAAAGTTTAGATTGTAAATCGCACTAATATGAATTGAAGGCATTTTTATATATCACTTTGAATATCAAAATAGTTACACTTGCTCAAAGTTTGTAACTTGATGTAATATGCTAAATAAATATTCTTAAATATGTTTTCAGATTAAAAATATTGTTTAGAACGAGTATATTATCGCTTTATCATGCTGTTTTTATAATATTTACAGACAATATTCACTCGGCTATCTAACGACGCTGTATCACTTACTAGGTTATTTTAGCGTCGATGAAATCAAAATAGTAGCTATTTGGCGAGATGAAGATTTGCCACATGAATACCTGGAATTCTACTTACAGTTGTGTTGCAGGTCACAATGTCCAAAGGAAAATGTCCATTGACAAAAATGTTCAAATAGCAAAGAGTCCAAATGTCCGAATGTCCGGTGGAGATAGTCCGAAAAAAGTTCCGAAGTAATAAATTGAAATGTAAACAGTACAACTTTATTTAATGATAATTATATTTTCCCACAATTTGAAGTTCATTGACAAATGGATGTAAGGAAAACTAATCATCTTCATTCCCGACATCTTCTGAAGTGATATATACTTTCAAACGATAGGAGATTGCTCGCAAATAAGCTTTCATGTTATTTTCTTCTTTATATGTGTTATACTGCCCCACAATCTCTTCAATACGTGTTTGGTTACAGAGATATCTTTTATTTGCATATGGCCTAATATTTGTGTGTCCCAAACGAATTTGCGCCATCAAATTTTCATTATCATGTTGCTCTGCTTGTAAATTTTGTATTAAACGCCATATGGATACTTGATGAGCACCTAACACTCTTTGGAATTTCGATGGAATGCTTCAACTGTGTTGTTTGTTAGCTGTTCTCTATTTATGACAGAATTGTACATATTTCAAATAGGAGCAGGAAAACGAGGTGGAGCAGTTCTCCTTCTCCCAACAGCTCTTCGTCTGCAAATTCCAACATATTGTCTGGTATATCTTCATATACTTCACGAAAAGTATCTTCAACATCATTTAAAAGCACAAATGGTAATCCCATAATCTCCATAATAGAGTGTCGTATCTCAGATTGCCCACGATCCAGAGAAGACCTCGCTGAATTACATTTCTGTACAATGCTTGCGACAAATGAAAGAGGCAGCCTCTCACTGTGACACCAGGAAACGATCGATAAATCGCATTAATATTCGCTAATTCGTAATCCATCATGATAGTTATTTGACTCAGCTGCAAATTGTTTCTCACGTCAAACGATTTCAACTACTTTCGCATGTACAGTAAACAGCTTCACGAAGATCTTAGGAACGGTTTTGAAGGTTCCGTCACTGAAAAGGATATCACTTCTACAAAGTTGTTCTATATTTCTTACTGTGGAGAACATAAGACGTATTCTATCTATATCGTGTGCACCAGAGTCAAAAATTTAAAAAGTGCTCACCTCTAATAGTTTCACTATAAGGTGGTTGTACAACTAGATCTTGCAATGATTGTACATTGATCGGTCTACCTCTGTTCTGCGCTCTATTTATCTATTTACAGTCCTTCGCAGAGAGTTACGATCAGGTAGGCTGGTCATTAATTCTTCATCTTTCATATTTTGCAACAATGCATGTATAAAAGGTAAAGGTGGTTCATTCGGATGTTCAGTAGGTCTTCTTTTTATAGTAGACATGGTTTCTCTGTTTGCTGCGTTTACTGTAATAGTCTAATGTAGATGAGCGTTAGCACCATCCGTATAAATTTCGATATTATTCAAATTTCTATTTGTTGTGCACCGAGAATTACATTTTCTTCTTTCCGTACATCTCCAATGAGTTTTTTCTTTGTATATGAATGTTTACTGTAGATGTAACCTCAATAATGTAGTAAAGATTTATTCTTCTACGACTCTTAAATTTGGGCCATGTTGATACAGAAATGATATTGCAATATCTAATAACCATAGAAATACAACTATGTAGAGTACTTGATTTTTGGACTTGAAGTGCTTGAAGTACTGTATAGAACTTAATATATAGGACATTTTGCTTTGGTCCTTCGGCTTTTTGGACTTAATATATAGAACATTTTACTTTGGTCCTTCGGCTTTTGGACATTTTTGCTCTCGGTCATATTCCCTCGGACATTATGACCTCCAACCTACAGTTGGGAAAACTGGGAAAAAAACTCAACCAGGTACACCCTAAGCAGATATCGAACCCTCTCTTGAGCACAGCTACAGATCAGCACGCAAACGCACCAACCCTTATTTACAGATGATGTGATATAACCTATATATCTACTAAAATACAGATCTAGTAAAATTTTCAAAGTGTATTAGGAACGCTAGTTTTCGTAGCAAAAATAAAACCAATGTATTGTAAGGTTGTGCCACTATATACCGTGCAAACGGTCTTTTATTATACTGAAATTTGATGCGTAGGCTAATATGCATGTGATGAGTTATGCTATCCGAGTTTGAAGTGTTACTATATTTACATAGTTTGAATTGTTCATATTTTGCCTTGTTCTTTACAAATATTTCTCCTTCCTCGACGGAACTCCTCTTCAGATATCACAAGATGCAGGTGAAGTGTTTCACATAAAATGCATTCCATGTGCAGTAACGTATTGAGAAAACTCTAACGCCATTTTGAAATTCAAAATTATTGTTCTATAGAAATTTATTGAGAGTACTTATAATTCTGGAGGAAGTCACATTTAGAAAGTTGCTGATATTTATCTGACGACCATACTGAAAAATAATGCGACCAAAGTTATTCACGGCGAAAATTGTTCCACTGTTTTAAAAGAAAGTAATTTAGTCGTGAAACTATTATGACTTATTAAGTGCGACATATAGTAGTTACTGTGACCAGTAGCCTGAACTATCGGAGTGAGGTAAATTGAAAATAATTTTTATAACATTAGTGAAAATGTTGTGCGTATAGAAGACATAATTAAATTTAATCAAGCAAGTGGTATAGTAGAGCAAACCGAATGAAAACTTTCTAGTCACCATTACAAAAATCAGCAATTCTGCTTCACTGTTGCAAGTACTTTTATAGTACTCAGTGATTAGATGCGTATAAAATTTATGTCATGTTTGTATATCTGTGTTCGTTTTTTCGATCTTTTATTTTAAAATACGTATATTGGTAATATGATTCGCTCCAATTTCCTGTACTATGATGTGTAAATAAATATGTTTCAGGCATACATTTACTAAATTGTATCACGTTAATAATCGATTATCCTCTGTTCTTAAATCTATTGTACTCTTTTCATGCTAAAATTGTGTACATACTGCATGAACGCATCCCAAGGCTAACTACTTCGGTTTGGAATATGAAATACTTTCCAGTGACTTGGGGAAAAATTAAAATAAATTAACTGAAGACGTCTATAAATTAAAACGTTGCCCAGAGGTGGTTTTATTATTCGTTAAAAGGGAGAGAACCGAATATTCAATTGGTTAAATAATTCTTTATTATTTTTCATGAAACTTTAATGGAGTTTTGAATTTTGCTTCGCTTCGTTAAATTAGGGAAATTAAGACATTGCGGCAGTACTTCTTATTTCTTTTTGCCTATTTCTCATTCTATTAATGCTCGGTGGAAATTTAGTGATGTTTATTTATGATGCACAAAATAGAAGCGAATTTATTTTGTCTTAGGACTTTGTCTCCAATTCTGTCACTTTCCGTATCTCAGTTCGAGTATCTCCACATACATTCTGAAAACGAATTATCAAATGTTTGTTTCTATGATACAAAAACTGGAAGCTTTTATTGCTTTCATTTGCTATAATATGAATAAAAATATTCTTTCACTGAAGAAAGAGAAGGTCAGAATACTGTTAATAGAAATAAAAATCGAAACAGTTTTTTTTTTGTAATGTCTTACTTATATTTTGATTCTATTAGCGTACATATTATGCATTTGTCTTGTGTACAAAATTACAAATGCAGGAAAAAGATCATATAGTCTATGAAACCCACTCAGACTGAAAGGAAGATGTCATACTTTACAGCCCACTTTGCTAACCATCGGTTATATGTGGCTGATAGGGCATTTTCTTCTTCATGTACACAGTTATCTAACCTATCATCATAATCATCATCACCATCACCAGTAGGAGAGGGCAAATTAAATAGCGGTGGGGACTAGATATGGATTACAAATCTTGAGATATGTTTATGATATGTTTTAATTGAGGAATTATCATCACCATTATTATTATTATTATTATTATTATTATTATTATTATTATTATTATTATTATTGTTATTATTATGTATATAATCGTAGTGGGTACATCGTGCTTTTCTAAGGATATTTTCGGGCAACGGACAGTTGAAACATGGGCGATGACGAATCTACGGGTAGAGGATGGGTAAGGGTACGTTAACCTTTCTACCTGTTAGTTATTCGTTCGTGAGTTTCGGTTGAAGTTGGCACATGCTGCAGTACGGACGTAAACAATCATGCCACATTGAATGTAACATGAGAGTCTTAAGGAGACCCTGCGTCTATGGTCTTCCATCGAGACGACGCGGGTTCGATCCCAGCCAGTCGTGATGGAACTTGTCGTGAACAAAGGCGTTGCAGAGATATTTTCTCGGGATACTCCCGTTTCCCTGTATCATTCCACCAACACTCTCTACTTTCCCATCATTTCATCTATCATCTACAATAGTTAAAATAGGCTTGGTGAAATCTTAGAGGCAATACGAGTTTCCGGCGCTGATACAGGAAGGGCCTGGAGTTCCGGGCCCTCGAGTTTTTCAGTTATTTGAGAATGGGACTTGTCTCTGTCAAGGCTGAGGCTGAATGGCTCACCTTTCAGCATCGGAATCACGAATGCCACTCACGCCTCCTGTCGGACTTTAACAATAATCGTATATATATATATAGCGCACAGAATGGGCCAAAGCAAGCCTAAGAGCAAGAATCCGTCCCGGATCCGTCCCTCGAAAGGCCAAGCCAAAATCGATATGGAGGTTACAGGTAAGTAAATAGTGATGATAAACAACCTGAATATCGCAACATAACGTCGCTAAATTTAATTTGACGAATTATAAGGTAAATGTCAGAATCCTGTGTCAAAAACCATCGAGTTTTCGGATGTGCTCTTGAATACAAGTACTGGAAGATACTATCACATGTCCTATGTTTCAACTATCCGTGACTTTAGAATAGACCATTTCATTGTTATTTTTAAAGTTAATGAACTGAGTAAAATAATAGTGTAGGCTATACAGTTAATAATATATAAAGCCCGGATTTCTAAGCAAAATGCATATTCTTTTCCCCACTTTTAAAGATAAGCAGAAAGGTTATACTTCGTAAGACACACCTAGATAAGCAGTTTTAACTAAATTTGTTGGTGCTTATAAATGCTTATTTCGCACGAAAACGTTTTTGCTTACTTATTTTACAAATTTTTAACAGCATATTTTATCCAAAAGTGTAATTTTAAAAGTGCATATTTCACTCCTAGCCGTCATTTATGACTGATTTCTTTTTTTTTTTTATTGACTAATAAAAATTTAACTTCAGTCGAATGCGTAAGAAAGCAATGCTAGGATGTGACCCAAGATGTTGTGAAATAATACTGCGTAGTTCAAATTAGGAGAGAACCTTGGGATTCCTCGCCAAGCTTCTGCGACTAGCAGGTCAATCGGTTATCGCACTTATCGCATTATCGGAATGATGTCATGTGCATGGATGGTGAATCCCCGAGTTCCAAGCTGCAGTGTGCAAGTTGTACAGCACGCGTTGGTTTAATAAGGTGTGTGATTGTTCGCTGTTGTAGTTAAGGAATGCCACCCACAAAATCCTCTCAATCAGCATTCTTACGCAAATGTGTAAATGAGTTTGGAAGTATATTTTCAGTGAGGGCGGCAGTGTCCTATTTTGTTTGGTGTGTGAAAAGAGTGTTTCTACGAAAACAAAATATGACATTGTGCAGCATATTAATACAACGCGGTATAAGGAGAGTTTTAAGAATAAATCTAAGTTAAACCAGTAACTGATTAAAAGCAATGTAGGTGAACAATCGAGTTCTAGTGATACATTTTTCAATAATAATAATTAGAAGAAGAAGAAGAAGAAGAAGAAGAAGAAGAAGAAGAAGAAGAAAAGAGTTCCACGAAATAAATAATTTTATCATATTATATTTCCGTGTGTTCGCTTTTGCTTATTTTCACCAATTTTCGTCCTTATTTGCTTGCTTATTTTACGTTTGATTGTGCTTAGAAATCCGGACTTTAATAATAAACATAGTATTTAAAATTAACAGATTATTATCTGTGGGGTAGGTCGATTGTTGTTTAACCTGATTTATATAACATGTTTGAAATCAAAAGATCAATTAAACGTCTCATAAACAGCTTCAAATTAAGCTAAAATTGTTTTGATGTAGGCACATGCATTGCATGGGAGATGGAGTAATTTTGAGCTTCGCGAGTTACTGCCTGAATTTATCACTGCACTACACTCAGCCCATTGTTTTCTAAGATGGCCTAAATTTCTGTTTATATTAAGCTTCTATTCATTTGCTGTCACACCGTCTTGGTAGCTCAGTTGACATTGGCAGAGCACTGGCTTACGACGACCCAGAGCAGAGGTCAAATATCGACGATGACAGAGATGTAATTTGTGGTGGACAGAGCCAAGGTTGTGAGGGTTTTTAGCTCATCATTCCACCAGTACTCTTCACATCGTGTTCCTGATGAAGAATGGTGAAAGGACAATTGAATGCCATTGTGTAGAATTACAGCACACATATTCAGAAATTAACGGACTAATTTGTGCCGCGATAAAGGAAGTAAGCCCTAAATGTCATAAAATTAACACTTTACTTTCGTATTGTACACTTAACACATTTGGTAGTAATTGATGTATTTTATCATGCTAGCAACGATATTCTTCCTGATGCCGAATCGATCATCGTCCATGGTGGATGTTCATCGCGGTACGATCAAAGCTTGGCAAATGGTAGTGATAGTGGATTCTAGACGAATCATATTTCTAAGCGGAAGGAGCCCCTCGAGTTCTTGCTTGCTTCCTTGATGGGACATAATGAATCGTGTAGATATATGAGGTGCGGTAGACCACCATCGGAGATATGGCTGGAGAGGAATGTCTAGTGAGGCGGGGAATAGAACACTGGTAGCACTTTTCTAGTAGGTCTATATCCCTGTGATAGCCTTAAACATGGACATCCAGATATGTGATAGGACATTTCAAGGAATGAATTTGAATTAGGGATAGATTACTGGGTCCAATCTTTGTTGTTGCTTTTGTTGATATATAGCCTACAGATCAAAATAAATTCATATAACTTAATTCATTTAGTCATCATCATCATCATCATCCTTCACGAATTAGGCCTCTGTAGACCTGTTTCGGCCCCATCTAGCAGTCTTCTTAACGGTCTTCCTGGTCGACGATGTCCTCTAGGTTTATATTGCATTATAATTTTTGGGATTCTTGAATTTTCCATTCTTCATTTAGTATGCACCAAAATTTAAAGATAAGCTTTCCTTTTCTGTATTGTATACGAAGAAATGTTTTTTTTTTAATCTCGAGAAACATTACGATAACTGTCTTTATTTATAAATTCTACAATTAAAATAGATTGTGTAATTAAATTTATCACACACTTACGTAGACCTAAAATAGCTGTTCGCATATTGAAATCCATTACATTAGTATTTTACTGTTTTAAAAATCGGCATTTAAAATTGATAGTAGAATCTGAAATCTGATGAGTGTAATATGTAGTCCGCGATATATGCACTGGAGAGGGAAAGAAACTGACCAATCTACCTTATTATCTCAGGATCTAGTTGCCTCATGAGTGATGCCTTATTGGTACCTATCACTTATGAGGTTCCAACCTGTCTTCGAACAGTTGACTAAACAACAACAGTATCATAAAAATAAAGAAATTCTAAGTAAATTACTTACATGTCAAGTACCCAAATGTACAATATAGGCCTAGTATGACTGTTTGAGTGTGGTGTATAAAAATACTATACTGAAGGAATATTCGTCCGCTTATACAAAGAAGACATTATTTATTGTCACACTTGCTAGGTCATGGTTGCGTCACCTACCTCGCTAGCGCAGAAACTGAATGAGGACAGGTTATGCAACTTGTTCTTTTCTTTTTACTTAAGGGTGTATATTTCAACTTACAGCATTTGGCACAAATGGCTCACTGTGCAAACACAGGTTATGCATCTGTCGTTTCTTTGTCAGTCGAGGTGTGAACGCCACAGCGTAAAGTGCGTTGCGTGCTGTGGCTTGCAGAATTTAATCAAGTTACACGTATACTGCGGCATGCACGAAAGGAATGAAATGTGGATCCTCCCACACATAAATCCATTAATGAGTGAGATAGAACTCTACGAGAAACTGGAAGCTTGATTTCAAAAACAAGGAAATATCCTAAAAAGCATGTAACCGAAGTGACTGTGGATCAGGTGCGTCAGTCATTCGCTAGGATCCCACGTAAGTCAATTAGACAGGCTAGTAGGGAATTAAAAGTTTTTGATCAATAGATCACGATATTCTTCACAAGCATCTCCATTTGCGTAATTACAAACTTCAGCTCCATCATTTTAAACTAGACGATTGCTACAAAAGAGCTGATTTCGGTGCTGAGATGATTCACCAAATCGATTAATTCTGTGGCGTCCTCATCTCGACCAGTGAGGAAATTGAGACGGTATGCGCCGGTATGGAATACCCCACTGGTTTCTATGGCCAGAAGACATACCATTAGTGAAAAATGACATACTGTCATGAAGAAATGTGATCCGTAAAAATTTGTTTATACATTTCTTCACAACAAAGAGTAGCCTACTATCTGTTTTCTTCGTAAATCTAAACCACAGCCTTCAGAAACTGTATTCAATGTGTATTTAGACACGTTTATTTGATAAGTCAACCCCTGGAATGCTTACAAGAATAGAAGGCTGTGGTCTGTAGCTTGTAGTGACCATTGCTGCCAATTTAGTGACTGTGTCATTTTCGTTGTTGTTGCACTTTTTATTTATAATTAAGTAAGGCACTTTGAAGCTTTAACATTATTTTAAATGTGTCAGTAGACATTGCAAAATAATCTAGCAAATAACTGAAGTCACTTGAACTTATTTTATTAAGAAATTTAATGTGTTGTGTAAGCGTTATTGATTGCACGAAACAATTTTTTTGTATACATCATGTATGTGTATGTTATAAGGAAGGGGGTATGCCTTTTTCAAATCGAGGTATGCCAGGGGAAAATCTTGGGGTAGCATACCGCCTTTGGTTTTTTCCCCACTTCCCTCACTGATCTCGACTGACAAAAAAGTGACTGATGCATAACTTGTTCTCATTCCGTTTCTGCGCTAGCGTAGTAGGCGACGCAACAATGACGTTGGAAGTGTAACAACAAAATAAATCTCGGAGAGATTTTGTATCGATTGCGCTTTACGTTACAAAATTATAATGTACAATTCTCGCACTATACGCTATGATTTATGTATAACTTCAACCTGTTCACCCTGTACAATTTAATGTATGGGGACAAATTTATACGGCTTTTACATTTTTTTCTGTATTTTTGGCTTGGTTTATTTGCTTCAGGATGTCAGCCTATTTTATTTATTAATATTTTTGTGTCCACGCCTCAACACCAATATTGAATGCAAATATTCGGAGGAAATTATTCAGTAGAGTTTAAAATGTGAATATTTTATTATGACGTCTCAAGATTATTTCATGAACGTTGTTACTGTACAGTAAACACCTTTTACAACTTGATTTTGGTGTCCGTAAAATAAAAAAGTCAGTGATAAATTTTGTGGTTATACGAGTATTTCAACATTTTATGACCTCGAGACTTTGAAATCTCAGAGTTCGACATTTTATATTCATGATAACGTGACACGTCTACATTTCCTTTATTATTGTAAGCTAAACCATTCAAAGGTATTTGGTAAGGTATATAATTCTAAATTTACTGTTACTGACCTAGATTAGAGCTAAGATAACCGAAACTTTGCTGTAGCCAGACACATTTTTGTCACACTTGTGTGAAAGTGATATCAACGACCTGTAAGAAAGGAATGATTCTAGTTTTATATTCGTACGATATTCATTGCATATGCAACAGCTTGCAAGCGGGTCTTCTGCCGATAATGACGTCGTTCCTCTTGCGAAACGTAAGATCATCACTCTAGGTAAAAGAGAAAGTAAGGTTGACTTTATATATATATATATATATATATTTATATATATATATATATTTATATATATATATATATAAAGTCAACCTTACTTATATTATATATATATATATATATATATATATATATATATATGAACAGTGATGTGTTTAATAAATTTTACAGCAGTTACCTGCCTACATCAAGTCATGACTGACACTCTCTTAAGATTTTAGAACTTGCACGAAAGAGTTGTAGGACACTCATGAGAAAAATGTTTTTCCTAATATTGTATTTCAGTTCTTCTAAAGTAGTTTACAGTATAAATCACACAGCGTGAGATCGGAAGAGCGATGTTCAATTTTGTGTAACTTTTCTTCTGTTAGCACAGGATATAATATATCCATTATCTTTTCCTTGTCTAAAATACATCCGTTACTTTTTGTTTTAATTAAACTTCTCTATCGGGTGCAGAAATTCGCGTAAATTGTGGGAATTCTGGATGGAAATGGAGACGAAAAATATTAGTGACAAAATTTCGTCCGAAGAATTTTTAATTGTACAACACTGCACAACATAGAATGTCTTAGTAGCCTATAGCATTGATGTGATACGTAAGCAATGCAGGTTTAGTTTTAAAGCAGTGTGAGCTACGATCATGAAAGTAGCAGTGAGCTACAGAATTAGTAGCTGTCAGTTCAACATTTATTTCCAAAATACGGTGTTTTCGCAGTGTGCAATTAAAACTTCTTCGGACGAAATTTTTTCACCAGGATTTTTATCTCCATTTTTATCCAGGATTGACATAATGTAGTCCGTGTGAGTGAATGTTCGGAATTTCTGAATGGCGAAGTCAAGGAATTTCCTGAGCCCCTACGGCTCAGTTTTCACATATCATACATAAAAATTCTGTTCTATTTTTATCTAGCAATGATCATGTCAACAAACGAATTTCAACAATTCACCCACTCTATGTCGCAGTGATATCACAAACATTGCACATGTGAACGTGAAGCATGTACAGCTTAACATCAATTCTACTTCGAAGTAAGATTCAGATTAATTTTATTACAGAAAGTTACGCTGCATTTTTCCTGGGTGGAAGGAGGTCTTTATCACTATGCGACCCGCTTGTAAGCTGTTGTGTAACTTAAGGGAGCCTAAAACTGAGATTGAAAAAAAAAATATTTTTTTTGATAATAAAGATTTTTTTGCCTCTATATCTTCTTTAAGTTACAGGAGCGATTTTTATTGTATAGGCTTGCTCCTTAGGTTAGTATTGCATCCTGTTTCACAAATTTTTCTTTTCCTGGAAATTACATGCTCCATGCGCATGCAATTTTCACCAAATTCAATTAAAATTTTCTTACTTGTCCGTGCATGTATTATATGGAATCTAAAATTGAGAAATCTTAAGTAGTTTCAAAATTAAGAGCTAAAAATATCATGCAAATAAAATGTATGTATAATTAAATGTCTGATTTTCAGAAAATAATTATGCCTAAAGTAACCTAGATATTATGAATTTTTCAACGGTAAAATATTTTCCGCGAATCAGAGTCCATAAGAAATTTGTACTTGCTTTGAAAATTTTGATTATATAGGCTACCTATTTGCGTAATTAAAATAAAATTAACTTCGAAACTAGTATTCCGACTGAGCTGAAAATTTGCAGACACCTTATTCTTAAATGAGTAAATTTAAAAAAAATCTTTAAAATGTTCTGTGATATGTGTGGAATGCATAGCATAATATTAATCACTCGACCCCTTTTATTGTTGTTTCCGGTAAATTGAGTTTTCAAAAAAAATTTTTCTTTAAAATACTCATTGATATATGTGTGGAATGCATTGCATAACATTTCGTGGGTATTTGTGCCTTTATCAGATGTAGAGACACCATTTTTAAACTTCCTGCGCTATGGATTTTTAAATCACTCGCCCCCTTTTATTGGTTTACGGTAACTTCATTTTTTTGCTACATTGCCAGACAAAAATGGATATAATTTCTGAACTATTAAAGATACATGCATAAAATTTAGAACACACATTCTTTAGACTATTAGGAAACTTTTATCTGTAACAGAATTTTGTTAATTGATTTCATTTTAAAACTACGTCCGTTTGTTTGCAAGAAAGGAATTCAGAAAATTGTTATTAAATTTTAATTGTTTATTTTACAAACGTAGGGACTAATATCACAATTCTGTTACAGACAGTTTGTAAAGCATGCTTTTGCAAGTACATTGCAAAAAAAACGGGATGAATATATCTTTAAAAATGTTTTTAGGTATATCGATTTTAGTAAAATCCTGCATTGGATATTTTTTTTTCAAATCTGGGCCCCCTAATAATTTTTTTTTCAAAATATTTATTATTGATTGAGTTTCTACAGGTATGAGCTCTCTACATACAAAAAATTAATATTTTACTCCAAATAGGAAAAAAGTTTTAAAAATACCGTCCTCTCCCCTTAATGCATCTAACAAACAGAAAATGAAAGAAATCGGATTAATATTGTAAACATTTGAAGTTGTATGTCGCGATAGGCTAGTGTCCGACGAATTCTTAGCAACGACTTACTGTTTCTAAGACTGGTATTCATAGTCGACACTTTCGATTAAAGTATCCTTTGGAAGACGCAAAGTATCACTTTTCCGTTGCACAGTCGACACTTTGGTGCAAAGGAACACTTTGGATGAAAGTGTACTTCCGACCACACTTTGAGCCGAAAGTGTCACTTTGTAGAAAAGTGGCGGACATCTTGGACGTTGTCGAATTATTTATTAGAACGTGCGGAAGAGGTAGCACAATAGTGGACAATGTACGAAAGTGCTACATTAGAGACAGGCCTAAAGACAATCCCGTGGAATTTTATAATGATATAGAATTTTAAAAAACGGTTCCGATTTGATAAAGAAACTGTTATTGAGATTGCTTATCTTTTCGATGACCTGTTGACAAAAACGAATAATAGAGATTTTCCAGTGCCTCCAATAATACAGTTATTGACTGCATTAAAATTTTATACTACAGATGTGTACCATACATTAATATCTATAATATTATAGTTCAGGTATTTCTGTAGTAACATTCGTATATTTATAACCTCAATTCGATAACTGATTTGTAGGTAGATATGCCTATATAACCTATTTTTTATTACTGAAATTAATTTTTTAACTTAAATAATATTAAACTAACTTCAATCTAATGTAGGCATAACTGTCTTAAATTAGCATTGAGAGACCTCACGTTCCTGCCTTCTAAGCAGATTCCATAATCATATTGGGTTTAAAATGATTTTGATTTTTGTTGACTACCTGTATTTTGAGATAAGATTTATCTTGATGTTGATATAATTATTACTGTTTTGATAATATATATTTTCACGCCGGTAAGCAATACATCAGATATGGCTGCTTCCGCTGAGATACTGTCTCTAGTTCATGTGCAGTCATAACCTCACCATGAAAGGAGATCTCATACTATTAGGCCTATTTTGTTTTGCATTGTAGAAAAATTTGGCATTCAAAATATTCCTGAAGAGCAGGCAATATGGAAACGAGAGAGAGGAAATAATAATAATAATAATAATAATAATAATAATAATAATAGCAGTAGTAATGTGTTTATTTCATTCTTTTTTTACTTCTATTCGCTACACGAAAAATACAAAAATGAAAATAAAGGAAATAAAGCGAAATATCAATGAAGCAGATACGTATAAAACCTAACCTAAAGATATAAATTTAATTATATATATATATATATATAATCCGTGGCGCTACAGCCCGTGAAGGCCCTAGACCGACCAGCCGGCTGCTGGCCTCACGCCCACATGTCGAAGCAGAGGTGGACGATCATCCAACCAGAATGGAGGTATCTTGTGGTTAGCACGATGATCCCCCCAAGCGTTATAGCTGGTATTCGCAACCGGATTTCGCTACCTATCCTAGCTCCCCAAGTGCATCACGATGCTGGGGGGGGCACCGGTCTCATACACTGGCCGAAATTTCATGAGAAAATTTCTTCCCCCATGAGGACTCGAACCAGCGCGCATTCCGTAACGTGAGTCCTAGGGAGGATGCCTTAGACCACGTCGCCACGGCGCGGGACAATGACATACACACACACACACACACACACAGAACTTAACCTACTCAGTCCAACTTAACTTAACTATATAAACTAATAGGAGATATGTACAAAATCTAATCGAACTGTATAAATCAGTGGAACGGATACATACAAAACCTAACTTAGCGCCATAAATCAATGAAAAAGATATGTACAAAATCTAATCTAACTATATAAATTAATGGATCAGCTATGTACTGTACAAAACCTAACCTAATTTCACCAGCAGTATCACTACCTATTTAATAAAATATATATCTGAACTGACCGAAAATAATCTAAACTATCGGCAACAAAAACTAGAAACTGAAATAAAACAACTTTAAATAATTATATATTTTCTTTCTCGCGCGATCAATTAGGCTCCCAATTCAAATCACAAGCATTGTAATTTGTAGGTTACATATTAATTTGTTATTGTTTGTTCACTTGTTTTGAAAGGCATTGTGCACTTCTTCTATGAATACCACTAATATGGAAGATCCACTTTCGTCAAAGTGTCACTGTGCAAAGTGGTGATATAAAGTGTCGACTATGAATGCCAGCCTAAGTTATGATAAATCTCGAATCAAAGTTACTTTACGTTCAGTTTCCGATGTTACGAAAGAGTGATATTCGTACATTTAAGTTTCCTTTTGTTTGAAGAAACCGCTTTATATCTACATGCTGTCAAAATACCTAGCAATAGTACAAGATAGATTTCGATGCCACCACTACGATCGTCTTGGACAAAGCATCTGGTTATTGGGACGGATCCTGTCATCAAGGAAGCCATCGAAATCCAACTATTTCCAGTAGAAGTAGACATAAACAAAACCGAAATGTACTATTCCGCAATCGCAAGCTAGCTACCAAAGCAGCCACCAGGGCGCATTATTTTCAGCAAGTGAGCAGGCAGGGCAGCCATCATCTGATATATTGTAGACAACATTTCAACACATTCATTAAACTATTTTTGTTTTATAAATTTAATTTGTGCTCACTAGCTAGCTAGTTAAATAAATAAATAAACTAACCTGTAAAATGCTCACAGAGGGTTAATAACAAGACTTACTTGATTTTAATAAACTTAGAATGTTATTAATATAATAATTAGATTCTACTTAGGTCAGTGTGTGAACTCGTATACTATTAATCGGAAATTGATAGCGGCTTTTTCCCCTCCAAATCCAGCACAACCACAACACAATAACATACGCTTCGTGTACTGACTGCTTTAACAATAGGCTACTACAATACAATACAATATAATAATCACTGTCGTCTGCCACAAACAAAATATTGCGACTCACTGTACCTGAGACACTGACCTCGACTACAGATGGTGCGAGAAAGACAAAGTCGGGGGTTCAAAAAGGCATCTTTCACGTGATCAAGGCATGCGTCTCTCACGTGATCCGAAGAATTTTCATTAGTTACATATCTGCGCGTTGATATCGAAGAGTTCATCATTTCTCTACTGGGAATAGTGGATTTTCTTTTTCTGTAGATTCATGATGTTATTCTTTGAAGAGCGGAGAATTTCTTTAATTCTACAGAAATTTCTTTGAGGTTGGCAACACAGAATCTCGCACTGTGTTACCAGCTGTGCTGATGTTCTCTGTGAACCTGGAGATCACTTTGGGAGTTCCGCTTAATTCCTATTACGCATGCGCATTGCTATAATACACGTTACAATGATTTATCGTGCAATGTCTGAAACTACTAATATAAAAAATATTGTTTAAATCGTAAGAAAATGTTCTTATAAGCATGTTTAATTTACCCGTATTCCATGTATATTATACATTTTATTATTTTAGAAGGAACTATTTTAATGTGAGGAAGGAGATGACAAGCATGAGCTTGGAGGCGTTGTGCGTCCAATAGCCTATCGGGAACCATTATGCCACATGCATTTGTTTACATTTACTTCAATCTTTAGCTGGAAAGAGAGTAGATGGCTACAGTGACGTGCAGTCCACCCAAGCAACCCAAGCACGGCTTGGGCAGCGCTGATTCATTATAAGAATCACGATATCTACGTAAATCCATGATTAAACTTTCTGTTCATTTAATCATAAAGTCCTGAAACGTTTCTAAATACGTTTTGTTAATTGTAAGTCGCGTGATGGAGCATATACAATGCACATACTGCGTTCCCGAGCTGGCATCAGCGTGCCAGCAGTGCTGAATGTAGGTTAGCATGGAAGTTGCCATGACAACCTACGTCATCATAATTTCGAACAATGAGGGACGTCTCACGAGACTGTAGTAGATGCATAATATACTCCAAGCAGCCGGTAGCCTGCCTGGGCTGGCTGTGTGCGCGAAGTCGAATGAGAGTAAACATACTGTTTCTCTCGCGTTTGTTTGTACCGGTACTTTGTAGTTACATTGTGTACGTGTATATAAGTGCAATAAAAAGTTTTGATTATGTCTGGTGATAATAATAATAATTTAATTCGGCAACAAAAGCTAAATACAGTAATTCAACTAAAGCAATACGGGATGATGATGTTGTGACCAAACACAATAAAGTATCATTCTACATAATGAAAAGGTAAACGCAATAGAGATATTCAGAAAAGGCTTATAAACGCCGTTTGTTTACTTTTAAAACTGGAACATTCATTTACAGGAAACGGTAAGTCGAAAATGTCCAACAACCGCGGTAATTTTATTATTTAGAACTTTTGGACTACACCGCCCAGTAAGATCCTCTTCTAAAAAATCACTTGGAAACTCTACAGTATTCAAAGGTGTATCAAATCGTATTCAAAATGATTTAATTGATTCTCTTGCCAGTGCACTTAATAAGGAAATTAAACAGAAATTACAGAAATCTGATTTTTTGCCATAGTAGCTGATGAGACTACTGACGTCTCGAATAAATCACAATTTTCTCTCGTTTATCGATATACGATTGAAGGAAGGGTGGTAGAGCGGTTTGTGTGTCTCCGTGATGTTAGGACAAAACAGCGGCAGCACATTCTGATCTTATTTTTAAGAGATATTCAAGACTTTTCAAACTGCAGTAAGAAACTTGTCGCACAGAGGGAAGTGCAGTGATGGCCTCTTCATTATATGGTGTCAAGCTAATATTAAGGCGTCTTTTCCACAACCTCTCTTTGTTCACTGTTATGCACACTGTTTAAATTTATCACTGTCCCAAAGTGCTTCAAGTATTCCTGAATGCCGTATATATTTTTTTGCTACTCTTTCAGGGCTTGCAGCGTTTTTCTCCAAATTATCAAAGCGTACAAAATTTCTTGATGAATTTCTGGGTCGACGATTATTACCACGTTTCCCCAACAAGATGGAATGGCTCTTCACGATTTACCAATACTTAGAGTAGTCTTTTATAATAGTATTTTTAATTTTAGGCAGTAGTTGCAGTAGGCCTAATCATATAGATTTTGTAAAAAAAAATGGGTACCAAATAACAACGTATTTTTATAATTAGTAATGTTATAAGTATTTGAATCAAATATAAATAATAAGAAGGAAAAGAAAACTTGACTACGCTGCTGCTTGGGTAACCTGTTGGGCCACCGCACGTCACTGGATGGCTATAATTTCAACGGGGTCCTACAGCTGAGTACAACGTGGAAATCTACCATCAAGACGCTTCGACCAGCTAGAACATGACAGGTGGTCGGGACTAGGAACTAGCTTCTGATTGGCCAGCGAGCTTAGACTAACCAGAATACGACAGGCGGTCAGGACCAGGAGCTAGCTGCTGATTGGCCCGCAGCGGGAAGCCATACTGACAGCTTATATACCGGATAGACATGGTCCCACGGCACTTCAATCCCTGAAGAAGATGGCAGAGCTAGTCTTCGAAAGTTTGGAAGCGACTATCCAACTCACATGGCTGAGAACTCGAGAAGAATTATTCTATATCCAACGTCGGGAAAGCCTCAAATCCTACAAGGAAACTGTTAATGAATCTATGTCGAAATCTCCCCTCAAACTCAGTTATACACTTACATCTTTACTTCAGGTGGAAAGATAGACAAAAAGAAATAGCTGCTAATGCTAACTGTAAGAGTGGAATTTTGCGTTAATAAACAACAGCGTATCCTACTTGGAGAGGGTAGTTGAATCGTGAATCTCTACTCTGTCTTGTGACATGCGAGATAATATTGTGAACTGAACATGTTGAGTGTTTTTTCAAGGTCTGGAAATAATAATCGACAATATTTTATTCAGACTTCAATTTCTCAACCTTATAAATAGTACAGGCAGTTAACCTTTTATACTTTGTATATCTAAATTTGTGCTCTGTTTGAGGGGAGGCTTCGACACAAACTAATTAACAGTTTCCTTGTGAGTTAATTTCATTAAAAAAAAGGACCACTTTCTCTCGATTTCCCATGTCATAATCGAGCCTCTTGAGAGGAACTTGAAAAGGGAACTGATAGTCTATGTTCTGTGTTCGATAACTTGTAGCCTGCACTGCTGCTTTTGTATGCAAGCCTTGGTACCGAGAACTATAGGTGCTGTGCGGACGATATGGGAGCGTGGCGACCGACATTTCATTTTAGTACCCACTTTTACATAATTGGACCCTCTATGGAGCTCTCTGCGGCTGCGATGGGCGCCATTATGAGCAGGCCGCTTCTACCACTGAATTTGTACTACCTGGCATTGTTTTTGAATTGCCTGTATTTTGTATCTCGTATAGAAAGTGAAATTTCTGTAGCTATTGTACCTGTATTTGTGTGAAGGGATGTGGGCGAACGAGAAATCTGTACTAAGGATTTTTTTTTTTAATTTTTATGTTACAATCAACTTAAAATCTGGCCCACAGCTTGTCCGCTACAATGCCACAGAATTAGGCAGTAACTGAGTCGCAATTCCTTTTGTGAGAATCTTCTTATGAGGAGGCACACAATGTTTCATAAATTGGTCATTAGCACAATCATTTTATATATATATATATATATATATATATATATATGTATATATATATATATGTAATTGTATTAGGTTGCCTAAAAACTTCTCCCGTAAATATTCTACTCGCCTGTCCTTGATTTGCTATGCAACGGACAATTTGTTTATGTCTTTTGTTGGTATAGTTTTGAATGACATTTTAAGAAGCATATTTAGGTCTATTTACGATATGCAATGCCATTAATCTTCAGTTTCTCATTGGTAATGTGCGACGACACAATCGCAGTTCGAGTGATTCTGCTTTTTTTGTTAAACAATGAGTGCAAAATCCGTAGCTGAAGAATTATCTGAACAGAAAAGTGAAAGAGTGGTAAATTGTAGAACGGGGTCAGTCAATCTGATGTAAGAGAGTCAATGAGAGATAACTAGAACTTGAAGATACACCTCATTTAGGGAGTCCACCATCTATTCTAGAGAATGAGACTATAATATTGCCAGTAGTAGTCAATTGTCAACAAGCCTGAGTATTTCTTAAGCCACATTTGTCGCCACCTTCACCAATTTTATTACTATGATGTATGTTCCGTCGAACCCCGACCACTCAGTCACTCGTAATGAGTGCACCTCTGTACATAGTGTTGGATATTGTGTTACTGTCACATATTCTGTGACACAGTACATGAGGGTTGGCCACTAAAGGAGCAACAGAGTGGTAGAACTTAAACTGAGAGGGATTCAATCAGGCATCGGAACTAGAATCCGGTGTGGCTTAGTGGATAAAGCGTCAACACGCAGAGCTGGAAACCCGGATTCGAGTCCCGGTGCAGGAGAGAATTTTTCTCCGTTCTGTCCATTCTTCACCAATTTTGATTGTGTGTAAACGACAACGATCAGATCCTTATGGATTTACTGAAGCACAGTTGTAGAAAGAATGGTCTAATATTACTTATAAAGATAATGTATTGTGATAATACAAACAATCCGATTTCCATGCTTTTATGGAATAAATTATGTTTCAGCATCACTGATAAGCAATAAAAATGGTTTCAAGTATAACTTGTCTGTGTACTGCAATTTTTCGTAAATAATTCGACAGATTTTGTTCATACTCACTATCTACGAATCGTTTCATCCTGAAGTGATCCATATTAAATGTAATAATTTTATTAAACAAATTAATGGATTATTAGTCTATTATTATTTTAAAAAGATAACAAGCAATAGCAGTTTATTCAAAATCTGGCTAACTGATCTTGCTTTCTCATTATATGCTGCTATAACACTGCGTAACAAATTTTAACTTCTTTTTTGCGCTGGGCATGTAATACATGTTTTCTATATAATTTGAACCTCCTGAATGCGAATATGACAATAAACACAGTTGTTGGTTACGGTTTTTGAGAAATTTTCGAATTTATACATATTCAAAATACTGCTTTGTAGAATGACAATAAAGTTACATACTCACTGTTCAGAAGATTAAAGCTTTCTTTTTCTGCATTTCTTTCATACTGGGCATCAGATATCGAGCTAAAGCCCAGCAATAATCTGCTAGCATACTGGTACTCCACTGTCCTTGGTATCTTTTTTTCCATAATTGAAATTTCTTGACCGAGACGACGATGGAGTGACCAGTTTTAGACTTGAGTCAACTATTGGGACGGAACAGGCCGAACGGCCTAACCCGTGATGTTTATGATGATTATGATGATGAAATTTCTTGTTGAAAGCGCGTACCATGCTCATCACTAAAATTGCCATAATTCTTGGGGACAAAGTCAAGATGGGAGTGAAGGAAGTGAATTTTCAGGAACTTGTTACAACCCATGGTTTCATACATCGACAGTAAATTTTGCACTAGTTCTTCATAGTTCTCACTTCTAGGGTTAGACCTACCCAGAAAATTTAAACATTCTCCTTGAATGCAATCCAGACGGCTCTCTCTTTTCCTTCCAACAAAGATTCGAAGTCATTGTCCTTCATTATTTCTCTAATTTGTGGTCCATTGAAAACCCCCTCTTTAATTTTTGAGTCATTAATAGTGGGACATTTTAAATGCTTCAGTTTCAAGATTCATCCTTTTAAAACAATTCTTCATTAATCCTAACTTAATGTGTAAAGGGAATGAAATTACTTTACTTTCAGGTATAAGGGGTTGAAGTATAACATTTTTCTTCCCTGGCTCTAGAGAATGTCGTGTTGGTCATACTTTTATTTTATAATGCTTAACTCGAGCGCGACTGCTCCATTCGCACAAAAAGAAGCAAAATTTTGTGTAGCCTAATTGAATTCCAAGAAGCAATGCTACAACCTTCAAATCCGCCCGTATAAACCATTCGTACTTTGAATATTATTATTAAAGCACACTTTAAAGAAATACACGTCTTACACAGAATACTAACACTACGGAAATCGCCTGGTAACAGTGTTGCCAACACATTAAATTTTTCTCGCTAAAATGTTGGTGAAATTCCGTTAAAACCCGCTAAAAATTAAAAACAGGCTACATAACTTATTATAAAGACATGTTAATAAAATACTAATACAGTATCAACTCATATGATGTTAAAACAAGAATAATTTGTCATCATCTCCCTCCAATTCAATGTCCTCTGAAGCAGATATAGTGGGTGAGAAATCTGTGGTTCGGTATGCAGCCATTGTACCTATTTTTTGCAAGATGTCTGTCGGAAATTCGTAATCGTGACAGCACTTGTTGAGACGTTTTAGACCGGCTCTTACAGTCAGCACAGCGTTCACCGTGGTAGTTGTTAGTCTATTGCGTAAAGATATTTTTAAAACATTTAATTGACTGAAAGCCCTTTCCACCTCTGCATTAGACCCGGGCAATACCAAGAGCATAAGGGCCATATCTGCTACTTCCTGCAACTGATTTAATTCACTCTCATCTTTATATGTACGAACTTCGTTCCAGAATTCCACGGTATTATGAATTTTTTTCCATTCGACAGTTGTCAGTTTTGACCATTGGAAATCAATTTTAGTAACAATAGCAGCAGGCAAACCTATCTCCTCTGCCAATGGAAACTTTAATGGAAAAGATTAAAAAACGGGCTCTCAAGTGTTGTCGGAAAAATTCACCATTAAAATGGGACACACTCACGGACAGGAGAACGCGAATTCGATTATGAGCACTGTTCAAAACATACAGAGGTGAGCCTGCCTGGAGAGAAATAAAAAATAGGTTGCAGCCGCCAAATTACTCTTCAAGGAACGACCACTCATATAAATTGAGGGAAAGAAGACAGAGGACGGACACTGGAAAGTTTTCTTTTCTCAATCGTACTATCATGCCGACCTGCTTTACCTGCCGACTTAGTTTACTAAAGGCTTTACCAACAACCAAAAATGTATTTAAAATAGGCTTAAGGACTTTACTAATAGACGGTATTTATACACAGTATTTAAAGGGTGTAAATGATATTTTGTTATTGAAGTGTTGTATAAGTGAAGAATTATGTTGTCAGTGAAGTGTGTTGTGTAAGTGAAACGTGTTCCTGTCAGTGAAGCTTTATAGTTTATAGTGGCAGTGCAAAGTATTTGAACAGTGAAATGTTTTTGAAGTGTTAGTGAAATCAGGATAGAATCAGTGAAATGTGTCGTAGTTCAAGTGCAGTGAGTGATTTGACAGCGAAATGAGTGTAATGTTGAAAGGTACTTGTGCAGATATGAACATATCATACTCGTGGGTTTTAGTTCGAACTTAGGTTTAAGATACAAATTAGATTTATTTTAAATGTTCTTTTAAGTGATCGTGCTTCATTTAATTTAGGATATTCCCTGTTATTGTTATTATTATTATTATTATTATTATTGTTAGTACGGTATTAATTATTAGTATTATTATTAATTGTATTTTTAATTAATAAGTTTATTATTGTCATTATTGAGTGTAATTAGTTACCACTGCCACCGGGGTATATACCATTGCAGTGTGAATAAATACATTCATAAATGGTATTATTGGCTGTTTAAAAAACGAAGACATTCTTTCGGAGCTATTAAGGAAACGTTTTGCAATATTGTCACATTCTTTGGCAATCGGCGTTGTAGCTCTGAAGCAAGACAAACAAGGAACGTTTCACACTTGTTTCGGAAAATATTTTCACTCATGATTTATTTTATTGGATTTTACCAACTCAGATAGCAGAATTTCAACCTCGTGACCCAGGTATATTCTAGGAGATTTATGTTGAAGAACATCTACCGTTAATAGATCCCCCCTATATCCAGGCACAATTATTCTTCTGGTCAATCCACTAATTAGCAGGACTAGATCATTAAGGAGCTGTGATTGGTCTGCAGAATTGGACTGAAATGATTTATTCACTTTCTGACATTCATCCAGATATGGTTTCAAGAAAACAAGGTAAAGTTCATTAATTGGATCTTTGTACATGCCGTATAGGAGTTCGGCTGTGTAGCATTTTTCATTAAATCTTGCTATTTGAAAATGCGTTTCTAATTCTAGCCACTGGAAAAGATACGATCGACTGCCTCCTGAATAGACAGTCATCGCGTGTTACATTTTTGCACAATTTTAAGGGGATCAGCTACGTCATTAATTAAATTAAACAAATTCTTGTATGAAATTTGACGTGAAGAAGATTTACAAAACCTCGAATAAATCTCTGACAGCAGAAATTCGACATTTCTTGGCAACGATTCAGCTGCGGCAGAAGATACCGCTAGCTGTACAGAATGACAGACACAAGGAATTAACACAAGGTGAGGGACTTCTTCTTTGAATTTTCTGTAGACTCCATTGTTGATGCCTACCATCACTGAAGCGTTATCAGTACCAACTCCACACATTTTTTAAGATTTAAATCATATTCACCCAGCAATAACTTCAGCTCACCAACGATAGCATCGGCATTACCTGCTTCTAGTTCTACCATGCCCAGAAAAGTAGAAACAATGCGACATTGCCCATAAGAAAAATACAGAACACACACAGCTAACAGTTTGTTGACACTTAGGGTAGAGTAGCATAAATCGCACCGCTTCCTAATTCGCACCACTGCTAGTTTAAAACAAATTACTATAGTAGTGTGGCATCTAGTGATATTGTTATAATCTACCATATGAACTTCCACCATGCCACTTGATTTCTGCCACTTCTTTGTGTCAGCAGCATGGTGATAGTGTATCTAATATAATCGCTCAGGTGGATGTATATTTAGCTAACATTTTGTAACTAAATAACGGATTTGTATGCAAAGGAATCCATAATCTTAAGATGTTATTCGCTTAAATAGGTATTAAAATACATTTAACTTAGTAGGATTTCGAACATGTGGTGATTATAGGCTAGAATGAAGGAAATAATAACTTATGGCGTAGTTTCTCAATTCGCACCACTTTGTAGTTGCCTAATTCGCACCGGTGCGATATGAGCAACTGTAGCAATTTTAATCATATAAAAGATGGCTCCAAATATTTTAACTGAACTAGGAATGCATCAGGTGGGTGCAATATCAAGTGGTGAAAAGGGCGTTAATACAACAAGTGTGTGTTGTATAAGCGCACCAGGTATTTTGTGCCACTTGTGATAATTTTTAAACGTCAAGCAATGCATCCTACATTATCAGCTGGTGTTCTTCCAGGATCGTTAGTTGTTTGCTCTGAGTCAGGTTACATCAACAGTGAACTATTTGTCGAATAGCTCAAACATTTTATTTGCCACTCAAACCGCCATAGAAAAAAGTGCTGCTTCTGTATGCCCACCTATACGACCCATTCCAAAAATTTAGAAGCTAGATTATCTCGGGAAATTGGTATTCTCATGTTTCAGCTTCCTCGTCATAATACTCATAGGCGCAGTCTTTAGATGTTTCTATCTTCAAATCATTTCAGAGAGTATATCATGAAGCAGTTCTTAGGTGGCTTCGAGATAATCGTGGAGAAAAGGTGACGCAGTTTACAGTCTGAACTGCCAGGTGAAAGACATGGCAAATGCATAACAATAAAAAGCGCATTCAGAAAGTTTAAATGGTACGTAATTTACGCTCTATTTTTTCAATTTCATTTGAAGATGCGTTACTCTCTTTCATTAATTTCAATAAACTTGTAATTTGCATTTATTATATTATTCATTCAAATACTCTTCAATATGTTCAATATTAAAAGCTTTCCTTCATCCTGTTCCCTGCAGATAAAGAGGTGCGATTTAAGAAACCGCAGGTGCTATTTAGGAAACTAGTTGCCTAAATGGCACCACTGACATGTGTTTTGAAAATGTCATTTTAATTTAAAAATATTAAATCAAATTCAAGGATTCTTTTTTACATGAAAGGTAAATGTTTTGGGAATGTATCTCTGTAAAGGAATGCAGAAAATAAAAACTGTGTTGTTCAATAAAAATTATAAATCCTAAAGTGGTGCGATATAGGCAATCTTACCCTATGTCAGTAGATTCGTCTAGTAACACACTAAAATATCCATGCCCTATGCCCTGTTTTAATTCTGACTCGAAATGAGGGAAAAGAATATTCTTTATAATACCGCTACACTTCGTACGATGAATACGCATAGTGGAAGTGTATTCCGCTCCTTTAAAACACTTTTTCGTTAAATCGTAAAGGTGATCTACGGATTTTATTGCGCAGTGGTTCACAACAAACAAAGTTAAGGCAGCTTCTGTAGCCGCACATACATTAGTGCGCTTAACTACGGGAAATTGCAATGTAGATTGTCTTTCACAAGAGAACGAACGGCTTGGCAGCATTTAACTGTTTCTTACTTTTACGTTGATTGAGAATATCTGACAATCTTGAATTAATATTAGACTAGTGTTGCCATGTTTTTTACGAAAGAAAATCCCTCAGATGGGTTGAAAAATCCCTCAAAGTTAGAAAAAATCCCTCTTGGGATGGTATGGTCTAAACTCTAAAATACACATTTTAAAAACGAATTGAAATAATAAATTAGAACAGGACAATGTTTCTAATCATAGTGCAACCGAGTACTCACCCTTAGATTGACTTATTATTGATGATCCTATTCAGATTCTTCTTCTTCCTCTTCTTCTGCAACCAGCAGCCCAGCTATTTTGTTGTCTCTTGAATCCTTGATGTACAGTTTCCCTGGAAAAGAATGCGACGATGAATACTTCTAAGTCTCAGATGGAAGACACTGCGCATGATCGGAGACCAGAGCACTGATACACAAGATAACGCGGCATTATCACCTTCATTCAGACGCTGAATAACCTCAAATGTTGATAAAGCATCGTGTAATTGAGGTTCGTTTTCCGACCAAAGTTATCAGTAGGCACTTTCCAACAATGTGGCCTCCGCGATCTCCAGATTTCAATCCGGCCGACTTTTGGTTGTGAGGTTACCTCAAAGAACGAGTTTTCCTGACACATCCAACAACCCTACTGCAAATGAAAGATGCCATCTCACAAGAAATTGCCAATATTCCAAGACATTATGTACAAAATGCTGTGCGTGGTGTCGCAGACAGAATGCTGTACGTTGAACAAGAGAACGGCGGACATCTTCCCAATGTTTTGTAAACCTCGTTGTTTGCCCAACACTGTGATGTTTTTGTTTCTTCCTTATCTCAAACATTATATTTACAGCTGTTTAATGTTTGAATTGACTTTTGAAATACCCTATACATCCAGATTTCAGCATGTATCTGGCTACATGGGTGACTAATAACAACACCCTGTGATATGTAATTCCGCTGTGCCATATTAATTTAAAGGAGTTAATGACAGTTTGATTAAACGTTACATTGTTTGTGACATCCAAGTTAACAATATTAACAAGATACGTAACAGTCGGTTCCTGCTTACTTAGAGCACTGACTATTTTATTTAACGCCCTTAAGAATTCTTTGTTTCATCTATAGACACAGAGAGAATCTGATTTTATAGTTTATTTTTAATTTCCAACATTACTTTGTCGTAAGAACAACTGATATAGGTTTTGCACAATGTACTCTCATCAGGAATGTGTTGTTTAGTATATCTGGATAAAAAGTTTCTTAACACAGGATTAGTAAGTTTTTAAATAGGAATGTCAGCGGCTAAAACCAGAAGAAAAGTGATCCAGTCTATTCCCTATACATTCCACCAATTGTTTTTGCACTGCCACCTTTTTTTAAAAGAATTTTTGCAATTAATTTTGTATGTTTAGCTGACCTAATGTGTTGAGTAACTTGAAATCCTCTTTCACTTTCTACACTTGTTTCACACGCCCTACAGAACAATATTCGATCATCTGAAGATATCATGTCACTCGCAAATTCACTTTGTAGACTTTTTAGTCTAGATGAATTGCTGGGTTTTGTTTTAAGCATACTTGAACTACTTGAGAACGAGAGAAACGAACACAATACAGGATAAGAACGCTTCAGCCACGCACGAGACGCACTCCAATAATCAACCAGTGAAAAATGAAATACATCAAATTAGGAGGGAAAAAAGTACTAGATCTGGGAGAAAAGTATTCATTTTTCTCTCAATTTTACCCAGTGACCTCAGTTATGATGTTGAGATCACTGATTTTACTAATATTTTCTCCTTTGTTTTGTCTATTACATAATAATTGAATTTACCGAGTTTCTCTTACCACTTATCCATAATTGCTTAACAGATACTTGCGCATTATATAAAATATAAAACACTAATAGTGGAATTTAAGACTGTACAGTACATAAAAAGTCTGTAAGTGCCAATATCGTTGATGACACTAGGGAACAACTGTTCTGCGGTAAAAAAGAAAGTTGGTAATTCGTATGGAAACCGATGCTCTGAGTCCGAAAATTATTTCATTTTTTATGTATCACGTCTAGTTTTGTCGCAATTTCAATTTTTCAATAT